>NC_064622.1:430490193-430793224 GCF_023898315.1 Schistocerca nitens
TATTCGTGGCGGGCCGCACCAGACCAGTCAGAAGACTGTCGATTAAAAAAAATAAAAATATGTTGAAGAGCATGCTGAAGTTTAACAAACTAGTCAGGAAGAATCACTGGGCATAGAAGTATGATGCGGTAGAACTAAGGAATAAAGAGAGGCTTTAGATAGAGCGACAGCGAACAGCTCAATAGGCTGTTCAGTTGGAGAGCAGTGGACATCTCTAAAAAGGGTAATCACAGAAGTTGGATTAAAAACACAGGTACGAGGAATGGTAACTGCGAACAAACCACGATTAACGTAAGAAATACTTCATTTGATCGACGACAGAAAGAAAGAAAGAAATACAAAAGAGTGCAGCAAAATTCAGGAATGCAGAAAAGAACCACACTTAGCAATGAAATAAATAGGAAGTGCAAGGAAGCACGAGAAATATGAAAAAATCGAGAGAAAATGGTCGTCGATAGGACTGACTCAGCATACAGAAAAGTCAAAACAGTATTCGGTGAAATGGTTAGCCAGGGTGGTTAACTTTAAGAATGCAACGATAATTTCACTGTTAAATTCAGACGAGAGAATGGATAGGTGGAAAGAGTACACTGGAGCCTCTGTGAGGGGGAAGATTTGTCTGATGTGATAGAAGAAGAAACAGGAGTGATTTAGAAGAGATAGGGGATCCAGTATTAGAATTTAAAAGAGCTTTGGAGGACTTAAGATCAAATAAGGCATAAGGAATAAACATTCCATCAGAATTTCTACAATCACTGGGGGAACTGTCAACAAAACGATTATTCACGTTGGTGTGTAAAGTGTATGTGACTAGCGATGTACTAATAATCTTTCGAAAATACACCATCTACTGCAAAAGCAGACAAGGGGGAGAAAGATCGCATATTCAGCTTAACAGCTCAAGCACCCAAGTTGCGCCTTCTTCAGTTTTCTGACTGGTTTGGTGCGGCCATCCGCGAATTCCTCCCTTGTCAGCACTTGCAACCTACGTTCTTATTTATTTGCTGGATGTATTTCAATCGATGTCTTCCTCTACAGTTTTGACCCTCCAGTTGCTTTGGAAGTCAGTCCCTGATGTCTTAACGTACTACCATCCTGACCCTTCTCGTTTTCACTGTTTCCCACCTATCCCTTTCTTCTCCGATTCTGTCCACCTAATTTTCAACATTCGCCTGTAGCACCATATCTCAAATGCTTGGATTCTCTTCTGTTTCGCTTTTACCACAGTCCATGTTTCACTACCATACAATGCTGTGCTCCACACGTACATACTAAGAAATTTCTTATTCAAATTAAAGCCGATATTTGCTACTTGTAGACTTCTCTTGGCCAGGAATGCCATTTTTGCGAATGCTTTTGATGTCCTCTTTCCTCCGGCTGTCATTGGTTATTTTGCTGCCTAGCTTGTAGAATTCCTTAACTTCATCTACTGTGTAATCATCAGTCCTGATGTTAATTTTCTCGCTGTTCTCGTTTCTGCTACTTCCCATTACTTTCGTCTTTCTTCGATTTACTCTCAGCCCATATTCTGAACTCATTAGACGGCTGATTCCATTCAGAAGATAGTGTAAGTCTTCCGTTTCACTCACGATAGAAAAGTCATCAGCGAATCGTGTCACTGATGGCGCCGATCGGGATTAGCCGAGCGGTCTAGGCGCTGCAGTCATGGACTGTGCGCCTGGTCCCGGCGAGGTTCGAGTCCTCCCTCGGGCATGGGTGTGAGTGTTTGTCCGTAGGATAATGTAGGTTAAGTAGTGTGTATGCTTAGGGACTGATGACCTCAGCATTTAAGTCCCATAAGATTTCACACACATTTGAACTTTTTTTTTTTTTTTTGTCACTGATAGTCTTTCACGTTGAATCTTAATTCCATTCCTGAACCTGTCTTATTTCCAGCATTGCTTCTTCACCAAATTTTTTTCAATAATCAGCATTGGATGCCGAAGATTTCCGCCATAAGAAGTCATTCTCATTCCTCCGAAGGTCTTCAAATGGCTCTGAGCACTATGCGACTTAACAGCTGAGGTCATTAGTCCCCTAGAACTTAGAACTACTTAAATCTAACTAACCTAAGGACATCACACATATCGATGCCCGAGGCAGGATTCGAACCTGCGACCGTAGCGGTCACGCGGTTCCGGACTGAAGCGCCTAGAACCTGGCCGGCGCCGAAGGCCTCGCCAGAAATTATGAGAAGAATGGGAATGAGCTAGGGAAAGACATAAAGTATGCAATATGTTAAAGAACAAATGAGAACAATAAAACTATTAGGCCGAGAACCAAGACATCGGATTAAAACGGCAGTAAGACGGGGAAGTAGACTTTAAGAACCCAAGACTTAAACAAAAAATGTCCAAGAGGTGTATTAAAATTAAAGGTGAAAAGATATTAGTGATAAGATTAGCTGATGACACTGCTATCCCCCGTACTGTAAAACCATGTACATTTAGTAGTGTTACAAGATACGATAGCCGGCTGGAATGGCCTAGCGGTTCTAGGCGCTACAGTCTGAAAACGCGCGACCGCTACGGTCGCAGGTTCGAATCCTGCCTCGGGCATGGATGTGTGTGATGTCCATAAGTTAGTTAGGTTTAAGTAGTTCTCAGTTCTAGGGGACTGATGACCTCAGAAGTTAAGTCCCAAAGTGCTCAGAGCCATTTGAACCATTTGAAGATACGATAATGAAAGTGTAGATCTTTTGAAACCGGTTACAGTAATAAAAACTTTTGCTAGCGATCTGGGCAAACGTGATTCTTCAAGAATAATATAAAGGTGTTAATTTTTGTGTTCTGGGAACAACGTCCTTGAAACTAGAGCTGGCTAGCTGAGAGCCGGTGCCAGAGGGAGGTTGTACTGAAAGCCGGCGCGATTTGTCTCGCAGGTTCTCTAATGATTACCGAGAACCGGTGAACAGTGATCATGTTGTCAGCAGATAACGATCAGAGGGAAGAAACAACCTTTTTTGAAGCCACGATCCTACTTAGCATGTAGGTTGCAACGAATTGTACATGAACGTTGTATGACAATGTGAAACTGATGAATGAAACAAATTTGAATTTAAAAATTTGAATTAAAATTCAGAATAGCTAGGGTACCTGCATACTACATACAACACAATGCACTCAAGCTTTCTATCCTGCATTGTTAAGTCATGCAGAGGTCCCTATAAAAAAACACTCATGAAATACTTGATTCTCATGTGGTGGCGATAGTTAAATTTCACTTAGGAATAAGTAGAAGAATTGATCAAAGCTAAGAAATAATAGCAAAGTATTTTAAGTTATTAAGCACTTTGTGGCAGTCCGACAATCTGGAGGTGAATATTTTAATGGTCTTACATTGTCTGTCTTCAGACACTCCCCATGCTGGGCGCCCAAAGATTATTACGTCCAATAGACGTGGGGCCATCCGCAGTGAAGGCCTATAAAATGTTCTCAGTGAATTTCGCAATGCTTCATTAAAATTATATCTGAACATTAAACGTGTGACGACGTCGAATTAAAATTCGTCACTAACCTCTAAATGTAAAATTTTCAGTTCCCTAGTAATATTTATGAGCTCGAAGAAGTAACTTGACTCTCACCTCTTCTAGTACTTATTTTTAACTGAAATATAACTGACCAATTACAGACTCCAGATCAGTTATCACTGCTACCTGCTAGTACTTCAACAGTACAAAACTACTAGTCGCAACACTATTAAGGCTGTAGCTCCTTTTTTTAAGCACATTCTGAAAAACTCAACGACATACAATCCGCCGTATTTCCCTAATTATTCATTTAGTAATTCTGATAGTTCAGATCAAATATTAATTCAATGAGAAACTGTGTAATATGTGGCATTATGATACACGAGCAAGACTAGTGTATATAGTATTAACATCACTTCCGGGTTCTACAGCGCTGATGGCCGCGATGCTGAGCGCCCTCCATATGCACCAGTGTTCTACCACAGTGGCACACCGACATTCGTTCACTGGTCGTGTTTTATCGCCCTGATGTTGCTGCCCACACAGGTGGGTTCTGTGTAATCTCATCTTCGCCAACCCCGCTGGATAATAAGTGGTTCGTTACAACAAACTTTTGCAACATTTTTTACAAGAATTTGTCCATGACATTTCCCGGATCTACAATTTCTCTTCGCTGCTCAGCAATATCGTTTTATAATTGTTATTATCTTCATTATGTTTACGAAAATTAAAGTTACGTACCAGCGGTCGTCATTGGTTAACCATCACACACTGCAATTTGGATATCAGCTTTACCTACGTTGTTAAGGTTGCAGGAAGATGAAGATAATAATTATTTTCATCGCGAATAGGGGATTTCCCCATATTTATGGTGGCTCCATAAGTATTGGCAATAGTAAGTTACCAATTGCCACGAAAGTGACAATTTCCTTTGAAATGGAGCCTTTGTGGTAGATTGCCTTCCCACGTAAGGATACGTGTAATAGGTGGGCTTAGCTGTTATATTTATAAAGGTGTCAACAGAGCCTGTCATCTTTACAGGGTAGTTATTTCAGAACTTCCTGCACAAAGACTCAGTTGGATTGATCATAAAATGTAGTTCTACTTTCGCTGGTCTTCTGCTTCTCTCTACATACAATACTTTATATGGCATCCAGGCAGAACAGCCATCCTCACTGTTCACGTGGAGCTGGAGGAGAACACAGTTATATTCACGATCGGTATACTCTGCCACCACGTCACCAGGACTTTTGGTTTAGGAGCTATGTGGGTAGATTTCACAAACTGGTGAAGCCTCAAGAGAACAGTAATCATTTGCCAGGAACGTCAATACGGTTAATTTCACGGTGGTCGCACGAACGTACGATTATCACCGAGCCTCGAGAACGATCAAGACGCCACTCGGAAAAAAGCCAAAATTTTTCCTTCTCTCGCCCCAGTGTCCGACTTTTCTTGTTAGCTGCTTTTTTCAGCCATCAGTCTTCTGACATGTATGAGGCGACCGGGCATGAATTGCTCTCTTGCGCCAACCTTTCCATCTCACAGCAGCAGTTTCAACCTAGGTCCTAAATTATTTGCTGGGTGCATTCCAATCTCTGTCTTCCTCTATAGATTTTTCCCTTGACAGCTCCCTCTAGTATCGTGGAAGTCATTCCCTGATATCTTAACAGATTCCTATCATTCTTCCTAACTCCGTATCTTATCAGTACACCTAATTTTCAGAACTGTTCTGTAGCACCACATCTCAAATGCTCTTCTGTTATGGTTTTCCGACAGTCCGCTATTCGCTACCATATAATGCTGTGCTCCAAACGTACATTCTCAGAAATTTCTTTCTCAAATTAATACTTCTGTTGGTCAGGACTGCCCTTTTTGCCAGTGTTTACTGCATTTTATGTAATTCTTTCTTCGTCCATCATAGATTATTTTGCTCTCTAGGTAGAAGAAGCACTTAACGTCATCTGCTTCATGACCAGCAATACTGATGTTAAGTTTCTTGCTCATTTCTGCTACTTCTCATTAGTTTTGCCCTTCTTCGATTAACCCTGAATCCATATTCTGTACTCATTAGACTGTTCCTTCCATTCAGCAGATCCTGTAATTCTTAAGCACATTCATGGAGATAGCTATGTCATCAGCGAATCTTATCATTGATGCCTTATCACCCTGAATTATAATCCCGCTGTTGCTGCGTCTTCTATTTCCGTCATTGCTTCTTCGACGTATAGATTAAACAGTAGAGATGAAAAACTGTTCTTACTCTTGTCGGATACCTGTATGTATGAGGCGTTAAGCTGATTCTCACACTTTTCGGCTCTTTCAACATAAGGAACGGTGCAGATGATGGTATATCTCCTGGGTCATACATTCTACGCACCAATATGAATATTCATTTAGTTGCCACTTCCCCCAAAGATCTTAGAAATTCCGACGAAGTGTTATCTATACCGTCTGACTTAGTTGATCTTAAGTCTTACAAAGCTCTTTTAAATTCTTGGTCTAATGTTGGGTCCCCTACCTCTTTCCTAACGACTCCAGTCTTTTCCTTTAACATGTCAACAGACATGTTGTCTCCCTCATAGTGACCTTTAACGTATTATTTCCAGCTAACAACTCTCTTATCTGCATTTAACAGTGTAATTCCCAAAGCAATATTTAAGATGCCGCCCTTGCTTTTAATTTCACCGAAGGTTGTTCTGACTTTTCTATATTCTGAATGAGTTCTTCCTACAATCATTTCTTTTTCCATTTCTTCATATATTTCATGCAGCCTTTTCGCCTTGCCTTCCTACGATTCATATTTATTTCATTCCTAAGTGACTTGTTTTTCTATATTCCTGGATACTCAATTTGTTTTTATCCTCTCTCATTTGAACTACCAAGCCCACATTCTGCCCTAATCTCCCATGATTATTAGATTATCATCTCCCTTTACATACTGAATTACCTGTTTAATATCCTGATTTACTGTCTCTATATGTTCATCTTCTGTTTGGAACGTCGGTATGTATACCGAAACTGCTGTTGTCGGTGTTGGTTTGTTGTCGATTCTGATGAGAACAACGCTGTCAATGAACTGTTTACAGTACCTTAGTCTCTGCCTTACTTTCCTATTCACAACTAATCCTATTTTCGCTACACCTTTTTCTGCTCCCGTAAATAATACCCTATACTCGTTCAACCAGAAATCCTTCCCCTCGTTCCATTAACTTCACTGACCTCTACCATATCTAGATACAACCTCAGCATTTCCTTTTCCAGATTTTATAGTTTCCCTGCCACGTTCAAATTTCTGTCATTTCACGCTGTAACCCGTAGAACGCAACCCTTTTTTGTTGGTTATTCCATTCTTCTCTTATGGTCACCTTCCCCTTGACAGTTTCTACCCGAACATCCGAATGGGACAACTAATCTGAAATCTTTTTCCAATGGAGAGATTATTAGTTACAGGCTACATGTCCTATGGATGCATGTTGTATGTACCTTCAGTGAAGTGGTTTCCATTGCGTACTGCATCCTCTTACCAATAACTGCTGTTTCACTCTTACAGAGCGAAAGAGTCCCTGAACACCTGCCCGCTCCTCCGCTCCTCAGTTTTAAGCAGTGGTGTATTTCGACTCCGTGATTCATGACGTTTCTATTACTAGTCAAACATGCTACCTTTTTATTCCTCTATTTTTTTTCGTTATTAATCTCCACATTTGGTCTTGAGGGCCCTCACATCACAATCCTTCAACTTCTTCACCGAATTTTTTGCTTCATTAAAAACGATAGCGAGTCCTCTGTCCGAACTTGCTGAGCGTTCTAGACCACGGGTGGTATTGATATTCATTCAGTTATCTGAGGAATGGCAGCAGGATTTGATGTAATACTCGTGTTTAATGATTTAAGAATTTGCTTTCTTTTCTGTGGTATTATTATTTCGCAGTCGGATGCTTGAATTATATGTTTCCTTGATGATTATAATTATTGAAGGTTTCCAGAAATCGTAAATTATTTCATATCAGGGTTTTCAGAAGATGACTGCACGAAAACAAGACATAGGGATAATGGACACATAATAGGGGATAGAGAATATTTTTATGTTTTTATCTCGCGCAACAGTTGAACAGTAAGGCCACCATTTGTGACACGGCGAACGTCACTATGTGAATGCACTTCATTGATGTTGCTGCTGCTGCTGCTGTTGCCGTGGAGACGCAACGACTGGCGTACGCTTTTGGAACGAGTTAACTGGATGCCTATCTGAATGCGCGCTGACAATGGGGAGTGGATGATTTGCCTGTACGTTCTGACATGCGTGCGCCCTAGTGGCGAACACGTGTACCACGCTATGGTCCTTATTACGAATCTCAAGTTGGAGAGATTCTCTATTCACTAATATTTTTTCTGTGCGCCTTGTTTCTGCTCAGTCGACTTTCCGAACCACCAGAAGTGCTTCCAGATAACCCTGTATTTACTTCAGTCGATCCTACGTCAGACTTTCCTTCGGTTAGTGTTTGTAAAGATTGTCTTTACCTGTAATCTTATAGGTCCGTACACGACAGTACACGATAATAGTATGTTCCAAATAGCCGATCGGGTAAACTAAATTTTTGAGGAAACACATCTAGTGTTGTATTGATTACAGAGATAAGGGGTCAAATGCTTTGAACTGCACTTGGCCTAGCTATCATTTTTATACGTACAGGAAATCCGGCCATTCTTTAGCTATACCACGGTACAGGATCTATATTTAAACTTTATAGACTTCCTCCAGCCCATACCGATTGAGTAAACCAGTTGGTTCTTTTGCATTACATGTGGTCTACGCAAGGCCTTATACAGCGTACAGAAACACCATTTTTTAATGGGCAGCTCCTGAGAAAATCAAGAAAAACCTTTTTTTTTTGGTACAACAAGTAGTAATTGATGTGATGGCGACTTTTATAACTTGTATTCATGGCAGCTCGTCGCAGTTTTTACCACTTGTTCTCATAATGATGCTCTCGGAGATGTCGTTTCCATTACCGAAATACAGATATTCAAAGTTACTTGTGTGAACAAGATATGCACACAATATTCAGTTTAAATCAATGGAGAATGGTGATAATTTGTGCGGACCGGGATTCGAACCCGCCTCCCGCCGGATTCCAATTCTCAACTTATCCACACACTAATGATGCAGTGTCGCTTGCCCATTATCCTCATTACTTGCGGCGTCCTGCCGATTTCGAACAGTTCGAGCCTGGCGTTGATCCGCACTGAGAAGATCATCAGCCGTTCCCACGTGAATAATAACATCGATTGTACGAAAATGTAGTTTTAGCTGACGTAGTGAACGCATGGCAAGGGACCTGGGGTCATAGCAAAGATTCAGAAGACACCAAACTACGTTTCTAGTAGCCCTTTTTCACCAACACAACTTTATGACCCGCTGTCTCTGTATAATGGACACTTCGCACATGGAAATTAGTCGGTGATGCCACCTGGCAGCGTAAGCACATTACAAAAATTATTTTCTCATACGAGAGCAATCACTACAAACACAACATCCTTTTTCTTTATACTGTGGGTGAAGCCAAATTCTGTTGTCCACTTTTATGTGTGTCACATGGAGACGATTTTAACATTATATTATGCACACACATTTATTTTTTGTGTGTGTCTAAGTGTATCAATAAAATTTAAAAATTTAATGACCTACAGAATTCATTATATAGACACAGCGCACACCGCTGTAGCAGGGAAGAAGGGGAAACTCCTGTCAGATCACAAAAAAGGCGAATGCGCTCCTCTTTAAAATATTCTGTGTCCTCTCTCTTCCACTGCCTCTGTCTCTCAGCAACTGCCTTTCAGCATAAAAACGCGCGAGTATGTTCTTATTCTAAATTTTTTGTTGAGGAAGGCGGAACGAGGATTGATGCAGCTAGTTACCCACTGTTCTGTCAGTCCATTAAAGAACGGTATACTCACGTTTATGTGCATCTACTGGAACATTCTTCCGTTGTATTTATAATCCTCCCAAATACGGAAATACACTCCTGGAAATGGAAAAAAGAACACATTGACACCGGTGTGTCAGACCCACCATACTTGCTCCGGACACTGCGAGAGGGCTGTACAAGCAATGATCACACGCACGGCACAGCGGACACACCAGGAACCGCGGTGTTGGCCGTCCAATGGCGCTAGCTGCGCAGCATTTGTGCACCGCCGCCGTCAGTGTCAGCCAGTTTGCCGTGGCATACGGAGCTCCATCGCAGTCTTTAACACTGGTAGCATGCCGCGACAGCGTGGACGTGAACCGTATGTGCAGTTGACGGACATTGAGCGAGGGCGTATAGTGGGCATGCGGGAGGCCGGGTGGACGTACCGCCGAATTGCTCAACACGTGGGGCGTGAGGTCTCCACAGTACATCGATGTTGTCGCCAGTGGTCGGCGGAAGGTGCACGTGCCCGTCGACCTGGGACCGGACCGCAGCGACGCACGGGTGCACGCCAAGACCGTAGGATCCTACGCAGTGCCGTAGGGGACCGCACCGCCACTTCCCAGCTAATTAGGGACACTGTTGCTCCTGGGGTATCGGCGAGGACCATTCGCAACCGTCTCCATGAAGCTGGGCTACGGTCCCGCACACCGTTAGGCCGTCTTCCGCTCACGCCCCAACATCGTGCAGCCCGCCTCCAGTGGTGTCGCGACAGGCGTGAATGGAGGGACGAATGGAGACGTGTCGTCTTCAGCGATGAGAGTCGCTTCTGCCTTGGTGCCAATGATGGTCGTATGCGTGTTTGGCGCCGTGCAGGTGAGCGCCACAATCAGGACTGCATACGACCGAGGCACACAGGGCCAACACCCGGCATCATGGTGTGGGGAGCGATCTCCTACACTGGCCGTACACCACTGGTGATTGTCGAGGGGACACTGAATAGTGCACGGTACATCCAAACCGTCATCGAACCCATCGTTCTACCATTCCTAGACCGCCAAGGGAACTTGCTGTTCCAACAGGACAATGCACGTCCGCATGGATCCCGTGCCACCCAACGTGCTCTAGAAGGTGTAAGTCAACTACCCTGGCCAGCAAGATCTCCGGATCTGTCCCCCATTGAGCATGTTTGGGACTGGATGAAGCGTCGTCTCACGCGGTCTGCACGTCCAGCACGAACGCTGGTCCAACTGAGGCGCCAGGTGGAAATGGCATGGCAAGCCGTTCCACAGGACTACATCCAGCATCTCTACGATCGTCTCCATGGGAGAATAGCAGCCTGCATTGCTGCGAAAGGTGGATATACACTGTACTAGTGCCGACATTGTGCATGCTCTGTTGCCTGTGTCTATGTGCCTGTGGTTCTGTCAGTGTGATCATGTGATGTATCTGACACCAGGAATGTGTCAATAAAGTTTCCCCTTCCTGGGACAATGAATTCACGGTGTTCTTATTTCAATTTCCAGGAGTGTAGAAAGCTTATGCTCTTGTATTACAGTGCTGAGAGGAAATTTTCAGGTGTTTTCACTTTTAGAACTGTCCCGCTGGCAAAGAATAAAGTTAGTTGATTGGTTATGGATGTTCACTCAGACATTATTGGTTTATCGCAGTGCAACTTAAATAATTTGAGAGTTCAGTGACTTCCTTTACCAGGATACAGATTAGCTGGCTGTTTTTCATGGAGTTCTTTGCGGAGTGGGACAGTGGCCATGTACGTAATAAAACAGTATTCCATACGAGTCCGTGAACGTACCACCGCACTGCACTGAACAGGTATTTGAATGTCAGGGGCAGTTGAATTTAGAGAAATGATACTTCTAGCTCGTGGTGTCTATAGATGCCCTATCTCTGACTTCCGAGCATTTCTGCTCAAGCTAGCGAGGGTTCTTGGTTCATTTTATAGGAAGTATAAAAGAATTGCCGGCAAATTAAAAAATTGAGTTTCAACAGGGAATCATATAACTGTCTTGGAGTTTGCCTTTCTGAGATTGATGTCTGAAATACTCCTCTGTGATGGAAGGTAGTCAATAATGAAATCACTGAAGGCCAAGGACTCTCACGGATGTGATGGAGCGTCTAGCAGAATATTGAAGTACTGTGCTGCGCATGTTAGCTTTATACTTAACCATATTTGAAATTTTTCCTTTAAGTTTCTTGAACGATTAAAGTACTCAGTAGGCCGCTTTATAAAACGGGAGAAAGAGATAATGTAGACAATTTTAGACCTATTTCTATGCCACCAGTGTTTGCTAAAGTTATTGAAAAGGCTGTGTATGTACGAATAATTGATCATTTTATATCACATAATTTGCTATCTGATGTACAGTCCGGCCTTAGAAGCGATTTCACAACTGAAAATGCCACATCCTCTTTTCTCTGTAAGGTACTGAATGGTTTAAACAAACGGTTTCGAGCGCTAGGCATATTTTTAGATTGAACGATGGCGTTTGATTGTGTTGATTACAAATTATTGCCCAGAAGTAGGACCATTATGGAATACGGGGAGTAGCTCACAACAGGTTCACCTCTTACTTTAGCAAAAAATAGCAAAAAGACATTATTCAGTGTGTTGAGAATGGTTGTGCTATGGGGTCTGAGTGGGGCACGGACAATTGGAGGGGGGGCGGGGGGGTTCCTAGAGTCAGTGCTGGGGCCATTCGTGTTCCTAATTTATATAAAAGATATGCCCTCTAGTATTATAGGTAGTTCTAAAATATTTCTGTTTGCTGATGACACTAGCTTGGTTGTAAAGGATGTTGCGTGCAACATTGGCTGTTTCAAATAGTGCAGTTCATGAGATAAGTTCATGGCTTGTAGAAAATAAACTAAATGTAAACCACAGCAAGACTAAATTTTTACAGTTTCTAACACACAATTCAACAAAACTCGATGCTTTAATTTCTCAAAATGGGCATATAATTAGTGAAACTGAACAGTTCAAATTTCTAGGTGTTCAGATATATAACTGTCGTGGAAAGCACATGTAAGGGATCTTATTTAAAGAATTAATGCTGTCATTTTTACTGTTCGAACGGTATCTGAAGTAAGTGGTCGTTCGATGTATATTTTATAATAATGCGTAGAAAAAGTGAAACTTTGCGACTCATTTATGCAACACCAGATCGCATCTACATTAACGACGGCGGCCACGTTGGCCTGGGAGCGAGTGCGAACGTATCTGCCGATGAGTGATGTGTCGGTCGTGACTAGAGTGTCTGAATGAATGGGTGACTGGTCTAAGGACTTGTGAAATTCCTACCGAATTTCTGGAGCTTGGAAAACTTGTCGGCGATTAGATACGTGGACTCCTGAACGCAGTACTATTGCATCCAGTACTTAGCTACTTCCAACGAAATTTAATTGTAATTTCACACATTTGCTAGACTTTTTCTCGCTTACAGCCTTGACGTCAAATATCTAAGACATTGACTCATTTGTAAAGTAATCAGAAGTTTGAAACTGTTTTATACATGGAAGCTTGTTTCTTCGAAAAACTGGAGCTTTACTGGGGTGTTAGTAAACGTTAACTAGATTTTTATATGAACATTATTGCCTGAATACTCGGCGATGCGTGGATATGAACACCATGTGATCGAAAGTATCCGGACACCCCCAAAAGCATACGTTTTTCAGAATAAGTGCATTGTTCTGCCTCCTACTGCCAGGTACACCATATCAGCGACGTCAGTATTCATTAGGCATCGTCACTCAGCAGAATGGAACGCTTCGCGGATCTTCGAATGTGGTCAGTTGATTTGGTGTCACTTGTGCCATACGTCTGTACGCGAGATTTCCACACTCCTAAACATCCCTAGGTGCACTGTTTACAACGTGATAGTGGAGTGAAAACGTGAAGGGACACTTACAGCACAAACGCGTGCAGGCCGACCTCGACTGACAGAGGCTGCCGACACTTGAAGAGGGTCGTAATATGTAATAGGCTGACATCTATCCAAACCATCACACAGGAATTCCAAACTGTATCAGGACCCACTGCAAATACTATGACAGTTAGCCGGGAGTTGAGAAAACTGGGATTTCATGGCCGAGCGGCTCCTCATAAGCCACATAGCACGCTCATAAATGTCAAACGACGCCTCAATTGGTGTAAGGAGCGTAAACACTGGACGACTGCACAGTGGAAAAAGTTGTGCGGAATGACGAATCACGGTACAAAATGTGGCGATCCGATGGCAGGGAGTGGGTATGGCGAATGCCCGGTGAACGTCATCTGCCAGCGTGTGTAGTGCCAAAGTAAAATTCGGTTGTGGTGTGGTGGTGTTTTTCGTGGAGGGGCTTGCTACACTTGTTTTGCGTGGCGCGATCACAGTACAGGCCTACAAGGATGTTTTAAGTATCTTCTTGCTTCCCACTGTAGAAAAGCAATTCAGGGATGGCGATTGCTTCTTCCACCACGATCGAGCACCTGTTCATAACGCACGGTCTGTTGCGGAGTGGTTACACGACAATAACATCCCTGTAATGGATTGGCCTGCACAGAGTCCCGACCTGAATCCTATAGAACACCCTTGGGATGTTTTGGAACGCAGAACTCATGCTAGGCCTCAACGAACGACATGGACACCTCTCCTCAGTGCAACGCTCCGTAAGAATGGGCTTCCATTCCCCGAGAAACCTTCCAGCACCTGACTGAACGTATGCCTGCGAGAGTGGACGCTGTCATCAAGGCTAAGGGTGGTTAAATTCGCCCTGCAGTTTCGTTTTCAATCTTTGGCATGGCTCCTGACTAACGTGTCGTACAATCATATAATTTTGTACGTACATTGAATGGTATATTTGGATACTGTCTGCGGTTTGTATTCAAAATAGAGTTAATAATAAACATGTAATAAATCAAAACGTCATGAACGATGTGACAGTTCTCTACACAGCTTACTGTTCATGTCATCGTATCTCCTCACATATGAGCCGCACACTGACATAATTTTTGCAGGAACGTTCATCGGTACATGTGAATACTGTCTACTTCACGAACTTATTTTTTTTTTTTTCAGCGGCGTTGCCAGAGTAACATATTCCAATTACATTTGCAGCGAAATTCTCCCTGAAGTTTCGTTTTCACACAGCTCAATCATTGTCACATCTCCTGACTAACGTGTCGTACAATGATACTGTGGTGTCACCGCCAGACACCACACTTGCTAGGTGGTAGCTTTTAAATCGGCCGCGGTCCATTAGTATACGTCGTACCCGCGTGTCGCCACTGTCAGTAATTGCAGACCGAGCGCCGCCACACGGCAGGTCTAGAGAGACTTACTAGCACTCGCCCCAGTTGTACAGCCGACATTGCTAGGAAAGGTTTACTGAGAATTACGCTCTCATTTGCCGAGACGATAGTTAGCATAGCCTTCAGCTAAGTCAATTGCTACGACCTAGCAAGGCACCATTTATCCTTTGCTATGTATCTAATGAAGCATGTACAGTAACAAGACCAATGTTCACCAATTCTGGATTAAAGTTAAGTATTCCAGAAGCTACGTACTTTTCTTTATAGCATTCATTAAGTATCCTGTTTCAGACCTCATGCCATCCTGCGTGAGCTTATAGCGT
The DNA here is from genome assembly GCF_023898315.1 of Schistocerca nitens. Lineage (NCBI taxonomy): Eukaryota > Metazoa > Arthropoda > Insecta > Orthoptera > Acrididae > Schistocerca > Schistocerca nitens. The sequence continues at coordinate 430,505,203 of NC_064622.1, forward strand.
GCATTTCGGCTTCCTCAAACAACACAGTGTTGGCACTTCTGCCGACACATCAGATACAATTTTGCATGCACATTTATTGGCATATTTGGGCACTGTCTGCGAAATATGCCCCAAATATAGTTAATAGGAAAGACGTAATAAATTAAAATGTCATGCATGATGCGGCAGCTTTTAACACAGCTCATTATTTACGCCATCGTATCTCCTATGTTTTTTTTTTTTTTGTTATGGTTTTAGGGCGCAAAACTGCTACGGTCATTAGCGCCCGGTCTGTGACTTGTGAAAAGGTAAAAAAATGAAACTGGAAACCAGCAGCAATGGGAAAGAAACTCAAAAAATTGGGGAAACTAAAAACTGAAGGAAAGCTTAAAAAACCACTATACTCGTATAAGGGGGTTGTTTGTCCCCAAAAAGAGCTTCAAATGACTGACGCCATCTCACTGGCACTAATAAATTCGAGAACGTGATCGGCTGAGCGCGTGTCATCTGCTAAAATGGAAGATATATCAGGCGACAGCTGTAGACGGGCGCGCAACGTAGTAAAATAGGGGCACTCACGTAAAGGGTGTATCACCGTCCAGAGCTGAGAGCAGTGGGGACAGAGTGGGGGAGGATCGCCACTTAAAATATGTCTATGGCTACAAAGACAGTGCCCTAACCGTAGTCAAAATTACCTCCTCCCGACGACGAGTTCGGGAGGAAGAGGTCCAAGCACAGGGAAGAGCTTTCACGTCGCGCAATTTATTATTGGGAAGTGTCGACCAATGTGCGTGCCATAAAAGAACAACACGACGACCTAAAACACTCCGCAGATCGGCGAAGGAAATCATGCGAATGGCTGGCTGAAGAAGAGAGATTGCAGCCCAGGCAGATATATCTGCCGCCTCATTTCAACAGATACCAACATGTCCTGGGATCCAGAGGAACGCCACAGACACGCCCCCCAAGTGGAGCAAGTGGAGGCAGTCCTGAATCCGGTGAACCAGGGGGTGGACAGGGTAGAGAGCTTGGAGACTGAGGAGAGCTGAGCGAATCTCAGCAGATAACAGACTGTATCCGCTGATGGCGAAGAATGTATTGGACAGCCTGGAGAACAGCGTAAAGCTCCGCAGTAAAAAACGAACACTGGTCGGCAAGCCGAAATCGATTGGGGGTGTCGTCAACAATATAGGCACTCCAAACGATGTTTTTGAGCCATCAGTGTAAATAAATGTGGCATCCTTCATTTGTGCGCATAGAGCAGCAAATGCCCGATGATAAACAAGAGAAGGGATACCATCCTTGGGAAACTGACAAAGTTCACGGACCAGGCAGGTCCGTGGCCGGAGCCAAGGCGGTGCTGTACCACAAGTTGTCAAGAAAGTTTTAGGAAAGTGGAAGTAAAGAGAATGGAGCAGTTGACGGAAGCGGACTCCTGGTGGCAGAAGGGAGGAGGGGTGGCCTGCATACCATAAATCCAAGGAGCCGTCGAAAAGACGTCATGGGCCGGATTTGCACGCGTGGAAGACGGATGGCTAGCATAACGACGCAGAAGGACAGCTCGCCGATTGGACAGCGGAGGTTCAGCGGTCTCAGCATAAAGGCTTTCCACAGGGCTGGTGTAAAAGGCTCCAGACACTAAACGTAATCCACTGTGGTGGACAGAGTCGAGACGCCGAAGAACAGACGGCCGAGCAGAGGAGTAAACTATGCTTCCATAGTCCAATTTCGAGCGCACTAAGGCGAGTTAGAGGCGGAGAAGGATCACTCGGTCCGCTCCCCAGGAGGTGCCATTCAGGACACGGAGGGTGTTGAGGGATCGCACACAGCGAGCCGAAAGATAGGAAACGTGGGAGGACCAGCACAGTTTTCTGTCAAACATAAGACCCAAGAATATTGCGACGTCCACGAACGGAAGGTTGACAGGGCCTAGATGTAAGGAAGGCGGAAGAAACTCTGTACGACGCCAGAAATTAACACAAACGGTCTTACTGGGAGAAAAGCCAGTTTCGATGCTCCAAGAGTGGAGGCGATCGAGACATCCTTGAAGACGTCGTTCAAGAAGGCTGGTCCGTTGAGAGCTGTAGTAGCTCGCAAAATCGTTCACAAAGAGGGAGCCCGAGACATCAGGAAGGAGACAATCCATAATTGGATTGATGGCAATGGCAAACAGTACAACACTTAGCACGGAACCCTGGGGTACCCCGTTTTCTTGGGAGAAAGTGCGGGAGAGAGTAGTGTTCACCCGCACTTTAAATGTGCGCTCTGCCATAAATTCACGTAGAAAAAGGGGCAGCCGACCTCGAAAGCCCCAAGAATGTGTGGAGGATGCCTGTCCTCCAACAGGTATCATATGCAGATCAAAAAATATTGCTACTGTTTGGCGTTTCCGGAGAAAATTGTTCACGATATAAGTGGAGAGAGCAACAAAGTCGTCAACTGCAGAACGATGCTTTCGGAAATCGCATTGGGCAGGTGTTAAAAGACTGCGGGACTCCAGCCATCAGGCTAAACGGCAATTCACCATTCGCTCCAAAACCTTACATATACTACTCGTGAGAGAAATGCGGTGATAGCTAGAGGGGAGATGTCTGTCCTTTCCAGGTTTCGGAATAAGAACGACGATAGCTTCCGCCATCGTCTGGGGAAAGTACTGTCGGTCCAAATTCCACTACAACGGCGAAGGAGGTAACGCAGTCTATGGTATGATATATGCAGCAGCATTTGGATGGGGATACCATCCGGTCCTGGGGCGGAAGAGCGAGAAGAAGAGAGTGCATCTTGGAGTTCCCGTATGGAGAAAACAGTATTATAGCTTTCACGATTTTGAGAGGAAAAAGCTAGAGGTCGCACTTCCGCTGCACGTTTCTTCGGGAGAAAAGCTGGCGGGTAATTTGAAGGGCTCGAAATCTCAGCAAAGTGTTGACCCAATGAGTTAGAAATATCGACGGGGTCCACCAATGCGCGACAGTGAGCCCAGAGACCGGGGAGAAACTAGGTGCGCCAGATAACCGTCGAATCCGACTCTAAACTTCCGAGGAGGGAGTGAAGGTGTTAAATGAGCTAGTAAAGAATTTCCAGCTCGCCTTCTTGCTATCGCGGATGACGCGACAGCATCACGCACGGAACTGCTTATAGCGGATACAGTAGGCCGAAGTAGGATGGTGGCGGAATACGCGAAAAGCACGTCGCCGCTCACGCATTGCGTCTCGGCATGTCTCGTTCCACCAAGGAACTGGGGGCACCGGAGCAATTCGGAGTTACGAGGTATTTAAAGTTCCGCGGCTGTAAGAATAACTGTAATATGAGTGATCTCCTTGTCGACGCTAGGAAAGTGACGGTCATCGAATGTCGCTAGAGACGAAAAAAATGTCCAATCGGCTTGGGCGAACTTCCAGCGTCTCAGGCGCATATATTGCCGTTGTGGCTTTAATCTAAGGACACAGTGGAAGTGGTCACTGGAGTGTGTATCAGCAAGGGCGAACCATTCGAAGCGCCGAGCTAGCGGAACAGTACCGACCGAAAGGTCCCAATGAGAGAAATTTGTCGTTGAGGCAGACAAAAATGTAGGGTTCCCAGTGTTGAGGCAAACAAGATCCGCTTGGTGGAAGACGTCTATCAATAGTGAGCCGCGCGGACAAGGACGCGGTGATCCCCAAAGCGGGTGGTGGGCATTGAAATCCCTAAACAGCAAATAGGAAGGCGGAAGATGACAAGAAGATGGAGGAGATCAGCTCGTGCCATTGGTGTGGACGATGGAATGTATACAGTACAAAGAGAGAAGGTATATCCAGAGAGGGAAAGACGGACAGCGACAGCTTGGAAGGAACTGTTTAAGGGGATTGGGTGATAATGGACAGTGTCATGGAGAAGAATCATGAGTAGTCCATGTGCTGGAGTGATTTCAACAGAGGAGAGATCAAATCGGACTGACTGAAAATGGTGGAAAACAAAGCGATCGTGGGGACGCAGCTTTGTTTCCTGAAGACAGAAGATGACCGGCGAGTAAGATCGTAAGAGGATCGACAATTCATCCCGATTGGCTCGAATGACGCGGATATTCCAATGGATAATGGACATTGGGTGGACAAGGGAAGAATGTGACCAAGGTTGCCCTCAACGAGTGCTCAGCCCTTCATACCGACAGCGTGGAACAGCTATCAGCTGAAGGCAGAAGATCCTCATCCACAGGTTGTCCGGGAGCAGCTCCTGCCACCAGCGATCGGCCGGCTGATCGGCCGCCAGCAGTGTGCCTCGGCGACACAGAAGACGGCCGAGGGTGGCTACCGCCGTGGCGGAGAAGGAGAGGGTTTCTTATTAGCCCTCTTGGAAACTGGATGTTGAGATGAAGGAGGAGCCGATGGTTGTGAAGTTGGGGTACGTAAAAACTCTTCACGATTAGGCTCTATGTTCGAACTCCGGGTGTCTGATTTTGGGGCTCGAGATTTAGTAGAACCCGATGAAGGGTGAGCCATAGAGTGAGCAGGTGAGAGTGGGGACGTTGAACGGGCGATCTTTGCGCTGGCCGATCTGACGACCATGGCACTAAAGGTGATCACAAGTGTGCGTGGCTGCCTCCTTCGTTGGCTGAGGAGAGGCAAGGACAGTGCTGTATTTACCTGTGTGAGGCACAGTGGGCTTTCAACTGGCGAATAACTTCCGAGCAGCAAAGGTCGATACCTTTTCCTTCACTCTGATTTCCTGAATGAGCCGTTCGTGTTTAAAAATGGGGCAATCTCGAGAGGAAGCATCGTGGTCACCCATACAGTTGATGCAATGAGGGGATGGAGGTGGACAAGCACCCTCATGGGCATCCTTGCCGCATGTAACACATTTGGCGGGATTGGAACAGGACTGGCTGGTATGATTGAACTGCTGACACCGAAAGCAACGCGTAGGGTTTGGGATGTAACTGCAAACGGAAATTATCTCATAGCCCGCTTTTATGTTCGATGGAAGTTTGTCAAATGTCAAGAAGACAGTTCGGGTTGGAACGATGTTCTTGTCAACCCTTTTCATGACGCGATAAACAGCCGTTACGTCCTGGTCAGACAGGTAGTTTTGAATTTCCTCGTTGGACAATCCGTGTATAAACGACCCCACGTGATGAATTTGGGGTGCGGTGCGGTTCCACCCAGACGGGGAAGGTGCGTAGCAGTGAAGCACGCAACAATTTTTGTGCCTGGAGGGCACTGACTGTTTCTGACTGCAAGGTGCTATTTCGTAAACGGTAACAAGACTTTACAGGAACTGAAATTGCGTCGACACCTTTCTGTATAATGAAAGGGTTGACTGTGGAGAAGTCTTGACCCTCGTCAGACCGAGAAACAACAAGGAACTGTGGCTACGATGAAAGAACTGTCCGTGGCCGAGACTCATTGAACTAACACTTGTGAGCAGACACAGTAGATGATGAGGAAACCATTGCGGAAGTATCCCCCATGATTACCGGCGTCTCCGATGGCGCGCTCCTCCCTTGTGGGGGCCCTCTCTGAGGGCACTCCCGCCTTAGGTGATTGTTCACACCTCAGGTCACACCTCCCGAGAAACGGACGGAGGGACCAATCGGCCCTTTCAGAAGGTATCAGCTCGGGTAATCACCCCTCCCTGGGCCTGGCCGTTACAAGAGGGTACGTACGTCACCTACGTGTCTACCCGGGGCGGGAAATTATGCGTTCCCCTGTCACCGGCTACGCATGGGAATGCGTGGGTCAGCCTTCAGACACGCACAGGGAGGAAAAAAGAGAAAGGGAGGAACAAAGAAAAGGAAAGGAAAGGAAAGAATGGAGGTCTCAAACGCCGCAGCATAGAAAAGGGTAAAGAGAAGAGGTAAGGAAAAAGGAAGGAAGGACAAAGACTTGCCAGCAGAGAAAGCATGGAACAGAGACCGATTTACAGTTTCGAGCGTCCGTCTCCGGTCATAGGCACTAAACATACTCCCAGAGGGGGAGAAATGGAAGAGGCGGTGGTGGGGGGGGGGGGAGATGGGGGATGGGGAAGGATGCGGAAAAGGAAGGTATGCAGCCCGGAAAGGAAGGAGGGCCACACTAGCTCGGGGTCCCGTGCTCACTATGCACGTATCCACAAAAGAGTTGTGGACCCCCTGGGGGGGGATCCTGAACTATGTGTCGTAGAATGATATAATTTTTGCAGGTACATTCATGTGTATACTGTCTGCAACATGTGTAGAGAATACAGTTAGCAGTAAAGAATCTAGGTTTTCGCTCGTCTTGGGGCAACCTCCTCTTTCACTCCCACTCCTACCATGCATGGGTGGTTCTTACCCCCCTGCATGATTCTATCCAGACAGCACTTCAGGCATTAGACCTATTTTTTGTTACTGTACCCATCGCTTCCTCGGTCTTCCTTGACTTCTTCTCCCGACTGGCTTAAATCTTCTTATCTTGAAAGGTACGGTTTTTCTACTCTTTCTTGTGAGATGTTCATTCCTCTGTCTTCTACTTGCTTATATTTTACTGATAATGTTAAATAGTTTCAGCTCTTCCTAAACTCTGAGTTGATCTGTGGTGCTCGTTACTGGCGCACCAGTCTCTTGGATGTCCGTTGTCAATCCTTCGATGTTTCTTGTCTCTCAGAGAAAGTGTTTGATGTTACTGCCGCCTCCAGCATTCGTCTATTCAATTAAGTGTGGTCATCCCTTCGAGCAACCTGGTGTCACTCCTCGTTATTTAATGCAGGTTTATGTGTACTTAATTTTGAATTGGCCATTTGAATTAATATTTTGGAGCGCAGTATAGCACTAAGGCAACCTCACTGTATACCACCTCGTGCCCCGGTCTAGTACCTTAATTTTCAGTGGCACGAGTTAGCTCCACTACCGCTTTTACTGATGTGCTCCCTTCAAAATCTTGTACAAGTTTGCCCCATGTGTGTCTGGGAACACAGAGATGAGCTTTAGTCTAACTTCTGTGCTAGTCAGTTAATGGAATCTTCATTTTGACTTGGCTTCCACTGAAGAGTTTGAGTGGAGCGTAGACTGTTTGTTATTCATTTAATTACTGTAAGTTTGTCTATTTAATGGGGAGCAAGATATTTAAAAACTGTTCGTATTAACTCCCCTAGATGTTGTGTAGTGTTGCTAATTCGTTCCAAATCACCTACTACTTATTCAATGGCAAGGCTGTTGATTAGTTGGTTACTGAGAGTACAAATTCACGCTATTTATTTGTTGTTGTTGTTGTTGTTGTTAAAGTATCTGTGTCATGATTCATTCACTAGCTACGTGTTTGAGTTAAATCGATATAAGCCTTACATTGCCTCCTTAAAATTCGTTGCCAGCAGAAACCCATAAGAGAACTAAGTTTGACACTGCGTATGTCAACCTTTACCTGGAGCAATATTTCATGTAGTTAAATTTTGTCTTAAAATGTGTATTTCTCTGATTTAATAAACGAGTGATAAAAGAAAAAAAGCAAAGGGGCCTGGTCCTTCCTATTGTGTCGGGTTCTTAACACGTATCACGAGTTTCTAAATCTGTGGGCTCTTGTGCATCCGTTTACTGCTCTTAGAAACCTCATCTCCTTTGCTTGCTTGGGACGTTCTTGATGTTTGCTGCAATTCCGATTCACGTCTGTAAACAAACATTGGAAATGCCATTGTCTCATGAAGTTTCCATCTTGTTTCTTCCCTCGTATTATTGCTTAGACATCTGTTTGTTGTTCCAATTATATTCCTAGACTTTGTTAATTTCTTCTCTGTTTTCGTCATACCCATAGGGACGTCACAACCTAAATAACTAAAATGTATAATCTGTTCTATTGTTCTATTGTTGATCACAAATTTTGTCTGCACAAGATATTTTCCTTTTTGAAAGCCACTGATTTTTGTCTTTTCTGAAATCGTTAAATGGTACTATTCCCAAAATTCACCTAATAAATGTATTCCCCTTTGCAGGTCATCTTCATTATCCGCCAGCAGTGTGACGTTTCCAGCATAAAAACTGCTGTTTAAGTGGGAATTACAGTCAATCTTAATTCCCCCGTTAAAAAAATGTGAGTGAAATGCTGTACCCTTGTCTTACTCCTCTTACCGTGGCTACAAACTGTGTTGGAGTACCATTTATTTCCAAAATTATGGTCGTGTGTATGTACAGACATTTTAAGACGTTTATTAGGTGTTGTTGGTATCCTATTTGCCTCATAATTCCCCACAGTCTCTCCCGATCAACATTATCGAATGTCTTAATGGAATAAATGAGCGCGAATTTGAATTCCATGTTATACTCTCTCTCTGTTTTCCTGTTATTTGTTTTGTTATACGCACTGCATCTATCTGCCACCCTGAAATCCAACTTTTTCTTCGGCTAAGAAAGTCTCAGCTATAATCTTTAACCTCTTGTTCACTATTCTTGCACAAACTTTGTATGCGCTGTCAAGGAAGCTGATTCCTCGACAGTGTTCGCTGCTATTGTGGTCTCCTTTTTTAAATAGTGATTTCACCTTTGATTGTGACCACACTTTTCGAATAACTCCCTTTCTCCAGCACACATTAAATCTAGTAAATCTCTTTTGTAGTTGGGTGCTCTCGTATTTTAGCAGTTCTTCGCTTATACCATCCAAAGCAGTAGCTTTTCCATCTTTTTTTTTATTTCTAGAATTGCAGGCTTCATTCCTACATTATTTGTCTACACATTCTATTTCAAGTTGATCGATCCTCTATATTCTCTAGGGAGCAATTTTCTTCATATCATAAGTCCTTGTAACGTTCTATCCAGTTTTCCTGCTGGATGCTATTTATTTCAGCAACTGTTCCATTTAGCATTTTCATTGTTCAATATGCTGCCGTTTGCCTTCCTTGAATATCTATTATGCTTATAAACCTGTCCCAAGGTTCTTGAACTCGTTCCACTGCTCGATTTGCTAAATTTCTCTCTCTCTCTTGTAAATTTGATGGTTCTCCTCTGTTGTTCCATTTAGCATTTTCATTGTTTTATACGCTATGATTTCCCTTCCGTGAATACCGTTTACTATTACGCTTATAAACCCAGCCTAAGATTCTCGATGAACTTGTTCCAATGCTCGATTTGCTAAATTTCTCTCTTGTTAGTAAATTTCATGATTATCCTTTGTTGGTTCATTGAGATGCTTCAGAATCTTGTTTCTTCCATATAACTTTATCTAATTCTGATGTCCAAATTTTTAAACCTTTCTCCTTTCTTATCTTTTTTTTCCCCCTTAGGCTTCTTCGGCCGTTTGTTAAGTGCAGTTTCAATATTCTCCCATTACTTCTCTATTTCTTCCGTTTCTTCTTTCTTCCCTAGTTATTGATAAAATATCTTCTGGGTCAGATGACCTGTGCTTCGTTCATTTAGTAGATATCATTCATAGATTTGTTCCTTCATCTTTTCTTCTGTTAACTTTTTCGTTCTTTCTCTATTTTGTGCACATATCAATTTGAGGTATCACCAAGAAATAGCCAGAATCTGTCACATCCCTTGTACACTCCTGTGTGTCTTAATTTTCCTTCTGACTTTAAATTAGCGGTAATGTGGTCAGTAAGAGACTTGATTCCCGAAGTGACTATTTAAATTTATTTACATCTTCTTGCGAAAGAATGTATTGCTTGTCTTTAGTTTGAAAAAATGAACAACATCCCTAAGGAATCGTACATCGTTATTTATGACGTCTCCTCTAATCGTTTGCCCAATCTATGGAATAGATTTATTCCCCACTCATTCGTTTAAATATCTTATCAATACCATTTGATATTTATTGTTATATTTATCCAAAATTGACAGCAATTTGCATATCCCTCTCTCTCTTTTACGCTTCATCAGGTGCGTAAACTACAATGATACTCAAGCTTGGTCCCTCTTCTTTCCCCATCGTTTATGTATGCAAATTGCTTGATTTATGCTGTTTTCGTGTTCCGCTACGTAACATGAAATATTCACCAACCAAGTTTGGTTTAAATTGGTTCAGTTGTTTAGTAGGAAATGTGGAACATACATTCATACATGCATCCATTTTTATAATATGTATGGATTCACTTAAATAACCATAATCCAGGCTGAAATTTAATAAAACTCTTCAGGTCAACAGTACTGTTATAGTGTAAAGCGACAGGTGTTCGGCCGTCACCAGTAAGATGCCAACGAAGCCAAAGGAACTTAGAATCGGTCATGTTGTTGTTGTTGTTGTGGTCTTCAGTCCTGAGACTGGTTTGATGCAGCTCTCCATGCTACTCTATCCTGTGGAAGCTTCTTCATCTCCCAGTACCTACTGCAACCTACATCCTTCTGAATCTGCTTAGTGTATTGATCTCTTGGTCTCCCTCTACGATTTTTACCCTCCACGCTGCCCTCCAATGCTAAATTTGTGATCCCTTGATGCCTCAAAACATGTCCCACCAACCGATCCCTTCTTCTAGTCAAGTTGTGCCACAAATTTCTCTTCTCCCCAATCCTATTCAATACCTCCTCATTAGTTACGTGATCTACCCACCTTATCTTCAGCATTCTTCTGTAGCACCACATTTCGAAAGCTTCTGTTCTCTTCTTGTCCAAACTGGTTATCGTCCATGTTTCACTTCCATACATGGCTACACTCCATACAAATACTTTCAGAAACGACTTCCTGGCACTTAAATCTATACTCGATGTTAACAAATTTCTCTTCTTCAGAAACGATTTCCTTGCCATTGCCAGTCTACATTTTATATCCTCTCTACTTCGACCATCATCAGTTATTTTACTCCCTAAATAGCAAAACTCCTTTACTACTTTAAGTGTCTCATTTCCTAATCTAATTCCCTCAGCATCACCCGATTTAATTTGACTACATTCCATTATCCTCGTTTTGCTTTTGTTGATGTTCATCTTATAACCTCCTTTCAAGACACTGTCCATTCCGTTCAACTGCTCTTCCAAGTCCTTTGCTGTCTCTGACAGAATTACAATGTCATCGTTGAACCTCAAAGTTTTTACTTCTTCTCCATGAATGTTAATACCTACTCCGAATTTTTCTTTTGTTTCCTTTGCTGCTTGCTCAATATACAGATTGAATAACATCGGGGAGAGGCTACAACCCTGTGTCACTCCTTTCCCAACCACTGCTTCCCTTTCATGCCCCTAGACTCTTATAACTGCCATCTGCTTTCTGTACAAATTGTAAATAGCCATTCGCTCCCTGTATTTTACCCCTGCCACCTTCAGAATTTGAAAGAGAGTATTCCAGTTAACGTTGTCAAAAGCTTTCTCTAAGTCTACAAATGCTAGAAACGTAGGTTTGCCTTTTCTTAATCTTTCTTCTAAGATAAGTCGTAAGGTTAGTATTGCCTCACGTGTTCCAACATTTCTACGGAATCCAAACTGATCTTCCCCGAGGTCCGCTTCTACCAGTTTTTCCATTCGCCTGTAAAGAATTCGCGTTAGTATTTTGCAGCTGTGACTTATTAAACTGATAGTTCGGTAATTTTCACATCTGTCAACACCTGCTTTCTTTGGGATTGGAATTATTATATTCTTCTTGAAGTCTGTGGGTATTTCGCCTGTCTCATACATCTTGCTCACCAGATGGTAGAGTTTTGTCATGACTGGCTCTCCCAAGGCCATCAGTAGTTCTAATGGAATGTTGTCTACTCCCGGGGCCTTGTTTCGACTCAGGTCTTTCAGTGCTCTGTCAAACTCTTCACGCAGTATCTTATCTCCCATTTCATCTTCATCTACATCCTCTTCCATTTCCATAATACTGTCCTCAAGTACATCGCCCTTGTATAAACCCTCTATATACTCCTTCCACCTTTCTGCCTTCACTTCTTTGCTTAGAACTGGGTTGTCATCTGAGCTCTTGATATTCATACAAGTGGTTCTCTTCTCTCCAAACGTCTCTTTAATTTTCCTGTAGGCAGTATCTATATTACCCCTAGTGAGACAAGCCTCTACATCCTTACATTTGTCCTCTAGCCATCCCTGCTTAGCCATTTTGCACTTTCTGTCGATCCCATTTTTGAGACGTTTGTATTCCCTTTTGCCTGCTTCATTTACTGCATTTTTATATTTTCTCCTTTCATCAATTAAATTCAATATTTCTTCTGTTACCCAAGGATTTCTATTAGCCCTCGTCTTTTTACCTACTTGATCCTCTGCTGCCTTCACTACTTCATCCCTCAGAGCTACCCATTCTTCTTCTTCTGTATTTCTTTCCCCCATTCCTGTCAATTGTTCCCTTATGCTCTCCCTGAAACTCCATACAACCTCTCGTTCTTTCAGTTTATCCAGGTCCCATCTCCTTAAATTCCCACCTTTTTGCAGTTTCTTCAGTTTCAATCTGCAGTTCATAACCAATAGATTGTGGTCAGAATCCACATCTGCCCCTGGAAATGTCTTACAATTTAAAACCTGGTTCTTAAATCTCTGTCTTACCATTATATAATCTATCTGATACCTATTAGTATCTCCAGGATTCTTCCAGGTATACAACCTTCTTTTATTATTCTTGAACCAAGTGTTAGCTATGATTAAGTTGTGCTCTGTGCAAAATTCTACAAAGCGGCTTCCTCTTTCATTTCTTCCCCCCAATCCATATTCACCTAATATGTTTCCTTCTCTCCCTTTTCCTACTGACGAATTCCAGTCATTAATGACTATTAAATTTTCGTCTCCCTTCACTACCTGAATAATTTCTTTTATCTCGTCATACACTTTACAAACTCTTGACACAGAGAGAAAGAGAATAGAGATAGGTGAAATACGTCGCAACAGGTGGGATAATTGTATTGAACTCTGTTCCGTTGTGTTTCGTGATTTTACGGCGACGTAAGAGACGTGTGAGTTCGATCTCTCGTCACCTGCGGGGACATCCCCTACTAGCGGGCAGTTGGTAGCGAAGCTTAAAATCCCATGTTCATGCCTCGGCGGCGTATCGAGTTCTCGTCCCCTGCGATGTCGAAACCTCTCCGTCAAAGCAGCTCCCGGCTGCCTGGCGGTGTCGTGTGCCTTGGCGCGCTCCATCTAACATCAAAGCCAGCCGCCTCTCCCATGGGGCCCAGCTGCGTTTCACAGTGCCCCACCCCACCTGTGGCCCACGGCTCCCGCCCGGTTAAGCGACTACGTCCCTGGCGACATTCCCTGTAGGAGAACTACTGTGCTTCGCTCTACTACCACCGTACTTGAAACACTTAGCAATATTAATTCTTGTTCATTGATGTAATAGTACCGAATTAAAAAGAAGTCGGATAGGAAGTAATATGATGGTTTTTCGTCTACGTTTAGTTACAAATTTACAAAAGAGAAGCCAGCGACTACAGCACATGGCTAGCTGCAAGAATGTCTAACAAATAAAAGTAGCAAACGACAGTCAAGATGCTGCAGTTGTTGGATATGTTATGTTGTTATTGTCTTCAGTCTGAAGGCTGGTTTGATGCAACTCTCCATGCTACCCTACCCTATGCGACTCTCATCTCCGAATAACTACTGCAAGCTACATCCTTCTGCATCTGCCTACTGCGTTCACCTCTTGGTCTGTCTCTAAGATTTTTATTTCCACGCGTCCCTCCAATATAAACTGGTGATACATAGCCGAGGTGGTATGTTAAAACAAACAAAGTCTCTAAGAAATCTTCCATTGTTATTTATGACGTTTCCTCCCATACTTCCCACGGTCTTTGGGATAGTTTCATACCACCTAATCACCTAAAACTTGCACCGCAATTGTTGAGGAAATGAAAACTGCTACTGATGTAGATTTTCACAGAATTACTTGGCAGGCAGAAGCTCATATTGTTGTCCAATAAATAGACTGAAATAATAATTAAAAAGTGTATTTTTCTATAAACTTACGCTTTTTAAATGGAACAATACCTGTTGACATTAAGAAACTAAAATTAAGGTAAATTAGAATGTCAATGTTGTTTGTTGGATAAGTCTAGTGCGAGTCATTTACGATATACAGTATTTTGAAAAGTTTCCGCACCGACTCTTGTATGTGCCATTTAATCTGCGTAGCTGCTCGGTACGATGTTGTAATGTTTGCTTACAGTGTGCTTGAGTGTTCCTTGAGTGCACTGCAACTTCCTAGTCAGTGTGTGAGAATCCCAGCGATAGGTCGTGAGTGGACGATGTGTTTACCAATGCAGATAAAGCCGACATGTTAATGGTGTATGGCGAGTGTAGGAAGAATGCACTTTGTTTTTGTACGGAGCATTCGGCAAGATATCCCAGTAGACGTCAAGCGTCTCGGTACTGATTTATCAATCTCTTCAACCAGTTACGTTGTAATGTTGTTGCTTTAATTTCTTCTCAAAGCGGTACTGATAAACAATAAAAGCGGTTTAAAAGCTGTGAGCTGTCTGGCGAAGTTAACCTTTCATTAGTGAGCAATTGTTTCACCAAGTATCCAGTCTAGCTTACCAAATTCCCAACCAGACTGACATTAATTATAATCTTTTAATAGCCATACGACAACCGGTGATATATACTCCTGGAAATGGAAAAAAGAACACATTGACACCGGTGTGTCAGACCCACCTTACTTGCTCCGGACACTGCGAGAGGGCTGTACAAGCAATGATCACACGCACGGCACAGCGGACACACCAGGAACCGCGGTGTTGGCCGTCGAATGGCGCTAGCTGCGCAGCATTTGTGCACCGCCGCCGTCAGTGTCAGCCAGCTTGCCGTGGCATACGGAGCTCCATCGCAGTCTTTAACACTGGTAGCATGCCGCGACAGCGTGGACGTGAACCGTATGTGCAGTTGACGGACTTTGAGCGAGGGCGTATAGTGGGCATGCGGGAGGCCGGGTGGACGTACCGCCGAATTGCTCAACACGTGGGGCGTGAGGTCTCCACAGTACATCGATGTTGTCGCCAGTGGTCGGCGGAAGCTGCACGTGCCCGTCGACCTGGGACCGGACCGCAGCGACGCACGGATGCACGCCAAGACCGTAGGATCCTACGCAGTGCCGTAGGGGACCGCACCGCCACTTCCCAGCAAATTAGGGACACTGTTGCTCCTGGGGTATCGGCGAGGACCATTCGCAACCGTCTCCATGAAGCTGGGCTACGGTCCCGCACCGTTAGGCCGTCTTCCGCTCACGCCCCAACATCGTGCAGCCCGCCTCCAGTGGTGTCGCGACAGGCGTGAATGGAGGGACGAATGGAGACGTGTCGTCTTCAGCGATGAGAGTCGCTTCTGCCTTGGTGCCAATGATGGTCGTATGCGTGTTTGGCGCCGTGCAGGTGAGCGCCACAATCAGGACTGCATACGACCGAGGCACACAGGGCCAACACCCGGCATCATGGTGTGGGGAGCGATCTCCTACACTGGCCGTACACCACTGGTGATCGTCGAGGGGACACTGAATAGTGCACGGTACATCCAAACCGTCATCGAACTCATCGTTCTACCATTCCTAGACCGGCAAGGGAACTTGCTGTTCCAACAGGACAATGCACGTCCGCATGTATCCCGTGCCACCCAACGTGCTCTAGAAGGTGTAAGTCAACTACCCTGGCCAGCAAGATATCCGGATCTGTCCCCCATTGAGCATGTTTGGGACTGGATGAAGCGTCGTCTCACGCGGTCTGCACGTCCAGCACGAACGCTGGTCCAACTGAGGCGCCTGGTTGAAATGGCATGGCAAGCCGTTCCACAGGACTACATCCAGCATCTCTACGATCGTCTCCATGGGAGAATAGCAGCCTGCGTTGCTGCGAAAGGTGGATATACACTGTACTAGTGCCGACATTGTGCATGCTCTGTTGCCTGTGTCTATGTGCCTGTGGTTCTGTCAGTGTGATCATGTGATGTATCTGACCCCAGGAATGTGTCAATAAAGTTTCCCCTTCCTGGGACAATGAATTCACGGTGTTCATATTTCAATTTCCAGGAGTATATATATATATATATATATATATATATATATATATATATATATATATATATATATATATATATATAAAGAGAATTTAAATAAAAAGAAATAAATCAGTTTACATTTGGAAATTTATTTTAACATTTATCATTGAAATTTCAGCATATTAATCTTGAATCAAAACTAAGCTGGTGCCTTATTTAGGATTGTGAAAATGTGAGATTGTAATCTTACGGAACACATCAAATATGGAGCCAAGATTGGGAGACTGCATACAACACTGCATTCATAAAATAACACACGAAGAACGTTGAAACATATGCAAGAGGAAATTAACCACAACCTACCGATTCAATATTCGCCCAAAGAAGTTACGTTCGTGGCACAATCCTGTCCGTCATGTAATTACCACACACTGGTATGCTAAATTCATACTAACTCTCCGTGAAATCTTCCCGAAAAGAATAGCTGAGGGCTACTTTGATGATTACACCACATGCTTCACGTGGTCAACTTGGTTTACACAAATAGTGTAACTCCACAATAATTTTGATAATTAAAATAAATTAGATCGAAAAGCAGTTTACAAAAGAAAAACCTCGAACTGGTTACTATCGTCTTACTACTAACCTGACGGGTCAAACAATTGTATAAGCACGTGGTACTGGTCTCACAAAGTACACCCCACGTGGGTTGAACATAAAGAAAAGAGGCTATATTGAAAAATATTGTCAAGACGAGACGTTATAATCTCACGCACATTCGCATTGAAGATTGATGATGCTAGTTAGAGTTACTGATCAACACGTGGTTCCACTTTACTCACAAAGTAGTAACAAAGCAACTACCGGAATATTTTCTGAACTTCGCACTCGAATTACACTGCGTTGCAATTTAAGACAACATTATATATTTTAGAGGTGAACCTGAAATAAAGGTGATTAAATTTTCAGTTAGTCTGATCTTAAGAAATCCACTGTCCTACGGACTTAGCAGACACGCGCTTAGCCGGAGATCTTACCACTTCAGACGCTGGCCGCGGTTAGACTGCCGTGGTCCCTTCCTGAGGGTGGCTCACAAATACAAACGGAAGTGGCCAGAGAGGCAGCTTCCTATACCAACATGACAAGGGACGGACAGGACCATACTAAGGATAGAAACCTCTTTGCTTATAGAAAGCGTAGCTACCTGTTCCGACGTTGGTCCTACTGTTCTCTAGCAGACAGGCTTGTCTGCTACCCTCAAGCATGCAACTAGAAATACATTTGCTCATTCATCCTCTCACACAGAAGGGAAGGGGGATGACAGTATCTTATCATAAACAGTATCTAAAAGAAAGCGGATGTAGGTTCCGTATGAGACTGTGTGACATGAATTACATATAAACTGTGTTTTAAAGTGTAGTAGTGTGACAGATCGTTCTTGTTTATGTGTAAAAGTAACACGTTCCACTACTCAGTCTCCTCCCAGATAGTCAGAAACGCCACAGTAAATTTAGAAGAGGAATTTATGCCGTAAATGACAACAGATTTCAGAAATGGACATGAAAGGAATCCAACAGAGAGCTTTCAACGTGAGTTTGATAGAGTAACACTTAGACAAAGTAACAGGACACAAGTGACAACAGAAGAGGGGGAAATTAACGTCGTTGCTGCTGTTGTTGTTGTTCTGCACGTTAGCCTCGGCGCGTTTGCACGAGGAAGTGGTAAGAGTAAGGCAGGTGTCCTACACATTCTCCATCCACATAGATTCCATCTGCATCCCATTTCTCTCCATTAAGAGCTGCATGGAAACGATTACGAGAATCGTGTTAACTTCTGTGCACTGGCATTAAAACAGGATACTCCTACCATGTACCTTGTTCAGTGATGAAGCCACATTTATCTTTGCTTCAGAAACGCTTTCCTTGCCATTGCCACTCTACATTTTATATCCTCTCTAATTCGACCATTATCAATTATTTTGCTCCCGAAATAGCAAAACTCCTTTACTACTTTAAGTGTCTCATTTCCTAATCTAATGGCCTCATCATCATCCGACTTAATTCGACTACATTCCATTATCCTCGTTTTGCTTTTGTTCATGTTCATCTTATATCCTCCTTTCAAGACACCATCCATTCCGTTCAACTGCTCTTCCAAGTCCTTTGCTGTCTCTGACAGAATTACAATGTCATCGGCGAACGTCAAAGTTTTTATTTCTTCTCCATGGATTTTAATTCCTACTCCGAATTTTTCTTCTGGTTCCTTTACTGCTTGCTCAATATACAGATTGCATGACATCGGGGATAGGCTGCAACCCTGTCTCACTCCATTCCCAACCACTGCTTCCATTTCATGCCCCTCATTACAGTATCACATAAAATTTGATTTTTGACCAGAACGTTTCCCATTTCTATATTACGAAAACTTATTTATATAGTATACACATTGAAAACATACCGGCTAGTAATCGTGCAAGCAATAAAAAAATTTCTGAAGTTATTCTTATTGTATATTTGGACGTCAGCTAGTCTAATTTAGTGGTCTAGTTGTCTAGACCTGTGATTCACAGATCTAGAAAGTAGTTACATTAGTTAACGAGTGTTGCAACTTAAATAGTGGCAACTATTTATTCACAACCGATACAAAAGTGTTACATGTTTGGACTTGTTACTTCAAAGTAGTCAGCAGCGTTGTGTAGAACCCATTGCCAGCAATGTGGAAGGAGTGGTATACTGTTAGCACAGTCTGTTCTGTTGATGGTGGGAATGGTGCGGTCTAAAGTTATGGTGATTCTAGCGTACGACTGCGATGGTGTTATCATAACGCATTACGTTCCTCCACGGCAGACGGTCAGCGCACAGTATTACTGTTCGTTTTGGGAGCATCACCTGCGACCAAATCTAAAATACTTTCAGTGGTACACAAAATAGTTGTCTGCCGTAAACCAATTCCGTATCGTCCTAATCACTGACTGATATAAATAACAAAGAACTATCAGTAATAATATGTGATTAAATAGCAATGGCTTTAGAAGATAATTAAAACTAATAGTACGCCAAGCAGTAATCGTTAGTTTATCTACCGGTAGCTGAGAAGCTTAATAACAGAGCTGCTTTTAGGTTATGTTCATATCAGGTGATCGTAGCACAGTATAGCACTAATAATTGGCCATGTTGACTATTTGTTAGGGTAATTAATTCTGAATGTTACTGTTTTCAGCCTTCTTTCATGATCAGATCAGTTAAAACAAAATGGAAAAGAGTAATGGAACATATCAGTTACATTGGCCATCTGTGGCATCGAAAGTGGACCTTTCCCCGCAAGCATCGCCCAAGGGGAAGAGGAAGATGACGAGCCGGCACCTTGAAACGTCCCCTTTGAAAATTCAATGAATTACTGTGCTCATAAATCTCTTACATTATTTGATTTTCAAGCAGCTGAGCAGAACTGAACGTACTGAGACATTTCGCTCTTTACCTATTCTGATCAACACTAAACTGACACACAATATTTTTAGCGCAACGCAATCTGACTTTAAATAATCCCTACAAAAGAATGACCCTGACTAACAATAACCTATACTTGATGAATCACTTACCTCACAAAAATCTTCGTTACTCGAACTACTGCAATACAGCGAGCGCCAAAACTGCCAGCTAAATAAAAGATTCAAACTACTGAAGGCACTAACTCCTGACAGGCATAGTTAGCAAATGAAAGATTTTGATAGAGAACAAACAATGTATTTACCTTAATAGTGTTCAAAGGTCATTATATATATATATATATATATATATATATATATATATATATATATATATATATATATCTCAGTTCATGATATCCAATATTACAAATTTACTGTCTCTGTCCAGATCATCCGCTCTCAAAACTCCGCCATCTCACTCCCCACATCCACCACTGCTGGCGGCTCACCTCCAACTGCGCAACGGGTACGCGCTGTTAACATCGAACTGCCCAACACTACAATGGCTAGTATTACTCCAACAATGCAAACCAACCACAGCCTTCACACAGCACAGTCAGTGATATTTATATAGGGCGCTACGTGGCGTTACCAACATAAAAACCTAAACAGCCTACTTACAACCTTCAGGACTCACTTCTAAATGTGATATCGACCGCCAATAGTAATTAAATAGTTACTGTTTCATTTAATCACTTTTCACACAACTTGTTCAGTTTACTCTGTAGTGCAAAATGGTTTTCTGTAGGCAGCTTCTACACATTTTAATTAGATTTAACAATGGATATCTGTTAGAAATGCACTTGATCCATGTTAAACCATTTTAACCAATGACAATGAACATTCTGTTTTAAACTCCTGAAGGTGTAATGCTGACCACCTAATTAAGTAAACTGAAGAGCGCAGTGGCACAAAGAGAGTGTAGCTTTTACTTAATGTATGTTACATATTTTGTTAAATCTGTAGTCGTAAAACGCATTGGACTTGTATCTTACTTTTCCCACGAACTGTTACACTATGTGTTTAGTTATACAATCTGTTATATGGGTGAAAGAATTTAGTAATACCTTGAATGATTCGCAAATTTCTAAGTCTCTTGCGGGCAGCAGTTGTAATTATTAGTGACACACAAAAGTTCTGCCGGACCGGATTTACCGGTTATCGCGGGCAGGGCAGCTCCATACAGCTCGCCATCTCGGAAGCAACTCTCTCCTAACTTCTCCTTACTACAATTTACCGAAGTTGATTTAAAAAAAAAACTATCTGGCTGTGTTTTCATCTGACCAATTAGGGTCTCAATGTTAACCTGTAGCTCCGCCTACAAAAATTCTGTCCATCCCATGAGAAACGTTATACTTTTCGTGGTGGGGCAATGTTTCTAAAGTTTGCAACGTAACAGAGACACGAAAAAGTCTCACGCTAAAACTTGCAGCTGGTGTGGCCCTTTTAGTGTTATTGTAAGATCTATACTGTTCTTCTGGAGGGCTCTAGCTTTTAACATGGGCTAGGGGGTGGTTCTGGCGGTTAGCTGGCGACGTGGGTGTCCATCCCTTATCGTATGGCCTTCTAGCTTAACACGGTTCTGGTCTCAACTTCTGTTCCCGTTTCTCCCCTCGGAACTGCGTCTGTCGCACGGTGGGAAGGTATGACATGCTTTTAGGCATTCTTGTGTTAGTCCGTGGTATTCCATTTGCTCACTCGTTACTCGTATTACTTTGGTTAATTTAATGTCACGATTTATTCGGAGCTATGTGACATACTACTGGATTTGTTTATCATCTCAGGGTTTTCATGGAAGGTGTTGGATTTGCCTGACACCTTAAAATTTTTATACTGAATCCCTCAGCAGCACGTGCACTCACTTTTCTGCACCTCCACCTTGCTTGTTTCTCCAAGTGATCCCATTTGAGCTCTCTACTAATCGCGATACTGCAATATATTCGGGAGCGTAATATTTGTTTCAGTAGAACCTCCAGTCATTATCGTCAATCTATTATGTCACAGAGAGTAGCCCCTTGTTCTCAAGCCAAATCTTATTCTCACAATCAGTAGACGCTATCCTTTAACCTACTGTTTGTGTCGATAAAAATAAATGTCGTGTGACTAGGGCCTCCCGACGGGAAGACCGTTCGCCGGGTGCTAGTCTTTCGATTTCACGCCTCTTCAGCGACTTGCGCGTTTATGGGGATGAAATGATGATGATTAGGAAAACACAACACCCAGCCCCCGAGCAGAGAAAATCTCCGACCCAGCTGGGAATCGATCCCGGGCCCTTAGGATTGACATTTTATCGCGCTGACCACTCCGCTACCGAGGGAAGACTGTGTCGATAATCATGTGCCTTTATGTTCTGACGTATAGTAAATCTCATTGTAATATTTAATCCGAATACCATTTCGTAGATATATGCAGAACTCCATTTCCTCTTGTTTATTTGGATAGTTATCTTTCTTTTCTCTGAGTAGATGACGATTATTACTAAATTATTGTGAGTGTGCACTCCTAATCTACCAGCTACCAGTGTCCACCATCATTTCCTTTCGTTACCATTGTGTGCATAATTAATTAGGTGGTAGGTAAGGAGGGGGTCGAGTGCATGTCTCGTTCTCATGCAAAATTCTTCAGAATTAAATATGTACAAACTCTTCTCCACCCCAGCAACTCGCAATGTGTCAGTACATCCAACCGGTTTCACCCAGTGCGCTCGATAGACAAGGAGGCCACCGGCAAACTTATCAAGTGCACATTTGTGTTCTTTCCCGCCTTGCCTGCTATCTTCCTGCGGGTCTCGATCACTCGCCTAACATTGGAGCTCCCAATGACAAGCATAAGCACTCCCTGAACTGGTCAGGACTGGGCACAAAAATCGGCCGCTGGCACCACATGAGAGTTATCCCGTGCTGGCTCAGAATTATCATCAGCACTTGGTAGCACATCATGCCTGTTGATAAGGAGTAGCATACTTGATGCTGCCGGCCAAATATTAGTTCATCGACAACAATGAAGAGGACGATAATTCGAACCACTGCAGCAGGCTTTGCAGTTACTAGTAAAGGAGAAGGTGTGCAGGTACTGGATTGGTCCTCATAGTCGCCTGACGTTAATCGTACTGGAAACTTATGGCCTTACATAAAAAGAAGCTAGAAGGAAAAAGAGAGATCACTGTCAACCCAGATTCGACGCATTTGGAGGTCTCTTCCACATGAATATGGAGAAAACCTGGTTTCGAGCTTGCCTTGGAGATGCCAAGGAATTATCGATGCTGAGGGATACTGGACGTATTATTAATTGTTATTATTAATTGTAACTGCATTTTTGTTCTGTTATATATGATTATGTATATGTTTCAGTTTTTATTCAAATATATTTTTCTAGAGATTAACACCACAACGATCTTCCTTAGTAGACGGTATCTACTGATGATAAATCTGTACATAATTTGTGTGACATATCATTGTGAAAATTCAAGATTCTGATCATGATGGCACCAACTGTTCACAAAAATTCATTTTACCTGTGACTGCATTAAATACAAGAAAATCAATGTTTAGTTGTTTAGCAGATCCAAGAGCTCTACAGAAGTGAATGCATGAAAAACTCAAAATACTAATGAAATTTTTCTCAAAAGGAAACAATGTTCCTAGACAACGTTTGTTTCCGTAACTGGTGTTGAAATACTAGCATTTGATATTTCTTTACTTTTTTAACTGTGGTGCTCTTGGTAGACCACGATTTCTACAAAGGCTAGGATATGATCCAGAAACTTCCGCGCTGTCGATGCTGAAGGAAGTGAATAACATGAAAGTTACTTCGGCTGACATTATTGATAGTTTGAAAATCAGGTTAAGGGGCTCCGGAACGCCCTATACTTGCAATGTTAAAATAACGCTTTTAAATTACATCTTTCCTCACAAAGTATTTGAGATAGGAAGTTGAACTTTTTACAGATTATTTATTGGAATATGGGCTACAACTTAACACAGGGATTTTACAAAATTTTAGTTCAGTTATTAAAGATGATTTTTTTTCAATTTTAATGAAAATTCACAACATTTTTTTGCAATTTTTTATTTATATATTCAAAACTATACAGTTTTTTGGAAAAAGGCTGTGTTAAATTATGCAGAAGGTACTGTGTAACATTTACTGAAACAAATATGTTTGGAAGGTCCTTAGAAAACATGTAATTAGTATGAGAAAATAAAAGTTTAGGGAATCGAGCGACAAAGATTGGATTAACTTTTTAGTGCATTCCAGGTCCATACGATGGATTATCTTCATCCTCTGCAAACTCCTCCTCCAGCTTCCTCTTGTTCCTCCTCCTGTTTACTCTTGCTTGTATTTCTAGACTCTTTACAGCCCTGTCTGCAGCCCGAAGGCGTTCCTTGTCTAAAGCAAGCATCGCTCGTTCCATGTCAGAACCTATCTTCATTCCCATTTTTCTAAATACCTTTGGCTTTCCAACATTTCTCCTTTTCTTAAAAGCCTTCAGAGGATTTCTAATAACTTTACTTTTACTCATTATTATACTTCAACAAAACAGAGACTCAAGAAACAGAATTAATTACGAATATTTTCGAGATAATGACAGAGTAAATAAACATGAAACAATCGACAATCACACCAGCGATATATATTGAACCATCACAGGTTAGCCACAACACATACTTTATCTCACATCACTAAAATGTACCTGATGAACACGGACGTTAATAATAACACCATTTGACAGCAGTTTAACAGCGCCACAGTGGGTCACGCCCATGTAGAACACATTTCAAAAAAATTTAAAAATAGTTGTAGTCTTCGGAATTGAATAAATTATATGTCTATTAAAAGGTAATAGTATGCAGATTCAGAAAACGCAAAAAAGTAAAAATTGAACTTTTCATGATTTTGAGCCTTTCCGGAGCCCCTTAACAGAAGAAGAAAAGCAAAGAAGAGTCTGGTTGGGTATGAGCAGGATTATGCGTAAGTTTTGCACACACACACACACACACACACACACACACATGCCTGAGGGAGGACTCGAACCTCCAACAGGGGGGGGAGGGGGGGGGGAAGCCGCTGGTACCGGGACAAGGAGTCCCTGACCGCACCGCTAACCCTCGCGGCTTTCCTGTATCACTCGGAAGTAGAGCAAGGGAAAAACGATGATCTATACGCCTCCACACGAGCCCTAAACACTCTAATCTTCGCCGTCCATACGTGAAATATACGTTGACGGCTATAGAATCGTTCTGCAGTCAGCCTCAAATAGCGGTTCCCTAAATTTTCTCCATGGTGCCCCACGTAAAGAACGTGGCCTTCCCCACAATGATTTCCATTTGAGCTTCCGAAGCTTGTACGTAATACTTGCGTGTTATTCGAACCTACCGGCAACAAATCCAGAAACCCGCCTCTGAAATACTTCGATGTGTTCCTTTAATCTGATCTGGTGTGAATCACTAACACTCGAACAGAAATCAACAATGGGTCGCGCTCGTGTCCTAAATGCGGTCTCCTTTACAGTGAACCATACTTTCCTAAAACTCTCCCAATAAAACTCAGTCGACCAGTCACCTTCTTTACTACGAGGGTAATCCCAAAAGTAAGGTCTGCTATTTTTTTATAAGTACAGAACTCTGTTTGTGTGGCAGTTGGTCACACTGTTATGAAGAGTGCTTCACGCGCTGTGCGCAAACGTGCGCACGCCGCGCTGAGGCGCTCAGTCTTGGCTTGGCAGCCGTTGAGAATGTTGCTGCCGTTGTATGTTACCACCAAGTGCGAATTGCGCCCAGTTATTCAGTTTTTGAACGCAAAGTCCACTGCGCCGATTGAAATCCATCGCCAATTGACGGAAGTGTCAAAAATGTTCGTAAGTGGTGCAGAGAGTTTGCAGCTGGTCGGACCGAAATTCACGACGAACAAAGGAGCTGGAGGCTGTCCATTTTTGAGGAGACAGTATTCAAGGTTGAGCAAAGCATGCGTGAAGATCGGCGGATCAGCCTGGATGATCTGTGCACGTTGGTTCCTGAGGTTTCTCGAAGCACTGCTCACATAATTTTAACGGAAACATTGAACTACCGGCAGGTGTGCTCAAGATGGATGCCACGCATGCTGACTGAGCACCACATGCGGCAAGCAGTTGATGCTTCCCGTGCATTTCTTCACCGCCTTGCAGCAGAACAGGACAACCCTGGACTCGATTGTCACGGGTGACGATACTTGGGCATACCACTTTACACCTGAGACCAAGCAAAAATCACGCCAATGGCGGCAGCCTTCTTCGCCAGAGCCGCGGAAATTTAAACAAACACAGTCTGCGGGTGAAGTCATGACAACCGTTTTTTGGGATCGGATATTTTTGGTCGACTTTATGCCCACTGGGACCATAATTAACGTTGACAGGTACTGTGAGACTCTGAAAAACGGGCAATTCAGAACCGGAGAAGAGGAATATAGAGCCAGGGCGTACACATTCTCCATGACAACGCTGGCCCACACATCGTTCGGCAAACCGTTGCTCCCCTGCAACAGTGTCAGTGGAACATGATCACCCACCCACCCTATAGTCCTGACTTGGCACCCAGTGACTATCACCTCTTCCCTAAGTTAAAAGCACGTTTGGCCGGAAAGCGATTCAGCTCCGTCGACGAGGTGAAAGAAAGGTTAATAACTTTCTGAACAGCGTGGTGGCGTGCTGGTATGACATAGGCATACAAAAACTGCCACAGCGTCCACAAAAATGCAACGACGGAAATGATTATGTCCAAAAATAGCGAAATGTTCCAGCTGTAAACTGATGTAAACCATTGTAGAAATAAACAGGCCTATATACTTATAAAAAAATAGACCTTACTTTTGGGATTACCCTCGTACAATCCTTACGCGGTAATTCGATTTCATACAGCATTGCAGCGTTACACCTTAATATTTATTCGGTGTAACTGCGTCAAGCACTATACTACCATTGCTGTATTCGAGCATTGTGGTTTCTTTTTGCGACTCATCTGCATCAACTTGTACTTTTCGAGTTTTAGAGCTAGCTGCCATTCATCACACCAACTAAAAATTTTGTCTATCTTGTATCCTCCTACAGTCACTCAACGACGACACCTTCACGTAGACCACAGCACCAGCAGCAAATACACGCAGGCTGCTGTTTAAAATGTCCGCTAGATCATTTATATACACAGAAAACAACAGCGATCATGTCACCCTTCCCTGGGCCACTCTTGACGATACCCTTATGTTGAACACGCGGCGTCGAGGACAACATGCTTGGGAGATTAACGTCAGCCCAAGTGATATTTTTGTGAGCTTCGATGTAGTGTCATTGTTTACCATGGTGCCTGTAGATGAAGCTATTTCATATACAGCAGATATTTTTACGACTGACATAGTGGCTTTATTTAAACACTGCCTCACGATAACTTATTTCCAGTATAACAACGAGTTTTACGAACAGATCCACGGGGTGGCGATGGGAAACCCTCTCAGCCCAGCTGTTGCCAATTTATTTATGAGACCTTCGAACAACGAGCGCTGCAGACTGTCAGTAAAAAGCCTGCTAAATTGCACCGCTGATGACAGCCGGCCGGGGTGGCCGAGCGGTTCTAGGCACTACAGTCTGGAACCGCGCGACCGCTACGGTCGCAGGTTCGAATCCTGCCTCGGCCATGGATGTGTGTGACGTCCTTAGGTTAGTTAGGTGTAAGTAGTTCTAAGTTCTGGGGGACTGATGACCTCAGCAGTTAAATCCCACAGTGCTCAGAGCCATTTGAACCATTTGTTGATGACACATTTGTAGTGTGGACGCATGGTGAAGAAGAGTTGGATGTCTTCTTGGTGCATCTGAACAGTGTTAACCCAAAGATACAGTTTACGATGGAGAAAGAGAGCAACGGTCAATTTCCTACTCGTGTCGGTAATTAAACGGGTGGATGGGACGCTGGGCCACAAGGTATATAGAAAGAACACTCACAGGAATCGATACCTCCACAAGGAATCTAACCATCATCCTAGGCAAAAAAAGAGGTGTCATAAAAATCTTGATGGACAGAGCCAACAAAATCTTAGAGCCGGCTTACAAGATGAACTAAATCACTTACGGTCAGCCTTCATGTAAAACGGATACACCACCAAGGAAATTGATCGAGCCCTACATCAAAGAATGCCAGAAGTCCAGAGCAACAACGGTCACCTACTGGAAAAGTTTTCCTACCGTTCATTAATAAAGTCACGGACCGTATCGGGAAACTTCTGGCCAAGTATGGGATCGAAACAATCTTCAGGCCCACCAAGAAGATTAAGGAATATTTAAGAACTGAAAAAGATGCCCGACACCCCCTAGCAACACCTGGGGTATATAAAATTCCATGCAGTTGTGGACAAGTATATATTGGAACAACGAAAAGAAGTGTAAACACCCGCTTAGCCGAACATAAAAGACACTGTCTCTTAAGACACATCGAATGTGTGTGGGAAATCTTATGGGACTTAACTGCTAACAGTCCCTAAGATTACACAGTACTTAACCTAAATTATCCTAATGACAAGCACACACACACCCTTGCCCGAGGGAGGACTCGAACTTCCGCCGGGACCACATTGAAAAATCGGCCGTAGCTGAGCATGTTTTTCGAGATGGGAATCAATAAATTAAATTTAGTGGAACAAGCGTTCTAGCACGAACATCCCATTATCATACGCGCATGTACAGAGAATCGATAGAGATTCACAAACACCATAACAATTTTAATAGAAAAGAGGAAGGTTTAAAGTTAGACAAAATATGGATGTCGACGTTGCGCCAACTGAATGACAATCGATTACTCTTAATCGAAAATGATAACGCCTTCCAAAGATAGGCATACCGTCGGCATCACGTGAGGAATGGTGGTGCCCTCTGTGCGCTCTATAAATGGGAGAGTACCTGGAGCCTCAGTGGCAGTAGCCGGACGACCTCAGAAGATGTCTCCCGCAGGTGGAGACGAAACGTCAGGTAGAAATTTTATGTATCGAACACGGCCTCTCAGCCGGGAAGTTTCAACTGAAGACAACACCGGCCGTGAAAGCCTACATTGTATGATGTTTGGTTTTGCTTCTTAAGAAATCTTCGAACTACTGACATATCTGGACACCTATTCCGTATGTTCTTACCTTCGTTGGCAGTATGGCACATCGTATGTGGTTCATTATATGAAGCTTGACAGCAATTTGACATCTCACTGGATGGTAACTATTTTCCGTGTGCGCCTTTCTGTCCGGTGTCCTGTACCCCATCATAGCTGTGGTAGGACGACATTTGCGACACTTACGGTCTCGCGACGAGGAACTAAACAGGACAGTCTGAACGGGGCGGCTTCCGGCTGCGGTCTGAAGCGGAAGCAGACAGCGGACCTCGCCTTCCTGCTGTGACCGTTGTTGTGTCATCCGAAACAGCTGCCGTTGCTGCCTGCAGGCGACACCGACTCGCAAGTCGACAGTACACAGCACCTGACAAAAAAAGAAATAAAGCACGCAGAAGAAACGGTCCGATACCAATGTATCTTCGTGCACCTACACGCCATCTGTTTGTATTTAAATGATCACAGTTAACAGTTCTCTGTAACAGATTGAATGGCGACCAGAGTGCATTAGTGGTGTCAATGTTTAGTGTTGCTGGCTGCAATTGTGTACATTAACATTTACGGTGTCTTAGCCGCAGCGGAAGTATTTTTGTTCCAATAGAAACCTGAGGTAGACATTTGTTAATGTCCAAACTTTTCCATTATGTGGATGTGCTTCCAACTGTTGGGCATCACAATGAAAATGTCAACAGTGCACTGCAGCTTGTGACTACCAGAATACACGGGTGTGGTCGGTTCGCTACATTCCACTGTATAACTGAATATGGTTGTTATTTTTATGGTAATTATTGAATGATCACAATACTATCTATTGCAACAGAGAGTATTTCGTTGTTAGTTATTTTACTCCATAAATCGAAACCAAGAGTACAAAGTACGAGATGAAGACGGGTACGTATCTCTGCACAAGTCTTGCATCTAAAATCATCGCCTAACAGCATTACCGCGTAAAGGAGAAATTTCCTTCCTCCAGGAAAAACGGGTCTGAAAGGGTCAAGTTTGAGAATGCTATTTACTTGGTACTTCATGTAAAAATGCGAGAAGCGCTAACTTTTGTCAACATAGTTACTTGTCCTGGAATTTTGCTTACAAGTTTTGTTAAACACTATCTCGTCTTCTGTCTTGGGGGTATCCTTAGTCGATGGATATTTCAAAAGTATTACTGAAGACACCTATAAAGACATGTGCGCTTTTCTGTTGGGTAAAGGTTGGGCCGGCCGCGGTGGTCTCGCGGTTCTAGGCTCGCAGTCCGGAACCGTGCGACTGCTACGGTCGCAGGTTCGAATCCTGCCTCTGGCATGGATGTGTGTGCTGTCCTTGGGCTAGTTAGGTTTAAGTAGTTCTAAGTTCTAGGGGACTGATGACCACAGCAGTTGAGTCCCATAGTGCTCAGAGCCATTTTGGTAAAGGTTGATCTGGGACTTCAGGAGACAGATATCTGCAAAATAACATGCTAGATGATGAACCCTACATTGCTCACATCATCATAAGCACTGTAGGTGAAAGGTGTGTTGCACATAATCGCCCAAACTCGACTTTTGCAGATCACTCAGCCATAGCCGAGATTGTATCTCAACAGGACATTGTCTGGATTCAAAGGAATCTGTGCAAGTACCGAACGATTGTTTTAAAATCTTATTAATCTCACTGGTGGCTTTAAGCTGTATAAGGCGTGGGATATGTTTTTTTTTTTTTAATTCTTTATTCTTCATCTTTATAATGTACATATGCAACCCACCACCTTAGATGATTAGTGGGTCGTAGCATGTTACACTGTCATTATTGTAAGTAGCTAATTACAGTTATTACAAGGGAGCTACAGTACAGTTTTGCAATGGGCAAATTCTATTCATGGTAATTTTAAAAAAATCTTCATGCAAAGTGGTATAATTATACATATCAATCCACTACCCAAGTACATTAGTGGTCCTAATTTCATATTATTTTACATTTCTGCAGCTTAATTTCTAACACTACAGGTATAATTCATGGCAACTTGCTTAGTAGCTTTAGAAAAAAAATTTACTCGTAATGACACGTCTAGAGCAGTTAATTATGCTAACACCTGAATATTAACTCGCGAGCCCGCATGCCGACAGTAGGTGTGATGCAGTATCGCCGTATTTACGCATGCCCTGCGCGCCGTAGATGGAGCTATAATCAATCTAACTTCGACAGAGAGTGCAGTGGCAACCTATTCGAAAGCGATCCTGAGCCAATGCTTAGTATGAGCTTGGCGACGTGCTCCAACAATCTGCAGTCTGAAACATTCACATGACGAGGGCTGATATGTTGCCATCCGAAATATCGTGGACGAGATGTCAACGTAATCCGGCTGTATCCAGAAAACTCATGGGAACTCGTTCCGCTGTGTAAACTTCAAGAATCACAAATAGTCCTTGTTTAATAGTGTGCGGCAGTATTCTCTTTCCTTTTTGAAAGGATATATCGATCTGTTTGTAATTTAGCTATTTGAAATGCGGCTTATCTGTTGTTTGTCAGGTAGTATTGTGAATTATGGGACGAACTAAGAAGGAAATATTTCACGGTTTCAGTTACCAGATTCAAACATTCTCGGTGAGTGGTTAACAGCAATTCACCGTGCAATTTTCGCGTCTGGAAAGAGTGCTGTAGTTCGAACACAACATTTCTCTGAAAAACACATTGAACGCAAGATAGAATGAGGAGAGAAGGTGGTTCCGTATTACGACTCCATAGGATAATTATTCCGAAACTGATCCTCTTTGTTTATTGACAACAATCCCACATGTCTGTACATATTTCTGCTGACAGGAAATCACCGAATAAGAGGAAAGAAGATTAAATGAAACATGTGATTCATTTGTCTAAAGCACTTATACCATATCATTCTGAGAGATTTTCCTCAAAGAGATGAAACACTGTTTGGAAATGACTGATGACTGTACATGGTTTCCTGGGACCTGTTCTTACGAAATTAACTTTTTCAGAATAAGTCACTATTAGAAAACATTTTAACAAAAATATTCTCAAATATTCAACATCTTCCTTCTAAAAAACACTACAGACAAATTACTAACATTAAAAATAACACATTTGTGTGTAGTTTTGTGTCTTTTCCTTAGCAGTGTCCCTTTATGAATGTTTGTTTCTCTGTATCAAACGGCACAAAAGCTGTACTTCCGACATTAGATCAATTTCCCAAGTGGCACATTTCGCAAAGCTCGAAAATAAAATAAGTATTCGCCTTGAAGGTAAGTTGTATTTCAAGTAGTATCGTTGAACAATGTTTAGAGGTCTTATTCTCCCTTCACAGTTCCTCTACAGCACACCGTAATCCGAGTGAAATGCACAATCATGACTGTTCACAGGTTCGCATCAAAATTTCATAGCGGTAAGAAATGCTATTGCCATCGCACGTGCTCCTGTAACTAGCACTCAGGATGTGACGTTACTACAGGCAGTCCTAGGCCCATAGCGTCCCCAGCATTGCATAGTTCTCAGGCCGCATCTACAGTATATTCTAAATATCTTCCAATCATTATGAAAATTGAACTCAATATGTTCAATCGAAACGGACTTCATTTTTCTTTTTTTCCTTTCTTTTTCTCTTTTTTTATTTTTTAATATCTCTTTTCTGGCCAGATGTGCAAGTTTGGCTATTTTAGAGCTGAACCAGTCATCGTGTCCGGTTATTTTAAGCTAAATTCCTACGATCTGAGATTGAGTCAAGGGGGGAGGAGCTGTTTGTAATGTTTGGAGGGTATTTACAGTTGTAAGAGCGAGATTGAAACTGATTTAATTTAGAGCTGGGTCAATTGTCTCACAATTGTACGTTAGCACGTGCCTATTTGCATGTGTCTCTAAGACCCGTTGACCGTGTTTTGGAGACTAAGTGTTGCAGTCTGTCCAATCTTACCAGGTCCTCAATTTTTCTCCAGCGTTAGGTAGTTGGACTTAAGACGAGTGGCTGACGCTTCAGTGCTGAGCTTTCCCAGACGATTTCTTTCTTTTTTTTAAGGTTGAAGGACGGTTAGATTATGGAACAAGATACAGGACGAGCACTAATTACTGGACGTATCCGGCAGTTAGTTGCAAGAACGTTGAGTAGGTGCCTACCAACTTGTGTTTTACATATTGAAACCTAAATTACTTAATATGATTAATTAACATGATTAACTAATTAATATGATGGAAGTTCAAGTCTGTTGTCATTGTTCAACGATCCTGTGACTGTTTTATCAAAATCAGTAATAACAGGCATTTGAGACATTTATTCTCCCATACATATTTACAAATCACTGCAAGGGCGTATCTGTCGATTAGAGACAGAGTACAGTAATATATATTATTAGGAATTGTGCTAAACCAATTCTCTGAAAATTATTTCTAGTTAGTTCATGAGCTCACGCGAATAGCAAACCGTTCTGAAAACACACTTGACGTCTCAGCAACAAATAATCCTGAGCTAATAACGAGCATCATAACGGATACAGGCATTAGTGAACACAAGGTTGTTGCAGCGAGACTGAATATTGTAAGCCCCAAATCATCGAAAAATAAACGAAAGATATACCTGTTGATAAAAAAAGGAAAACAGATAAAAATTCACCTGACGCTTTCCTTAGAAACAATCGCCACTTATTCTAAATTAACAATGTAGGTGTAGACCAGATGTCGCCTGACTTCAAAAAAATACTAATGACGGCAGTTGAGAGATTTATACGAATTAAATTAACAAACAAAGGAGCTGATCCCCTATGACACACAAAACTGGTCAGAATACTGTAGCACAAACAACGAAAAAAGCATGCCAAATTTAAACCAACGAAAAATCTTGAAGAGCGGCGATCTTTTACAGAAGCAAGAAATTTAGAGCAAACTTCAATGCGAAATGCTCTAATAGTTTCCACAGTGGAATTTCGTCTCGAAACTCGGCAAAAAATCCAAAGAGATTCTGGTCATTGCGTAACAGCAATGAATACTATCGACAATAGTGCTGCAAAGTAGAGTTGCTAATTATAGCCTTCGGAAATTTCTTCACCAAAAGTGATGAAGTAAATATTACAGAACTGGCATCAAGAACAGCTGCTAAAATCAAGTCTGCCGGGCCAGACTGTTTACCAGGTAGGTTCCTTTCAGAATATGACGATGCAATACCTACATACTTAACAATCACGTACCACCGCAAGCTCGGCGAAAGACAGGTACTCATAGACTGGAAAGTTGTACAGTCACACCAAGCTTCGACAAAGGTAGTAGGAGTAATCTACTACATTACCGGCCGTATCATTAACGTCGATATGCGGCAGGGTTTTTTGGAACATACATTATATTAGAACATTACGAATGACCTCGAAGAGAACGGTTTACTGACAGACATGGATTTAGAAAATATCGTTGTTGTTAAACACAACTAGCTCCATACATACACGAAATGTTTGTTGGTACTGACAAGGGATTTCATTTTGATTCCGTATTTCTAGATTTCAGTACTTTGACACTGTACCACACAAGCGGTTGTAGTGAAATTGTGTGCTTATGGAATATCGTCTCATGTACGTGACAGGATTTGTGATTTCCTGTCAGAGAGGTCACAGTTCGTAGTAACTGACGGGAAGCCATTTAGTAAAACAGAAGTGATTTCTACCGTTCCTTATCTGTACCAACGATTTAGGAGACAATCCGAGCAGCCGTCTCAGGTAGTTTCCAGACGATGCTGTCGTTTATCATCTATTAAAGTTATCAGAAAATTAAAAAAATTGAAAACGAATTAGAAAAGATACCTGTATGGTGCGAAAAGTGGCAATCGACCCAAAGTAATGAAAAGTGTGAGGTCATCCTCAAGTGTGCTAAAATAAATCCATTAAACATAGGTTACACGATAAATCAGTCAAATATAAAGGTCGAAAATTTAATTAAATGCCTGGAAATTAGAATTACGAACAACTAAATTTGGAAAGAACATAGAGAAAATGTTGTGGGGAAGGCAAACCAAAAATTGCGTTTTATTGGCAGAACACTTACAAAATGTAACAGATCTACTAAACAAGCTGCCTACACTACGCATATTCGTCCTCTTTTGGAGTACAGCTGCGGTCTGGGACCCTTACCAGGTAGGATTAACAAAGCACATCGAGAAAGCTCAAAGAAGAGCAGCACGTTTTGTTTTATCGAGAAATACGGGAGAGCGTGTCACTGACGTGATACAGGATACATTAAAACAAAAGCGTTTTTCCTTGAGGCGGAAATTTCTCACAAAATTTCGATTACAATCTTTCTCCTGCGAATGCGAATATATTTTTTTGACGCCGACCTACATAGTGAGAAACGATCATCATAAGAAAATAAGGGAATAATATAGAATTATTGGGAAGGTAGTTCGATGAACCCTCTGCCATGCACTTAAGTGTGATTTGCAGAGTATGTATGTAAATGTAGACAGGGTCAGTCACATTCTAAGGTTGTTGGCTGGACACGGTGGTGTGCATAGGAAAATATCGTCCTTGGACGATCGTAAGGAAAGTAGATGAAATGATCGTATGGCGTTGTTCGCCGGGATGTCCCAGTCTGTTTCGGACGCCAAGTGCAAGTCTTATTTCATTCAGCGCCATATCGAGCGACTTGCGGCCGATGATGAGGACGAAATGGTGATGAGTACAGCACAACACCCAGTCCCCGAGCGGAGAAAATCTCCGATCCGGCCGGGAATCGAACATGGGCCCAGTGAATGGGAGGTAAGCACGTTACCACCCAGCTAAGCAGGCAGACGATCCTAAGGGAATTCGTTTTATCTTTCTTTAAAAAAATGCGTCATATGAAGTGAATACACAATCGTATTTTTTAGTATTTTGTGTGAAACATTAATACAGTTGTTAATGTTCTGTGGCATTTTATCTTATGTACTGAGAGACGAAATTGATAATTACTAAGCTTAAATCATCCTGCATTACATTGTTACTACGTCAGACCCATCTGATACCAGCTAGTGGAAATGTCTGCCGAATAATGAGATCTAGAAAACTTCCAACGAGAAAAAAAAAAAAAAGAACCACTGGCATTTAGGACGATGGCCAGCAAGATATATCAATTCATATTATTAAAGTTCACATCGTAATGTGTAAAGAGGAGAAAAGTCGGTGTTTGGTACCTCTTAGCAGTGGTTATCATTATGGACTGAATTACATGAATTCTTGAATGGAATGAACAATCTAACGAGCACACACTATGGATTGAGATTAAGCCAAAGGAACCCGAAATTAAATGGGCAGAAACAGGAATGATAGCAGCGATAACTTTAGCATCATAACTGGCGGCCATGACACAGACGAAACGAAGGAATTCTGATAACCTGGAAGCAAGATAACACATGACAGACGCAAAAATGACATAAAAGACAGACTATCAGAGGTGCATTCTTGGATTAAGGAAGTCTCCTACCAACAAACATCGGCATTAATGTGACAAAGAAGTTTGTAAGCATTGTGTGGACGTGATACGTAGTCATTGGGAAAACCAAAAAGGAAAAGAAGCAGTTGACAAAGATGTTGAAAATTAGGTCGACTGATAAGAAATGAGAAGGTTCTTAGCAGCATCGGCGAGATAAGGTGAAACTAAAAACATTGACGAGAAGAAGGGAGAGGATGGTGGGGAATAACCCCCATAGCAACAGAGGGAATTGTAGGAGGTAAAATGCAATGGTGTTCTGTGATAATTTAGATAGCGAGAGAACTGAATGTTGTAGTTTTAAGCAAATAATAGTTAATCTAGCGACAGGGTCGTCTCGATAACACTCACAACTGGCAAACTTTAATAGAATGTACACTACTGGCCATTAAAATTGCTACACCAAGAAGAAATGCAGATGATAAACCTGGCATTCATTGGACAAATATATTATACTAGAACTGACATGTGATTACATTTTCACACAATTTGGGTACATAGATCCTGAGAAATCAGTACCCAGAACAATCACCTCTGGCCGTAATTGTGGCCTTGATACACCTGGGCATTGAGTCAAACAGAGCTTGGATGTCGTGTTCAGGTACAGCTGCCCTTGCAGCTTCAACACGATACCACAGTTCATCAAGAGTAGTGAGTGGCGTATTGTGACGAGCCAGTTGCTCGGCCAACATTGACCAGACGTTTTCAGTTGGTGAGACATCTGGAGAATGTGCTGGCCAGGGCAACAATCGAACATTTTCTGTATCCAGCAAGGCCCGTACAGGACCTGCAACATGCGGTCGTGGATTATCGTGCTGAAATGTAGGGTTTCGCAGGGATCGAATGAAGGGTAGAGCCACGCGTCGTAACACATCTGAAATGTAACGTCCACTGCTCAAAGTGCCGTCAATGCGAACAAGAGGTGACCGAGACGTGTAACCAATGGTACCCCATACCATCACGCCGGGTGATACGCCAGTATGTCGATGACGAATACACGCTTCCAATGTGCGTTCACCGTTATATCACCAAACACGGATGCTACCATCATGGTGCTGTAAACAGAACCTGGATTCATCCGAAAAAATGACGTTTTGCCAGTCGTGCACCTGGGTTCGTTGTTGAGTACACCATCGCAGGCGCTCCTGTCCGTGATGCAGCGTCAAGGCTAACCGCAGCCATAGTCTCCTAGCTGATAGTCCATGCTGCTGCAAATGTCGTCGAGCTGTTCGTGCAGCTGGTTGTTGTCTTGCAAACGTCTCCATCTGATGACTCAGGGATTGAGACGTGGCTGCACGATCCGTTACAGCCATGCGGGTAAGATGCGTGTCATCTCGACTGCTAGTGATACGAGGCCGTTGGGATCCAGCACGGCGTTCCGTATTACCCTCCTGAACCCATCGATTCCATATTCTGCTAACAGTCATTGGATCTCGACCAACGCGAGCAGCAATGTCACGATACGATAAACCGGAATCGCGATAGGCTACAATCCGACCTTTATCAAAGTCGGAAACGTGATGGTACGCATTTCTCCTCCTTAAACGAGGCATCACATCAACGTTTCACCAGGCAACGCCGGTCAACTGCTGTTTGTGTATGAGAAATCGGTTGGAAACTTTCCTCATGTCAGCACAATGTAGGTGTCGCCACCGGCGCCAACCTTGTGTGAGTGGTCTGAAAAGCTAATCATTTGCATATCACAGCAACTTCTACCTGTCGGTTAAATTTCACGTCTGTAGCACGTCATCTTCGTGGTGTAGCAATTTTAATGGCCAGTAGTGTATATTAATAATTGAAATCACAAACTGAAAGAATAGATGCTAAGATATAGTATCCGACTAATATAACCCATTCTCGCTGTATTTTGAATACAACCTGCGATCAAGGGCGTTGACTGCTAGCTCCTCTCATAAATGAAGAGATTGTGAACTTGCGAAAGGAAGTCGTCGTGGACCGCCACCGTATCAGAGGAGTCAGAAGACCTGTGGTCCCCTCCCCCTCCAAACGAAACGTCATCACGTGAGTAGCAGATAATTAGGTATACTTGGAGGACTGTACCGCTCCGTACAGTCGCGCTTAAGCCCTTAGCTCGCTGTGGGCGCGCCTACATAGAGGCGCCGCGCCGGCTGAGTGTTTTGTTCACACAGAGGTCGGGTCGATGCACGCCGTTGCGTGCGCTGGAGGATGCAGAGCGACAGCTTCCTGTCAGATGAGATACCAGTGTGTGAGGCGGCGGGGCTTTCAGAGCCGCTCCCTGCGTCACCGCCAGCCGACTATTCCGCGCGGATCCTGCAGCGCTGACGTAATGAACTGCTAACCAAGTGATGCATTAGAGCGGCGATACCTGTCTGTATGCGTAACGTGAATTATGCTATCCTGCCTAGTGTCAGTCTCACTCGCAACCAGAGGGAAATGCACAACAGCGAGTAATTCACACTTTGTTTAGTCGTTCCACTGAGTTCTGCGTCTGAACCGCATAACTCGTGACGTGCGGCTTGTTTCTGGCACTTGGAATCTACTTAACTGGAGCGTTCAGCGTCTCTACCTGCTCTGATAATATTCTACAACAAATAAATGATCCGGAATCAATTTTTCACTCTGCAGCGGAATGTGTGCTAATTGGAAAGTTCCTGCCGAAACTGTATGTGAGACCGGTACACTAACACGGGACCAAACTACTGAGATGCCAGAAACATGGACGTGGAAATGGTAACAAATGTGCAACTGAGTGGAGAAACTGTCACCACCGCACAATTATAATAAGGATACTTCATCTTTATGTAAATACAGACATATTTTTAACAAATGCTGCCTTGCCACTTAAAATTGTTCCACTTGTCTCTGTTTAGTCACCAGAAAATAATTTTCTTTGTATTCAAACAGTGATCTCCAACAACGTGTACATAATTGTATAAACACCTGACGATGGGCAAAAACCTGAAACCAATATTTATTGTGACTGGTAGCGGAAATTCTTCTACACCCTATAAAGCAATATTTACAGAGATCAACAGCATCCACTATGGATAAAATTAACTTTTATTCTGTCTTGAGTTATGGAAAGGCAGACTACTTGCCAAGGAAAACAGGTCTTAAAATGGATTGGAGACAAAAGAAAATAGCGGCAGCAAAGAATATAAAAGAATGAAACGTGAGGTAGAAACAAAAAAACGACAGAAGTAAAATTTTTACATTGGAAATGAAATACCAACAAGCTTCAGTGCTTTTAGAAAGTAAAAAAGTAGAAAATGGTGTGAGAAAACATGCGAGGTTTAAGGACAATTAGGAAGGGAGGAGGAAGGCTAGAAGGCCACTGTAGTACACTACCAATGCAAGAAGACATCTGTTTGAAACTGAGTATCTAAGAGGAAGAAACATATTTCTCTAGAACCGTAAAAGTAAGTCAAGTGAAAATTACGACAAAAATACTGAAAACGTGTAAGATTCCTGTGCGGCTGATCCCGGCGGGGGTTCGAGTCCTCCCTCGGACATGGGTGTGTGTGTTTGTCAATAGGATAATTTAGGTTAAGTAATGTGTAAGCGTAGGGACTGATGACCTAGCAGTTAAGCCCCACAAGATTTCACACACATTTTAACATTTGTGTAAGGTTCCAGGCCAGGAAGATTTCAGGCTGAGCAAATCAATGCAGGACAGCATAAGCATATCCAGAATGACTAAAGATATCTAGTTGTAGTTTTTGGTAAGTTATAGCGAGCAGTGTGGCTAATTTTCTGAAGCATGCAACTATAGCTACCGATGAATGAAACTTACTTCTTTAACGGGACTTGGGAGCACACTTTAAATATGTTCTTAGTTATAAAGTGTGGAGTTATCACCCGATATACATTCCTGGAACTGTGCCAAGACACAGTGCATTTATATGGACTGTGTTAATACAGACTATTGTTACATTTACGTATGTTCAACATCTAATTGGGTCATATTTGAGAAAATGTGTTTTTGATCCACTGGTGTATACTGTGTTTCTCCTGTGAATATGCTTGTAATAACCAAAACTGGTAGAAATTGAACATACAGTTGTACAGTTGATGGCACAGATATGCTCCTCTTCCATCTGCAACATCGTCGATAGAACCAGCTGTGGTCCTTTGGCGCAGGCCCGAGTGGAGGGCCTGAATAAGAGGCTCAGGAGGTACTGTGACCGTGTAGGCTGCAGATTCCTTGACTTGCACCATCGGGTAGCGGGGGCTGTGTGGAAGGAACTGGGCGGTTTTTTAGGTTAGAGGGTCTCAGGGAACGACAGAAAGGGCGTCCGTCTAGGAGACAGGTAAAACGCAGTAAGTTAGTTGTAGAAACGATCGGTATGGTAAATTGTCGTAGATGTGTTGGGAAAGAACCAGAGCTCCAATAGAAAGCACCGAAGCTCAAATAATTATAGGTACAGAAATCTGGCTAATGCTGTAAATAAATTCAACCGAAACTTTTCCAAACAATTTAACAGTGTTCAGGAAGGAGAGATTACATACAGTTGAGTCTCATTTCAAATAGGCATCCCACCCATACAATTATAGTCGGTAGTGATTTCAATATACACTTGGTGTGATGGAAAAATTATACGCTTAAAGCCGTCGGAAGGCATAAAACGTCATCCGAAATTGTACTCAATTCTTTCTCAGAAAATTATTTGGAACAATTTGTTCATG
Organism: Schistocerca nitens; assembly: GCF_023898315.1. Taxonomy (NCBI): domain Eukaryota; kingdom Metazoa; phylum Arthropoda; class Insecta; order Orthoptera; family Acrididae; genus Schistocerca; species Schistocerca nitens. Next base: position 430,545,692 of record NC_064622.1, read on the forward strand.
TGCCCATTCGAAGCGTAAATGGTTGCGAAACCATACTTCACCTCTTAGCAAAAAATAATCCTGGACAAATAGTGAGTATCGTGACGAATACAGGGATTAGCGACCAGTACGCAGTTACTACTAGGCTGAATACCATAACATCTACAACCATAAAAAAAGCGCAAAGTATATATATGGAAATTGAAATAAGAACACCGTGAATTCATTGTCCCAGGAAGGGGAAACTTTATTGACACATTCCTGGGGTCAGATACATCACATGATCACACTGACAGAACCACAGGCACATAGACACAGGCAACAGAGCATGCACAATGTCGGCACTAGTACAGTGTATATCCACCTTTCGCAGCAATGCAGGCTGCTATTCTCCCATGGAGACGATCGTAGAGGTGCTGGATGTAGTCCTGTGGAACGGCTTGCCATGCCATTTCCACCTGGCGCCTCAGTTGGACCAGCGTTCGTGCTGGACGTGCAGACCGCGTGAGACGACGCTTCATCCAGTCCCAAACATGCTCAATGGGGGACAGATCCGGAGATCTTGCTGGCCACGGTAGTTGACTTACACCTTCTAGAGCACGTTGGGTGGCACGGGATAGTTGCGGACGTGCATTGTCCTGTTGGAACAGCAAGTTCCCTTGCCGGTCTAGGAATGGTAGAACGATGGGTTCGATGACGGTTTGGATGTACCGTGCACTATTCAGTGTCCCCTCGACGATCACCAGTGGTGTACGGCCAGTGTAGGAGATCGCTCCCCACACCATGATGCCGGGTGTTGGCCCTGTGTGCCTCGGTCGTATGCAGTCCTGATTGTGGCGCTCACCTGCACGGCGCCAAACGCGCATACGACCATCATTGGCACCAAGGCAGAAGCGACTCTCATCGCTGAAGACGACACGTCTCCATTCGTCCCTCCATTCACGCCTGTCGCGACACCACTGGAGGCGGGCTGCACGATGTTGGGGCGTGAGCAGAAGACGGCCTAACGGTGTGCGGGACCGTAGCCCAGCTTCATGGAGACGGTTGCGAATGGTCCTCGCCGATACCCCAGGAGCAACAGTGTCCCTAATTTGCTGGGAAGTGGCGGTGCGGTCCCCTACGGCACTGCGTAGGATCCTACGGTCTTGGCGTGCATCCGTGCGTCGCTGCGGTCCGGTCCCAGGTCGACGGGCACGTGCACCTTCCGCCGACCACTGGCGACAACATCGATGTACTGTGGAGACCTCACGCCCCACGTGTTGAGCAATTCGGCGGTACGTCCACCCAGCCTCCCGCATGCCCACTATACGCCCTCGCTCAATGTCCGTTAACTGCACCTACGGTTCACGTCCACGCTGTCGCGGCATGCTACCAACACCGCGGTCCCAGGTGTGTCCGCTGTGCCGTGCGTGTGATCATCGCTTGTACAGCCCTCTCGCAGTGTCCGGAGCAAGTATGGTGGGTCTGACACACCGGTGTCAATGTGTTCTTTTTTCCATTTCCAGGAGTATATATATATATATGTATATATATGTGTATATATATATATATATATGTATATATATGTGTATATATATATATATATATATAAATATATATATATATATATATATATATATATATATATATATATATATATATATATAATAACTGATAAAAATGCTCTTAACGCCGTTTTAAGAGATCACTGCTTCCGGTCTGGTCATGTAAGCGTAGGAAAGTTGTTGAATGATTTCAAAGAGATAGTATCAACAGCAATTGAGAGATATATACCACATAAATTGATAAGTGATGGTACTGATCCCCCATGGTACACAAAACGGTCTGATCGCTGTTGGAAATGGTTCAAATGGCTCTGAGCACTATGGGACTCAACATCTTAGGTCATAAGTCCCCTAGAACTTAGAACTACTTAAACCTAACTAACCTAAGGACATTACACACACCCATGCCTGAGGCAGGATTCGAACCTGCGACCGTAGCAGTCCCGCGGTTCCGGAATGCAGCGCCAGAACCGCACGGCCACCGCGGCCGGCTAACGCTGTTGCAGAAGCAGCGAAAAAAGCATGCCAAATTTAAAAGAGCGCAAAATCGCCAAGACTGACAAAGTTTTACAGGTGTTCTAAGTACAGCGCGTACTTCAATGCGAGATGCTTTTAATTATTTCCATAACGAAACTCTGTCTCAAAATCTGGCAGAAAATCCAAAGAGATTCTGATCATACATAAAGCACACCAGTGGCAAGATGCAATCAATACCTTCACTGCGCAATAACAACGGCGAAGTCACTGGTGACAGTGCTACTAAAACATCTCGGTGTCGCAAAGCCTATGTTTCGTAAAGCAGCTTTAATCAATAAAGGCAAGGCTTTTGTCCAGATTGTATGCCTCTCAGAGTCTGCTGGTACAATAGCTCCATATTTAGCAATTATATACAACCGCTCGCTCACAGAAAGATCTGCACCTAAAGACTGGGAAATTGTTCAAGTCACACAAATATTTAAAATTGGGAAGTAGGCGTAATCCGTTGAATTACAGGCCCGTATCATTAACGAATATTTGCAGCAGCGTTTTGGAACATATACTGAATTTGAACATTATGAAGTACCTCGAAGAAATTGGGTTATTGCCACGTTGTTAGCACGGATTCAGAAAATATCGTTTTGGCGAAACACAACTAGCTCTTTATACTCATGAAGAAATTAGTGATATCGAGAGGGGATGTCAAATTGATTCCATATTTTTAGATTTCCAGAAGGCCTTCAATACCGTTCCTCACAAGCGTCTTTTAACCAAACTGTGTGGCTATGGAATATCGCCTCAGTTGTGCGACTGGATTCGTGATTTCCTGTCAGAAAGGTCACAATTCGTAGTAATAGACGAAAAGTCATAGAGTAAAACAGAAGTAATATCCGGCGTTCCCAAGAAGGTGTTATAGGCCCTCTATTGTTCCTGATCTATATTAACGATGTAGGAGACAATCTTAGTAGCCCTCTTAGATTGTTTCCAGATGATGCTGTCATATACCGTCTTGCAAAGTCATCACATGACCAAAACGAATTGCAAAATGATTTATATAAGATATCTGTATGGTGCGAAAAATGGCAATTGACCCTGAATAAGGAAAAGTGTGAAGTTATTCACATGAGTACTAAAAGAAATCCACTAAATTTCGATTACACGATAAGTCACACATATCTGAAGGCTGTAAGTTCAACTAAATACTTAGGGATTACAATTACAAATAACCTAAAATTGGAACGATCACGTAGATAATGTTCTGGGTAGAGCAAACCAAAGACTGCGATTCATTGACAGAACGCTTAGAAGGTGCAACAGGTCTATTAAAGAGATAGCTTACACCACGATTACCCACCCTATTCTGGAGTATTGCTGTGAGGTGTGGGATCCGCATCGGGTGGGACTGACGGATGACATCGAAAAAGTACAAAGAAGGGCGGCTCGTTTTGTATTATCGCGAAATAGGGGAGATAGTGCCACGGACATGATACGTGAAATGGAGTGGCAATCATTAAAACAAAGGCGTTTTTCGTTGCGACGGGATCTTCTCATGAAATTTCAATCACCAGTTTTCTCCTCCAATTGCAAAAACATTCTGTTGGCACCCACCTACATAGGAAGAAATGACCATCACGATAAAGTAAGAGAAATACGGGTTCGCACAGAAAAATTTAACTACTCGTTTTTCCCGCGCACCGTTCGAGAGTGGAACGGGAGATAGACGGCTTGAAGGTCGTTTATTGAACCCTCTGCGAGGCATTTTATTGTGCAGAGTAATCAAGTAGATCTAGATGTTACCATGTGTTAAAGTTTTCCCGTCTAGGGGTTGAAACCCCGAGCATATCCTCCCCAAGAACACGACAACAAGTATGGAGAGGAGACGCTGGTGGATGAAGAGAAAGACTGTAAACGAGAAAGAAAGAGACACTGTCAATGAGAGTGTAAAAGAATGGCACAAACACAATGACAGTAGGACAGAAAGACAGCGGACGTCGCAGAGATCGAGACAGTGGTAAGGAAGAGCAAGAGAAAGGTATGAAGACCGTGAAAGTGACGTTGAGAGAGACAGACAGCATCAAGTGTCAGTGGGAAAAATAGAGGCGGAGGGAGACGTAGACAGTAGCAGAGAGAGACAGGTGCTGAGTGTGAAAGCTTCACTAAAATGAGAGCTTGGATAAAAAGAATATTCTGTGTTAAAATAGCGCAAACATGTTCGCAAGTCAAAATTTTTGATGAGGAAGGCGGAATGTGATTTGAGCTGGCTGGTTCCCCACTTTTCTCTTGGAGTCGTTTAAAGACAATTTTCGTCTTTTTTGTATTGCAACACGAGGAATATTCCGCTGGAGACCATTCAGACTCACAAATTTGGACGCCGGCAGGCAATTGTCATCAGTCACGTCTTCCAGCAATGACTACCACAAATACCTAAAGATTTTTATGAAAATGAAACTCCTCCAGCCGTACTTAAGATTTCATATTTATTTAGCTACTAGTTTCGACGTTGCGTCAACGCCATCTTCAGGCCCGTACACTTCGATGATATTATTAAAGTGTACGGGCCGGAAGATGGCGTTGACGCAACGTCGAAACTAGTAGCCAAATAAATATTAAATCTTAAGTACAGCTGGAGGAGTTTCATTTTTAATAAAAATTATACCACCTGATGTCCCACCATCATTCAATTTAGATATGGACGTACGAAGAAGAATACCTGAAGATGTAAAGTTCTTTCTCTGAAATATTGTGGGACTTACACAATGTACCACCTTTGTAGCCGGTTGATGAAGGCAAGGAAATATATCTTACGCCGATGGAAAACAAAAGTAAAAATGCGATAGAATAAAAATTTTCACCCTGAGTTGGAAAAGCCACCTGGAAAACATTAGATGTCGGACTCTACCATCAAATGTGAAGGCAACCTGGTATAAAGCGGTTAACAGAAAAGTATCGACGAACTCTAGACTTTATGACTTCCTCCTAGTAGCCTCGTCGTCGTGTCTGGCTTGTAATTTAGTTGACAGCGAAGCGCACAGATTTGTGTGTAAGAAATTATTTTAAATTTGGCGTCAGGCAGAAGCTAGCGAGTATGAAAAGAACAACTCCCTAATATGTTACCCCAGCAGATTTTCTCAAAACGCGATGCTGTGAACTGGATCATAGGACATCAACACACTACTTTCCGCCAGAAGTAAACAAAAGCAAGAAGGATTTCTGGCTGTATCTCACCACAAAGCTTCACAATCTAAGTAAAACCAAAAATATAAGGGAAAATTTGCAAATTTCTTAGATCTTACAGGCAACGGCCTTGCCGCAGTGGATACACCGGTTCCCGTGAGATCACCGACGTTAAGCGCTGTCGGGCGTGGTCGGAACTTGGATGGGTGACCATCCAGCCGCCATGCGCTGTTGCCATTTTTCGGGGTGCACTCAGCCTCGTGATGCCAATTGAGGAGCTACTCGACCGAATAGTAGCGGCTCCGGCCACAGAAAACCGTCATAACGACCGGGAGAGCGGTGTGCTGACCACACGCCCCTCCTATCCGCATCCTCAACTGAGGATGACACGGCGGTCGGATGGTCCCGGTGGCCTGAAGACGGAGTGCTTTTTAGATCTTACAAATAGGTAACGAAAAAGTAATTGATGAAGCCTCCTCGGGTTATCGGCTGGGTCAAGGCTTCGTTCTGCGCCAACGTTTCAACAAGTTTCCTACTTGTCATCTTCATGCGAAGTGTCGGCTTCGTGTCCTGTCCGTGTCCATGTAGACGCTGGACCGCAGGCTCGTCTGCGTCGGCTGCGCCAATCGCACGCCACTGGAAGGGGTCCGTGGCGGGGAGGGGAGTCCCAGCTGGTGGTGGTGAGGGCTCCCTGCGTGCTGGTGGCCGCGGGTCTGGTCATTCCATTCTCTGATTTCACCGGTTTCGCATTGGAGCGTGCATGTCGTATTTTTGTTATCGCTGCATCCCACGCAGTGCTAAGCTAAGAACCGTTATTTCGATTGACAAGGTTATCGTGGTCTCGTATCTCAAGGTTATCATGGACTCATATCTCCACAGTATCTTTAAAGATCGAATCGCAGGAACCGTTTGCCGTGCACGGCAGGTTTTTTGGACGAAATCCAACATGGTTTTTGTGGTGACTGTGGTCTGCCACTGCAGATTTCTCCTTTTGGCCTAGGAGAACTGTCCTTTTGTGTTCTGAGCAGCACTGCAGTACACATAATTGCATTTGGCCGATGTACTGTTTGCTACACTCGCAGCTGATGCTGTAGACTCCAGGTGTCTATATTCCTGGCTTATCCTTAACTGAGCCCAGCATATTCTTGAGTTTGGTGGATGAGCGAAATATGGTTTTAATGTTACTCTTTTCTAATATCCTGCCAATATTTGCAGTGGGTGGCCTGGCATACGGAAGGAATGTCAAGGGCTTAGTCTCTTCTTTACATACGTTTTCTCTCTTCTCCTTGTTCGGTCGGAAAGCGTGTCTTATCCGAGTCTCAGAATGACAGTTCTTGCGTAAGGTTTTTCTCGACTACAGGAGTTCGAAAAGTAGACTTGCTCTGTCGCATATGTCTCATAATCTCCCTAACAGGGTGGAGAGGACGGATTTACGTTGTGCTAGACGGTGGCAGCTGTTGGCGGTAAGGTACAGGTCGGTGTGCATCTTCTTCCTGTAAACGGAATGCCTAACATGTCGTGAGTCTTCTTCATCATAGTGTCGAGGAAATGCAGACATCCGTTTTCTTCCACCTCCATGGTTAATTTAATATTGTCATGTATGCCGTTGAGGTGGTTAAGACATTCTAGTACATTTTCTTAGCCATGCGGCCAAATCTCTAACGTGTCGTCCACGTAACGATGGCACGCTTTCGGTTTCAGGCTAACTGAAATCGAGTGGAAAAAATAAAACTGAATGAAAGTTATTTTGGAAAATTTCAACAGAACAAATCTGACAGCTTATTGAAATTTGTGAGGACTCGAACTTCCGGCGGCGGGAGCCGCGCGGACCGCGACAAGACGCCACAGATTGCGTGGGTACCCCGCGCGGCCTCTGACAGTTCATCGCCAATGGGTGTACATTAAAAGTTTATGATATTTTGCATGCAGATACAAGGAAAGGATGAACAAACGGGAAGTGTATTCTCACAACTGTCGATACTTAAGACTCACGTGTGAATTTGTTGCATTGTGTACAACAATGCATAAACATATATGAAGATAATAACTGCTCTCGAAAGAACAGATTCCATTGATGACAGTGCATCGTCTCTAGAATAAATGATAATTAACTGAAACCATCAGTTGCCGACAGGTGTTGTTGATATACCTCGATGAGGACAGCTGAAAGTCCGTGCCCCGACCGGGACTCGAACCTTGCTTACATGGCAGATGCTCTATCCATCTGAGCCACCGAAGACACAGATGAATAGCGCGACTGCAGGGACTTATCCCTTGCATGCTCCCCGTGAGACCCACATTCCCGGCTGTCCACAATCTACATACGTAATGTACCTAATAGATATTTGCCCTTCCGCTCACTACTCGCGCACGCTATGGTGACGATTCCCGTAAGAGTTCAGGCAACACGTGCGCATTCGCACAGACGAACGTCAATGGCTGGGTAGCCATATGAAGATAGTAACTGCTCTCGAAAGAACAGATACTATTGATGACCGTGCAGCTTCTCTAGAATAAATTATAATTAACCGAAACCCTCAGCTGCTGACAGTTGTTGTTGATGTCTATATCTATTAGGTACATTACGTACATAGATTGTGGACAGTTGGGAATGTGGGTCTCACGTGGAGCGTGCTAGGTGTAAGTCCCTGCAGTCGCGCTATTCATCTGTGTCCTCGGTGGCACAGATTGTAGAGCGTCTGCATGTAAGCAGGAGATCCCGGGTTCGAGTCCAGGTCGGGGCACACATTTTGAGCTGTCCCCATCGAGGTATATCAACAACACCTGTCTGCAGCTGAGGGTTTCAATTAATTATCATTTAATGCATAAACATTATTTTGTTCGTGTGTTACTGTGATATATTTGGGTAATGTTATTTTGTTCAGTAAAATTTTGAAAATTTATGGTTATCGTCACTGCCCTTGCGAAGACCCGGGTTCGATTACAGGTAACGTCTCAGTTTTCTATTTATTTTTTCTCCCTGAGTTGAGGAGGTATGTAACAGTGTCCACTCGGCTTCATAGACCAAATGAGGGTGTGCATGAATAAAGAAACAGTGGCGTCATCATGATTCATATAGTATCAATAAAGGCAAGAGGGGCTGGCGCCATGCCGATTATGTGTTCCACGGTAATAAATCTAACGTCGTACTGCCTTGTATGCAGCAATCGGCAAGTCGAAACATGCCCAAAGCCCAGTCACTCAGTGGTGCTTACATTCAGTTCTGCAATGCCTTTTAGTCGTTTCTGACAGGTCTGATGCGGGCCTGCCGCGTATTCCTCTTAGAGCTGCACTTGCACTCAACATCTTCAATTATTTGTAGAATGTATTTCAATTTCTGTTCTCTCCTATTGCTTTTAACCTTCTATAGCTCCTTCCGTTGAAGTCACTCATCGATATTTAACGCATGTCCTATCACCGCATACCTTCTTGTCCATTCCTTTCCCCTCGTTGCTACCCTCATCAATTGTGGAGAGCCTTTTCCTTCCTTGTTCATCTAATTTTCACCTTCCTATTGTGGAATCACATCACAAGCGCTTATATTCTCGCTACGGTCGCAGGTTCTAATCCTGCCTAGGGCATGGATGTGTGTGATGTCCTTAGGTTAGTTATGTTTAAGTAGTTCTAAGTTCTAGGGGACTGATGACCTTAGAAGTTTAGTCCCATAGTGCTCAGAGAGAGCTTATATTCTCTTCTTTCCTGGTTTCTCCAAAGTCCATTATTCACTACCAAACAACTGCTGTGCTCAGAACGCACATTCTCAGGAATTTCTTCCCAAAACAAGGCCTATATTTGATCCTACTCGACTTCTAGTACTCGATCCCCTTTGTTTTCCATATTGACTCCCATTTCCTCTACTATCAGGTCAACAGACAACTGCTCCTGGTCATAGAGGCCGAGGTACTGTTTCAGCCTATCCGTCCTCTTCTCTGAGATTAACAGCGCAATTCCTCTTGCTTCTTAATGTTCGTGCATTTCACGGAATGTGATTTCGACTTTTTTATGTACTGAACCTGTTCTTTTTGTGACTATTAATTTGGACTGTTAATTTTTCAATTTCTTCGCATTTTCCTGCAGTCGATTATCCTTCGCTTCAGTGAGCTTCCTATTTACGTCGATTTATTAATATGGTCCGTTGTCGGTTGCAGAAAGGGTGCAAACGTGCAGCACAAACTGAAAGGAGGAAAAAGCGGACCGCTGGAAACATTTGTGGACGGGTGATGGTTCACCACCAAGCGGATTGCAGCGCTTCGTCGAAACTTAGTTTACGGCAGGCACGAGGTGGTGAGGCGCCGTAGTGTACCTCAAAACGTGTAGTAGACAGAAATGGAAGCCGATCAACGTCGTGACGTGTTGGTAAGTAGTGAACAAGCTTGCATCAAGGGACGGCCTCAACGCGAATTATAGCTCGTTGAAGTGGATCGAGTTGGTTAACAGCACAGGGAGGCGGCATTTTGTGTCTCGGTGAAGTGGAACTCGGTCCAAGCTACACGCCATTGATTGCTGCCACAATAGGTAGGCGTTGTACGCTGATGGGAAAATAACTCTATGTGGCTCAAAAGAGTTGAGCTTTGCTTCGGCTTGAGATAGGTCAGCTCCTGCAAGTCTGTAAAACTTAGTTGTCTGTGCTTTAATCGTTTAGTGTGTTCTGCCCTGCTAACAGCACTGACCTTATTAGACTTATGTTCATTTGGTAAGTCAATGTTCTAGTTGCCTTTCATAAATATAGATCAAACAGGTGTTTTATTTTCATACGTTTGTTAAAATTCCTTTTTAAGCTTTCCTGTGATTTCCCTTTTACTGAATTTATCTGAAGCGGGACCCGGTTTATTGAAACGTTCTCTTGTGCAATAACCTTACATATGCAATCATTGGCCCATTAGCTTATCACAGGAACTGCTCAGGAATTGATTGTTATTGGGCAACAGTTGCTAGAGAGTATTTTCTTTTTTCCAAGTCAATTAACTGCTCAGCAACTTTGCGGCTCCAGTAACTACGCCGACTCCATTTTATTTTAAGTATGGTTTTAAAGTTTCCTTGTTTATGAAAATATTATATTAATGCCGAGCTTGGGGCGGGTTGTGGGATTGTGGGATCACTGTGTTATTACATAAAAGCGCTTTTCTTGTTTGAGAAGTTTCCTGCACTAACATGTAATCAGTGTGTTCATGATACGGCTGGCGGCAGCTGTTTACATGTTGTGGAACCTGGACCCGTTTGTAGCAGCCTTCGTAATTAGCTGCGTTTCTTCTGTTACAGCGATTTATTTCACGAATAAGATTGTAATCAAGTGTTGTGAATTTAAAAATTGTAGCCTTTGGATTAATCACTACTGAGTTTGAACGTAATTTGACCTTTCTCTTGTGAGGGACAGCTCACTCATACTGCTGAGGCCGGCTGGAGTGGCCGAGCGGTTCTAGGCTCTTCAGTCTGGGACCGCGCGACCGCTACGGTAACAGGTTCGAATCCTGCCTCGGGGATGGATGTGTGTGTTGTCCTTAGGTTAGTTAGGTTTAAGTAGTTCTAAGTTCTAGGAATGATGACCTCAGAAGTTGTCCCATAGTGCTCAGAGCCATTTGAACCATACTGCTCTATTTTTTTAAACATTTTACTAGTTTTTCTGCAGTCGATCGTTACATTTCCTCTATCATCTAAAGCCTCTTCGCATTAGTTTTCCTTGAACAAACATTTTTCTGTCTAACGTCTCCAGTGGTATCCGACGACAAACAACGATTTTGCCGGTAAAACGTGGAAAGTCAGACTCCCCCCCCCCCCCCGCCCCTCCCTTGTTGCCGTTATCGGTGGTCAGTACCGACGCCGGAGAAACTTTGCAAATCGTAATGCTGCCTTCGTCCGATGAACTGGTGACTGTAGCAGCCGAAATCTCTGAAGCCATTGAAGTATTACTTACCTTCATTATTTTGTTCCCATTTACTGGCATTAGGCTACCATAAATGGGTGTTGTAGTGTTGTCTCATAGTTTGTAGAGGAATTCTGTCACTGTACGTCGGCTTACCATTACGTCACAGTGATCACCCACGGCAGCTTACCTAAAAAGGAAATAGGAAACAAAAATTAGATGTAGGTCAGTAAGTAAAACAACTTGCGTTCTTAACGAGAAACAGTGTTACCCGAAAGTTAGGCGATCCACTTTACTAGTTTTATCTATTCTATTTATTCGGGATTTTCACATTAGCGGCTTTGGCAAGTCACTACTGATACGTGTATATCGACTCCGCTCCGTCAACCGATTAGCATAAAGTGCTGTGCCGGATGGGATCGAGAGAGAGAGAGAGAGGGAGCGCGCACAGTGCGAGGAAATAAAGTTTCAGGCGATGCGAGTCTGCAGGCAGTTGGCGCGAGGACGCGGACGAATGAGGTGCATCCCGTTGACAGTGTCCTAGTGGAACCATGGGCTGTGTACACTATTTTTCCTGGAAGTGTTTGTATGTCGTCCTTTTTACGTGTGAATTCAGATTTCTGGGCGCAGGCTGTTGATAAAATATAGACATTTTCACCAAGGAATATGGTTACGTATCGGCGACATTTTTTTCTGCGATATATCAATATCAATAAGCCAATATCCAGTGCAGATATTTCTATTTTACAGTATTTCTCAAAACTTTCGGTAAATATTTCAAGTTGCTCTATTGAAAGTGTAGTACAGCAAAATTTTACTTTCACTGTGCGAAGGAGTTTCACTATTTTTTGAGTTTCAATCACGTCGAATCTTTCACTTTGACTGTCCGCAGCAAGTGTATGTGGCACGAAAGATGTAGTATTCCGATTGCACTGGTGGATGGTGGTGTGAATGGAACAACAAGAGTTCCGATGTGAAGAAATAGCACACCAGTGGCGTTAAAAAGCAAATTTAATGCAGCTAGTGTGCTGTTTCTTCACATCAGTATTCTTCAAAAACAGTCTCTACCAAGAGAAACTGCGACATTTAGCTTCGCCATGAAATTTTTGACACTACAGCTGCTATGTCACTGACGTTCTCAGAAATGAAAAAATAGTGAAGTCGACATGAAGTGTTCCGGAGAAATCCGTAATGCGACAAAATCGAATGGCAGATCAATCGGACATCTTTTATTGTCCACTTACAGACAGTTACCATTGTTACCAAAGTGTTTATCGCCAAGCATGAACGAGCACCGTTTTCCTTTCAGTTCGTGCTCTAAGCGGACTAGGCATGGTGCTAGGTCGTTGATGTATAGAATATCTGGTAATAAATCAATACTTAAATATACAGCTCTAAAACTGGTAATATATTTTTCAACGTGCAGCCAGTTCTTTTATAGGCGGGTACCTGGACATGTCTTCAGTCGATGTATCGGTATATCTATATCTCGATACGTTGTTTCGATATACTGGTGATCGATAGTGACAAATGTTTTAACATCGATGTATCGGATTCCAGTCCTAGTTTACTCTCAAGTGACAGGAGACACATGTGGGGAAATTACTATTATAGGAGTTCCTTGGTTACGGTTTCATGCTTTGAGTACCACCATTTCATCTCCTTGTGTGCTAACTGGTGCTCGCCGGTTGATTTGCTCGGAGCGTGCTTTCCGAATGCTGGAACCTTCTACTTCTGTAAACTAATGAACTTGCCTTATTTTCTTACAGAAACACGCGGGTCAAGGTGCTGCGTAAGATCAGTGTGGTGGCGTTGTAAGTGACGTATCACGCACTTGTCGAGCACGCTCCCACTCCGCTCATTGCTATGCCGCTGGCAAAATGTTTATCTAACGGCCGCCCATTATTTCCACTGCTTGGCGTGGCTGATAGTGCAGTGGCCTATAAGTTGTGTGTATTTCTTGAAAGAATATATTATTTGCAATGTTTATTTGCCAGAAATTAGTTGCTCAGTATTGAGCCATCTCTAATAATGTTAATTTTTGGTGGAGTAGCGCTGATGATCTGTTTAAGAATCTTGTTACCACTAAAAGGGCTAGAGTTAAGTCAGATTTCCCTAACTAGTGAGTTAAGGCATTCGTGCCCTATTATCCTCGTCAGAACTTACTGTTTAAAAATTGCGTTTTTATCTGCCTAATTTACGTGAGATTGCTCTTGTAGTGTCGGCAGACTTGCCAACACTACGCACACTAATTGAAAGAGGCGGCCAAGATGCACGCGCTAACTCACGAAGGATGGAGTGAGGTCTGAAACAGGAGACTTAATGAATGTGATAAAGAAATTACGTATCTTTGGAATATACTTAACTTTTAATACATCCTTGTATACATCGTTCTTGATGAGACATCTGGAGATTGTGGCGATACAAGTGACTCTTTATATACAAGCTATTTAAGGCTAATGGCGCCTTGCTAAGTCGTAGCTATTAACTTAGCTGAAGGCTATTCTAACCGTCTCTCGGCAAATGAGAGAAATGGCTTCGTCCGTATAGTCGCTAGCAACGTCGTCGTACAACTGGGGCGAGTTCTCTTACGTCTCTCGAGACCTGCCGTGTGGTGGCGCTCGGTCTGCGATCACACAGTGGCGACACGCGGGTCCGACATGTACTAATGGACCGCGGCCGATTTAAGCTACCACCTAGCAAGTGTGGTGTCTGGCAGTGACACCACAGCTCTTCCTGTGGACTTCAGGTTACTGTTTCTACTAAAAAAAACTATTTTCAATTTTTAATCTAATTTGGCTATTTCCCTTAGCTTGAGCAGCTGGTTAAATACTTTGTCTCATGATTTCTTTTAGAAGCACCAAATCCGGTTGATGCTTCTTATTAAACCTCCCTAAATAACTGCGGCGGACTAGGTCCTAATTCATGCGAGCAAGCGCTCTTAACTGACTTTCAGTTGTAAACTTTAGTCGGTTAGTGTTCTTAACTCGAGTACACATTTGTATTTTCCTAGCGCAACGTGCCTTTGCGTTTCTGCCTATTCGGTCTGATTAGTTGCGGCGAACTATTGATAAATGGTCAATTTTTAAAAACTGGCTATTGGCTGCTGAATTCTGTGGGTCGGTACCAATAGCCTGCCAGTCTGACGCAGGGCTCGATGTTAGGTACAAGTGCAAAACTGTTTGCCACCAAATTTCATTTACTGAATTCAGTACACCACCAGAGTTTAATGGTGACCTAAGGGTTAATTAAAGCCCGCTGATCTAAGTCACCTAGTTCCAACTACTGTAGTTATTTGAAAGGCTTGTTTCCTAGACATTATCTCTGCCTCGTGATGACTGGGTTTTGTGTGCTGTCCTTAGGTTAGTTAGGTTTAAGTAGTTCTAAGTTCTAGGGAACTGATGACCATAGATGTTCAGTCCCATAGTGCTAAGAGCCGAGCCTAGATATGAACTGCTCCTGTGTCAAGAATTTTTTTTTTTTTGTGTGTAAAATTAAGGACTATTACGAATTGCATAGGATAGCAATTGATGCCTACCTATGATGTTTTTTTTTGTGGTAGTACACATTTGGAAATCTAAAAGTTCATTGTCATCTATTCAAGGATCCTTGTATCCAAACAAACGTGCTCAAAAGCCTAATCCTATCCCTGTCCCACTCTTTACCGTTCACTTATGTGCTATGCAAATACACAACATATTCGTCTTTAGATTTGAACTATGATTTTCCTTCGATAGAAGTATCTAATGTTCCTAAATGCTAAACTTCCGTAACACGTCACTGTAGAATTTAAACTACGTATATGGTGACCACACTGTAATGATAGAGCACTGAAAGACCGAAGTCGCAACAAGGTCGCGGGAGCAGACGACGTTCCGTTAGAACCACTGATAGCCTCGGGAGAGCAAGCCATGACAAAACTCGTCCGCCCGGTGTGCAAGTTGTATGAGACACGCGAAATATCGCCAGACTTCAAAAAGAATGTAAACTTTCCAACAAAAGCAGATGGTGACGGGTGTGAATAGTACAGAACTATCGGTTTAATAAGTAATTATTGTAAAATACTAACGCTAGTTCCTTACAGTAGAACAACGGAAAAACCGCTAGAAAACGACCTATTTTTAAATAATAGTAATGATACGATTCACGTGGCTCATCGTGTCCAAAGTCAACTCTAAATGGTCAGCTTTGACCAGTCTGTAAATACGAATTATATATAAAAAAATCTGGTAGACTGAGAAATCATCATCTCACTTCGATACATCCAATAAGTTACAAAATTAACCTAACGAAGAAAAGCTAACACTCGTGTAAAAATAGTTCCTTTGAAGTATGGGATGGTGGATGTACGGAATCTGTACGTGGGAGAAGTTAGAAGTTTGAGGAGAGGTGGGAGGACATTTCTACTCGGCAGCAAGGCAAGAGTGTGGGTCCGTTGAACGTCCGTAGCAGTGAGACCACCCGTTACGAGCAGGTGACGTCACTGGCCGGGCCAGAGCCCGCCTTCTGCCTACACTCCGCGCCCGAGCCGAGAGCTCACGGCCCACGCTGCGGCCCCACCTCCTCAGAGCGGGGCAGCGGCACCTGCCAGTCCATTTCTCACCCTGAAACCCACTCTGCATTCCTGATGGTGCATTGTCCTCCTTGGTCGACGGAGCGTTACTGTGATAAAAGAACATCTTGCGTCGCTCTGAGTTTGGCAGCACGCACTTGCTATTTACGCTCCTTGATAACCGTTTGTTACGCTGTACAGTGCACAAAGTAGCGTGCTGAGTATTGGCAAGTGGCCAGATGTGCGTTGGGCTAAATGACAGACGCCCCTAACTGTTAACGATGTCAGTTTGTTAGAGCGACATTAGTTGGAAGTGTTAGATTACATATACACTCCTGGAAATTGAAATAAGAACACCGTGCATTCATTGTCCCAGGAAGGGGAAACTTTATTGACACATTCCTGGGGTCAGATACATCACATGATCACACTGACAGAACCACAGGCACATAGACACAGGCACAATGTCGGCACTAGTACAGTGTATATCCACCTTTCGCAGCAATGCAGGCTGCTATTCTCCCATGGAGACGATCATAGAGATGCTGGATGTAGTCCTGTGGAACGGCTTGCCATGCCATTTCCACCTGGCGCCTCAGTTGGACCAGCGTTCGTGCTGGACGTGCAGACCGCGTGAGACGACGCTTCATCCAGTCCCAAACATGCTCAATGGGGGACAGATCCGGAGATCTTGCTGGCCAGGGTAGTTGACTTACACCTTCTAGAGCACGTTGGGTGGCACGGGATCCATGCGGACGTGCATTGTCCTGTTGGAACAGCAAGTTCCCTTGCCGGTCTAGGAATGGTAGAACGATGGGTTCGATGACGGTTTGGATGTACCGTGCACTATTCAGTGTCCCCTCGACAATCACCAGTGGTGTACGGCCAGTGTAGGAGATCGCTCCCCACACCATGATGCCGGGTGTTGGCCCTGTGTGCCTCGGTCGTATGCAGTCCTGATTGTGGCGCTCACCTGCACGGCGCCAAACACGCATACGACCATCATTGGCACCAAGGCAGAAGCGACTCGCATCGCTGAAGACGACACGTCTCCATTCGTCCCTCCATTCACGCCTGTCGCGACAGCACTGGAGGCGGGCTGCACGATGTTGGGGCGTGAGCGGAAGACGGCCTAACGGTGTGCGGGACCGTAGCCCAGCTTCATGGAGACGGTTGCGAATGGTCCTCGCCGATACCCCAGGAGCAACAGTGTCCCTAATTTGCTGGGAAGTGGCGGTGCGGTCCCTTACGGCACTGCGTAGGATCCTACGGTCTTGGCATGCATCCGTGCGTCGCTGCGGTCCGGTCCCAGGTCGACGGGCACGTGCACCTTCCGCCGACCACTGGCGACAACATCGATGTACTGTGGAGACCTCACGCCCCACGTGTTGAGCAATTCGGCGGTACGTCCACCCGGCCTCCCGCATGCCCACTATACGCCCTCGCTCAAAGTCCGTCAACTGCACATACGGTTCACGTCCACGCTGTCGCGGCATGCTACCAGTGTTAAAGACTGCGATGGAGCTCCGTATGCCACGGCAAACTGGCTGACACTGACGGCGGCGGTGCACAAATGCTGCGCAGCTAGCGCCATTCGACGGCCAACACCGCGGTTCTTGGTGTGTCCGCTGTGCCGTGCGTGTGATCATTGCTTGTACAGCCCTCTCGCAGTGTCCGGAGCAAGTATGGTGGGTCTGACACACCGGTGTCAATGTGTTCTTTTTTCCATTTCCAGGAGTGTATATTACTGTGCTTTCAACATTGCAGCCCAGTCAGCGATCGTGATAATCTAATATATAAGAAAGTACAGCGTCGATTGCGGTAATGAAACCAACCTTTACCTAGGTTTCAGCCCAAATAATGGAGCCTTCTTCAGAAGATACACCTGAATCTATAATTTGTCTAAGAGGGCATGGTCTAGAAATAAAACTAATATGGTACATAAGTACCAAGGCAACACGAAGACTTAAGCTCTGGCGTGCGCCTCGTCTCCATGGACGGCGTGCGGTGGGCCTCGGGAGCTCACGTGAAACACATATATGAGCTATATGGGGAGCACTAACAAGAGACATTTACATTTCCAGACTCCGTTGCAGGACTATGCATATTTGACGTAGTGTGTCGCTATATGTAACAGAGCGAACATACTTATGAAGCTCATATGTCAAATATCGTATATCAAATTGCAATTGTTGTTGTATAACTAGCTGAAAATGGTTCAAATGGCTCTGAGCACTATGTGACTTAACTTCTAAGGTCATCAGTCCCCTAGAACTTTGAACTACTTAAACCTAACTAACCTAAGGACATCACACACATCCATGCCCGAGGCAGGATTCGAACCTGCGACCGTAGCGGTCGCGCGGTTCCAGACTGTAGCGCCTTTAACCGCTTGGCCACCACGGCCGGCCTATAACTAGCTCAGAATCCTGCGTTGCCGGATATGTATTTGTTTCAATTCTAGTAATCAGTCTCCTCATTCATCCTGTCTCTGTCGAACTCCGCCAGCGCCCCCTCCCCCCTTTTTCTGCCCATCTGCTACTCTCTTATCTCTATGTTTCTTCTCTTTGTCCGTTACCTCTTGCCTCCTATCCATTTTCTCCTCTCTTGCCCATCTCTTCTTCCCCCTCGCTTCTGTGCATGGCAAACTGATATTAATTTGGACGTACATTCTGTGGCATATATGGATACGTCTGCTAAATGTATTGCAAATAGAGTCAATAGCATAGAAGCAATAAATGTAAACGTCATGCTTGATGCGATAGTTTTGTTGCAAGAACAGCGAAAACTTAGTAAGTGATAAACTGTTTTTCTATCGTCATCTTGTTAGGGCTGTAAGTGAGAGAAAATGTTCAAAAAAAATTTGAGATTATATATGAAGTTTGTTGCAAATGATTACGTGCTTCTTTCTCAAATACTGGATGTATAAAATTAGGATATTCGTGCATCGTGGGATACCCATCCCCACCATTTTATTTTGACAGGTGATTGGTTATGATCCCCACACCGACTGTTTGCAGACAGTAGGTGATGTGTGCGCCACGTTTGACTGAAATCAGTCCAGTGGTTTCGATGAAATAACGCCGATAGGTGGCCAAAGCTGCCCTGCAGTTACCAGTGAAAACACTACAGAAATCCATCTAGATGAACGTTTTCAGAGTCAGACAGACAGTTATTTTTAACAAGTGTCTAATTGTATCTTATTTGTTACGCGCAGCTTGAAGTCATCCCCGCAAGTAAAGTGTAAGCAATGTAAGCAAGGTTGCTCATAGTGTAAAGTTGACAAGAAATGATGACAGTTCCTATACCATTGAAATTTATGGTTTGACAGTGGAAGCACACATAATATCAATCGCAGAACAAAGAGCGAATCGCCGTGAAATGTGTCTTCATTCCGACCTCTTCCGTTTCGGTGCTTTTTAACATGTTTGGTGAATGATATTTGTGTTCCCATTTGATATCACCTGTTTAAAGAATGAAATTATTATTGATGTGTTTCGTAAGATTTGTCATTCAGTGACAGTGACAGTGGCAAAATAAAAAATCTGCTTGCTACGAATAAAAAATCAATTTGCAAACTATATGCTCTTATATGTGACTCTGCGTACGCTTAATATGTGTTAATTAGGAAGGTTTTGATGTATGAGGGATAGCTTGAAGTCACAGCTGCGTCGTTTGCCCTCTGTAGGCTGTGAAGCAGTTTGTCTCACTGGTGGAAACAATGTCGCCCCAGGAATTTAAGGACCTTTCTGGTGTCACAGCGATCCCCCAAATTAAAGCTGGAACATTAATTGCTCATTTACATATCGGAGACGAAAACCAATAAGTGAAAAGCTTGCAGAGGCGAGTCGTACCAGCTGCATCTTTCTAACGGTGGCGCATTGGTCGGCACTTACTTTGAGGCCAACTGTTAGTAAGGTGCAAAGACTGCCAAATCACACCGTTGTTACCTCGAAATGGACAGGAGCATTACAGAATCAGTGATCTGAAAATTCTATGAAAAATTTCTTTTTACTAATAAGACAAAACCGTCTCCTCTTTCCTCAATTTGGCATCGCGCCTGGTTTAAGAGCTTAAAAACAGTTAGTGATACTCTCTTTGAGTATATACATTTTGTTTTTCTTATTTCTTGCTTTATGACATAGCGTGCGATAGCACTATGGCGCCAGACATTTCAGTTTTTACGAGGAAAGTGTAAGACGTACTTTTTTTGTAAAAAAACACTTGCCTACAAAACTTATAAACTTTTCATGCGTCCAAAACAACACACGAAATATTCTTTTAGTGTGAAGTTGGTGCCTCGAAATCATGATTTTGGAAGCCTTCAACAACTGAGATGGTTACGGACAATAACACAATAAATCGATGTTTTTCTCTGTGTTTTGTTAGGTCTGGCGTTGTCACAGTGAAGAGTAACGCGACACTATTTTTTCTGATTTTATCGGTGACTTGTGGCAACGAAACTGTACAATTTTCAACGTCAACCATTCTGTGTTGCCCTAACGCAGGGTTCGCAAACTTTTACTCTGATGGAATACCTTATTTATTTTGAAAGTCAATAAAATTTGAAAAAAATGATGAAACTTGTTTTACTAAGTGACTATTTAAAGTCTTAAATTATAACTAACAATACAGAAATCATAGTAAACTTTTTAAGAGTAACTAGCATCGTCAAAATGTTGGAAATAACCCGCCATGTTATTAATAGTTTCTCTTGTTAACTTAAATACTTTTTCTTTTTAAAATTCAGTCTTGATCGCACCACGTATGCTACAAGATCATAGGTGACCAGTTTCGGTCATATCACATGACCATCATCAGACCCATGGCATCCTTCGAAGATGGCAGGTGGAGCACTCTTCTGAGCTGCTGTGATGTCAACTGGTTCTCCCTTCTATTCCAGTCTCGTATTGTTCGTGGAAAGAAAGATTGTCGATATGTCTCTGAGTGGGCTCTAATCTCTCTGGTTTTATCATAATGGTCTCTTCGCAAGATATACCTAGGAGGGAGCAATATACTGCTTGACTCCTCGGAGAAGGTATGTTCTCGAAACTTCAACAAAAGCCCGTACCGAGCTACTGAGCGTCTCTCTTGCAGAGTCTTCCACTGGAGTTTATCTATCATCTCTGTATCGCTTTCGCGATTACTAAATGATCCTGTAACGAAGCTCGCTGCTCTCCGTTGGATCTTCTCTCTCTCTTCTATCAACCCTGTCTGGTACGGATCCCTCACCGATGAGCAGTATTCTAGCAGTGAGCAAACAAGTGTACTTAATCTACTTGCTTTGTTTTTGGGATGCATTTCCTTAGGATTCTTCCAATGAATCACAGTCTGGCATCTGCTTTACCGACGATTAATTTTACACGGTCATTCCAATTTAAATCACTCCTAATGCCTACTCCCAGATAATTTATGAATCAACTGCTTCCAGTTCCTAACCTACTATATTGTAGCTAAATGATAAAGGATCTTTCTTTCTGTGTATTCGCAGCACATTTGACTTCTCTACATTGAGATTCAATTGCCATTCCCTGCACCATGCGTCAATTCGTTGCAGATCCTCCTGCATTTCAGTACAATTTTCCATTGTTACAACATCTCGATATAGTACTGCATCATCCGCAAAAAGCCTCAGTGAACTTCCGATGTTATCCACAAGATCATTTATATACATTGTTAATAGCAACGGTTATACGACGCTCCCCTGCGGCACACCTGAAGTCACTCTTGCTTCGGAAGACTTCTCTCCATTGAGAATGACATGCTGCGTTCTGTTATCTAGGAACTCTTCAATCCAATCACACAAATGGTTTGATAGTCCATATGCTCTTACTTTGTTCATTAAACGACTGTGGGGAACTGCATCAAACGCCTTGGGAAGTCAAGAAACACGGCATCTACCTGGGAACCCGTGTATATGGCCCTCAGAGTCTCGTGGACGAAAAGACCGAGCCAGTCGAATGGGCTCGTAACATTCCACTTCAAATATAATTTTGTTTGGAACTGGAGTCAAATCGACGCTTTCCGTCGATACTGGGGGTCGCACGAACGACATGATGAGCTGTATTTGTTTCGGCTGGCTCCAGCAGCACACCGCAAAAACGAAATTGCAAACATCTGCCGAGACATCAGAGAAAATGCGCCTGACCACTCTTAGAAGAAACACCCGATGTTTCTTCAACATTAACGACCATATACCATTCCCTCGCAGAAGCTGGCGAAATTACTTCTACACCTGAGTACTTCCCGTCGTTCAGAAAAACGCGTTGAAACCCTACTCGATAGTACGTCTTAACTCTAGCCCGAAAGCTACTACGACAGTCTCTAGGCTCCTATTCTGATCACTAGACGGTAATACAGAACTGTATTGTCTTTAAAAAGACAAGTAACAGGGCGCCAAATACTGACTCACCATTGTTTGTGATCGCTTATTCACACTCCCCCCCCCCTCTCCCCCCACTAGTATCAGGTTTCAATGGCGATGTGTCTGCGCTTAGTGCAGCAGTTACTTGGACGACGTACTATGAACAGTCGGCCATTTGAAATACCATCTGCACCTTAGTACACATTGCTAACGTCAGTGGATAAGCAGAGGTGGCCTAAATCCTTAATCTGCACGGGTCGTCTGATGTGAATTCATTGTTTCTCTCTGAGAGTTTGTCTTATCTGTAGGTAGCCATTATGCAGCAACCAGTGTTTATTCCATTTTGGAACTCTCTGCCGTGGCGAATTCAAGCATGTATTCAGGCAGAGGATGAGGATGGGAATTGCAAACTAACGGATGAACTGTTGTCCCACACGCTTCAGAATTGCAGCGTGCTTCTGGAAACCCAGCAGGAATTGCACAGCCGCACGGATGCAATAACTATTCACACCATAATTCGTAATCAACTTTCAGCACCGATTTTTCAGGCAATGATATCGTATGCGTGGTACGCGTCAAAATTAATTCCCGAGAAAGACATATTTTTAAATGTAAATCTTGTTTTCCGCCGATTCTTCGGAAGGAACAGTGTAGTTGTCGAAAGATTGCATTCATTAGATGTTCTTGGTGCCATGATTATATTTTTTTTCGAATCTTTGTATGACAAGTACCATCCATCTAGTTGTTCGAAGAAAAGTGAGGACACGTAACAGTGACTGGAAGAGCCATTGTAAAGTGACCTGGATTAACATTTTAGTTGTTTACTATCCCAAAAGGTTTAAGAAATTTATTTGCCTACCTTATTATTATGATTCCTTTTTGATTTACTTACCTTATTAATCTACCTATCAATTGAGACATGGAAAAATACAAATGAAAATAAGAACATCCGCTAGGTTTTTTCGAGATTCGAACCCGGGTCCTCCGATTCTCAGCTGGTTACCTTGGCCGTTGCGCTCTCGGTGCTTTCGGCGAAAAGCATTTACCATGTGGGTACAGAAGTGGCAGTTGTAAAAGTTTCTTACCTCGATTTCTGGAAAAGTATGCGTTTTCGGACCACATACCTGTTGATGAAAAATTCTCTATTTACTATTACCTATCAATCCCCCAATTTTTGAGTCCTTGTCATAACCTTTAGGGGTGATTTTCTCAAAAACGCGGGGGTGTTGACCCAGAAATACTTAGTCCTTCGTTTTAGGCTGTACACAAGTGACCTGCCAAATTTGAGCCGAATCGGTTGGCAGTGTCTGAGGCCTTCCTCTTGTCAGTAGTATACGTGGAGCGTGCACAGTGCAGATCATTACAAGCCTGTGATATGCTATTTCTCTAATTTTTCGGTAGACATAGTGCTCCTCTGTGATAGAAACTATCGTTAGGTTCTTCGAGTACAGTATAACGCGACCCCTATATGACGGCGTTTATTAAGACTTTATTTCGAAGGCAGTAAGTCGACGACGAGATCATTAGAGACGGAGCACAAGCTCCGGTATTGGCCAAAATTGGAAGGAAGCATCACGGCATTTACCTCAAGTGACAGAAAAATCACGGGAAACCGGAATAAGGATCTAAGCCAACATCCTCACGAATATGAGGCCATCACCTCGCTCGATTACTTTCCTTCGGGCTCTGGGCTGCGTTCACATACTACTGCAGCATAGCATTTTTTTTTAAAAGAGCTTTTCGTGTTAGGATCTTTTTTAACATCTATACAAACTCCGGGAAAAGTAGGACCGAACATTGAGCCGTGAGGTAGAAAAAAAATTCTGTATATGCTTTATGCATAAAATTGAGAAAAATTTGCAGGGCTCAGTTTGAAACAGCCTACCAGCGGTCACACTCAGCTGGTTCTGGTCAGTGACCATCACGCTGAACGGGGTCACCTCAGAACGGGCCAGTAATTAAGCCTTCCGTAACAGCCGAATGGCGGCTTTCACTAGGTCGGTAATAGCAGTCGCGGGAAATATGTAAGGTAATACCGGTGATTTGCATCCGTAATCGGCCCTCCCGCCCGTCAATCAGCCCGTTCGGCCTAGACTCCCGTAACCCGCGTAGTATTTCAAAACGCGTCGCTACGCAGACACGCCCCCTCGTAATTCGTCTCGGGAAAGTCGCTTTCTGACCGGGTCAATTCGCCATACGCGACATTCCGTGCGTAGCTGCTCTGCTAAGGTCCCCAGTCTCCACTTGGCATTCCAAGTGTAACCATATGCTGCTGGTGAAGAAAAACATTTATGAACCCTAATTCTTACCGATGGTGAAGTATGCGATCTGTGGCGACTTTTGCTCGGGTGCTAATATGGCTGAAGTGACCGCTGTCTCAAAAACCTACAGTCTTTGAGTTCTGGCCCCTCTTTTGACCGAAACCGAAATGTCTACCCATTTCCATCCCATTCATATAATTCCTTCGTGGTGCGTCGGGGTGTGTACTTACCACTGGAGTTTGAGGACAATCATCGTGATGCTATCACATTTAAGTAAACGATTTTCTAATGAAATCTTTCGCTCTGTGTTGGATATTTGTTGTCTTTCTATTGATTTCATCTGTGATTTGTCGCAGACCAATGAGATGTGTTCACAGAGCAAGTCCTTAGGATTCTTTCTATGAATCGTAGTCTGATACCTTCTATTCCTATGAATAGTTTATCATTTCATTTTAGGTCAGCCTTTGAATTTTAAAATCTCATCCGGCCGTGTGTTCTTTTCGATTTTAGCCGCAGTACTGGTTTCAGATTGCTAGTGACGGCTTGCCTAACGTCCCGTGAGGGGATAGCGCCGGCCGGGTGGCCGACCGTTTCTAGGCGCATCAGTCTGGACCCGCGCGACCGCTACTGTCGCAGGTTCGAATCCTGCCTCGGGCATGGATGTGTGTGATGTCCTTAGGTTAGTTAGGTTTAAGTAGTTCTAAGTCTAGGGGACTGATGATCTCAGATGTTAAGTCCCATAGTGCTCAGAGCCATTTGAATCCTCTGAGGGGGTAGGCTTCCGGCTCTTCGGGGGCACTTAAGCCGATATTACACGGCTCCCCTAACATGTACAAGTCAGGTGTAGACGGACTGCAACCTAGCGGCAAAGCGGGTGAAGTTGCGATTGTAGCTAACGGTTTATCCACCGGGGAGAAACAGAAACGTCTACTACCCCGCGGACCCGTGCAAGCCCAGCTCTCGTGGACTCTTTCACCTATTGCACGAGTATTCTACACATTTTCAGCGAATAATTATTTATAAATACAGTACCGTAATAAAACAAATGAACTTCTCTTTTTTGTATTGCCATTGAGGAAATCTGTATGTGCCGCGCGCGGAAAACGTCCGAAAGTTATTTTATATTTTCTCGACATTGTACCCCTCTGGTGGAGTCGGTGGTAGTCTTCGACCATAAATATAATAGACTGGCCCTGACGTCGTTTTCGTGTCCAACATCTCTGGGCTGAAGTCACGTGAATGTTGCAAAACATGGTTGTTTCGTGTTGCGCTTATGGCTCTACTCAGCGTTTTGTCAGGGGAAATGGCATTACATTTCACTTGTAAGTG
Organism: Schistocerca nitens; assembly: GCF_023898315.1. Taxonomy (NCBI): domain Eukaryota; kingdom Metazoa; phylum Arthropoda; class Insecta; order Orthoptera; family Acrididae; genus Schistocerca; species Schistocerca nitens. The sequence continues at coordinate 430,571,232 of NC_064622.1, forward strand.
TTTTTGTAATAATGCAGATGCGTTTATTGAAATCTGCTGAAGTGACTTTTATATGTTTTTTACACGAAATAGAGTATCACGTAAATTAAAGTGTTGAAAGTGATGCCTGTTAAGTCAGACTTATATTACATTTTGGAAACTATCCGTGATAATTCGGTTACAGAAGTAAGTATAACTGTTTCTCGTTCCTACTCATAGGTTCCCTAAGGATGAAAACCGAAGGCAGCTTTGGATACAGGCCCTGCACATACGCGCCTTTGCTCGAAGCACTTCGAGGAGAAGTGTTTTGATAGGTTAGTTATTATTTACAATGTATATTTATAATTTATACTTACAGTGCCTGTCATTTTTAAACCTGAGTTTTTATAGGGCCAAGACTGGAGGGAACTGGCTAAGTAGTGATGCTATCCCGACACTTTTTGATTTTCCGGAGCAAATGAAATCGAAGAGGCCTAAGCTCCGTAAATCATATATCTTTTTAATCTGATAGTTTAAACTTCTGTAAAAATAGTGGGAACTGAACCTTTGACGTGCACCTAAAATTGATACACTAAAATGGACCTGCTCCTAAAGTCGACAATTTTGGCACCTACTGTTGACATAATTCCCATATCCCATCTTCTTTCATAAGTGACTAGAGGTCAAAACGCGGCGAATCCAATGTTTAAAGTATTGACACGAGCCCACTCTTACTGTTTAAAAGAATTTTGACGCCATTTTACTTTAATTGATAGTTTATAGTAATTTCGTCCCGTTGCCCACCAGAGAGGCGTTCGATGTATTTGTTAGATTTTATAAATGGTACTGTGAACAAATTCAGCTCAAATGTAGTTCCGGCATAATTTTTCGCAAATAAAAAAGTAATTTTTGTTGGAAGCGTTTGGCAGTCAATTGAGAAATGTGGCGAAAATACGATACAAACATAGGATGGCAGACCGCTGATTTGAAATCCCGCCACGTTTTGCCAACAGTCACGTGGTTTATGTTGGATCCACACCAGCCCTATAGCTTCTGCAGAGCAAGGCCAGTCTAGTATTATCTATGGTGGAAGGTGGTAGTGTAGATTATCTTTGGCAGAGCGTAGCTTGTCGTGCGAAAGCGGTTCGCTAGGTGGCGAGTGGGGCCAGCGAAGAGGTTTTGGCTTATCAGCGGCACGAGGAAGATGGCGAGCAGGGCCGGTGCTCGGAACAGACCCGCGTTTGTGTCGGAAAACTTCTTGTCTGGACCTGGAGTGATAGCGCGGCCTCGTTGCGGTCAAGGACTGTAATCTCGAAAAGAACCACCTCTTCTGGATTCAAGTGCCCGCTGGTCGCACTGTACTGGTGCTCGTATACAGGCTAACAGTGAACCGTGGCTACGCTTTCGTATCCCGTGTCCCTGGTCCGGAAGAGATTGTCGCTCAAAGCAAAGCTACAGTTCTGTGCAGGCTTCACTACATTGTCGCTGAACGCTGGTTGCATTTATGGACGAATGCATGTTCACTCCATGTGAAGCTGAGTAGTTCTATTATTCACTTTATCTACTCATGTTGTGGGCGCCGTTTGTGTCGTATGGTATGTGTGGGACCGGTGGTAACTGACTGATGTTTCAGGTGTTATCATGCCAGTTTAATGATGTATAAAAATGTCTGGAAGAAGTGTGTGCAGGACTCAAATGTGAAATAGAACATGACTGCAAGCCATGGAGGTAGTCGTGGATGAATTCTCATGCTACAGATCAAGCATTGAGTTAAATGATCACCTTTTCTAACTGAACAATTTGCGTACCCTTGTTTGACGTTGACCTGAAGGCGCTCTGCGTCTAAGCTTGGTGTGAAATTGTCTGGTGCTTCCGTGTAGTACCTGAATAGATCTTAAATTGAGCCACGATCGAAATTACGAGGGGCGTTTGGAAAGTTCGTGCAAAGTCCGAGAGATGGCACCACCGGCGCGTATCAAGGTCATGTTTAGTTGTTAGCATCTTCGGAAAGAACGCACACCAAGTTTCAGCCACATTGGTCTATTTATTTGTGTTTGGCATTCGTGTGAATCAAGGAAGTCGAGTGAATGTCAAAAAATGGACGAAAAAGAATTTCTTGCGGTGATTAAACATTACTTTATGAAAGGCAAAACGCCTCACGAGACTACAGAGAAGCTTGATAAACATTACGGTGACTGCACCTTCGATTAGAAGAGTTTATAGCTGGTTTCAAAATTTTCGGAGTGGCCATATGGGCACAAGTGATGCTGAACGTTCTGGACGCCCTGTGGAGGTTACGACTCCAGAAATCATTGATAAAATCCATGATATGGTGATGGATGTCAGAAGAGTTAAGGTGCGTCAGATTTCTAGTGCTGTGGGCATCTCGAATATTTTGCATAAACATTTAGACATGAGAAAGCTATCCGCAAGAAGGGTTCCGCGATTGCTCATGCTTGACCAAAAACGGAATCGTGTTTCAAGAACGGTTTGCAGCTCTTCAGGAAGACTCCGCAGGACTTTAAGCGTCGTTTCGTCACTGTGGATGAAACATGGATACTCTCTATACTTCTGAGACAAAACAACAATCGAAACAATGGGTTACCAAGAGATAATCTGCACCGAGAAAGGTGAAAACCATTCCTTCGGCCAGAAAGGTTATGGCGACTGTCTTTTGGTTCAAAAATGGCTCTGAGCACTATGGGACTCAACTGCTGACGTCATTAGTCCCCTAGAACTTAGAACTAGTTAAACCTAACTAACCTAAGGACATCACAAACATCCATGCCCGAGGCAGGATTCGAACCTGCGATCGTAGCGGTCTTGCGGTTCTGTCTTTTGGAATTCGCAAAGGATAATCCTCATCGACTATCTGGAGAAGGGTAAAACTATTACAGTTGAATATTAATCATCGTTAATGGACTGTTTTAAAACCGATCTGCAAGGAAAACGCCGGCGATTGGACCGCAAAAATGTCCTTTTCCATCACGACAATGCACCAGCACACACCTCAGCATTAGTGGTAGCAAAATGAATGGAAATAGGATTCCAACTCGTTTCACATCCCGTCTATTCTCCAGACTTGGCTCCCTTGGACTACTATTTGTTCCACGATTTGAAGAAATGGCTGGCGGGACAAAGATTTTATTCAAACTAGGAGGTGATTGCAGCAACTAATAGCTATTTTGCAGACTAGGACAATTCCTATTATTCAGAAGGGATCAACAAATTAAAAAAGCGTTGGACGAAGTGTATAAGACTAAAAGGAGACCATGTCGAAAAATAAAAATGATTTACCCCAAAGACGTAAGTAGTTTTTATTTTTGCACTGACTTTCCAAACGGTCCTCGCATTTGAGTAACATTTATGAGTAGGGGTGCTGCTATAATTGTTATTGTGTGTTTTAAATTTGTTGCTAAATTGATTTTATCTTAAGATTGTGTTGAAATATGAACTGATACCAATTTATTGTTTCAAATTTTATTTAAGCGTTTACTATATGCATTTTTATGGTAGGTTTTGGAATTTAATTTTCAGGTTGTTACCTAGTTTAATCGATGACGCTATGATTGCCTTCAGTTTAAATTTGACATCCTTGTATCCTCGCTATTTGTCGTCAATACTGGATCAGGATTAATATTTAATCAACAACGTGCGCAAAAGGTTTTCTCTTGTAAATATTGACTCGGAATTTGTTGTTCATAAATTTGTTTTAAAAACATGTCTGAATTAATGTTAGCCCGGCGCCTTACTACTTTCTACTGTTCCTACAATGCCACTGTAATATCTAACGATAGCTTCATGTTGTAGAAATGCAATGAAACAAAAAATGTATTATTGTGTTTATTAAGGCATACAGCAAGGAAAGGTCTCTATATGATCCTCTAGATACGCTGTAACATAATAAGATACGTTTACGATTTTTATTCTGCGTTTATATAATTTTACTTTAGAGATTTGTACGTATCACCTTCATTGATGAAAGAACTGCACATGTTTGATATCATTGCATCTTTTGTATTATTGCAGCATGCCAGGAAGGATAGTGTTGAGAGAATAGCCGCAAGTGTGAGAGCACTTGAGCCGCTCGCGAGCAATGAATACGTGTTGCATCTTTGTGCTCGCATTATTGAGAAATAACTTCCCTCGGTACTGTGTCACTTACGTGAATCTCGTCATGTTCGATCGTCAGCAGCTTGTAAAAATAAGGCAAATCCATTATGATGGAGTTTGTAAGTTTCTGTGGATCTAGGGGTCTCAAATTCTGGCTGCACGTTTTCCTCCCAGCCAGGATTGAATGCAGTTCCCACTTTTGGCATTGCGTCATCGTACTGCCCTTCTCGTAACGACTAAGGCCGGCGACGCCACGGCAAATGCTTTATAGGTAATTACGTCCTCCGTGTCTAAAATACTGCGAAACGTATAGATAATCATTCAGCATGACATAAAACTAACACTTCAGTCCATAATTATGTATAATCATCAAGTAATTTCATTCCATCTGCACAGGATACCAGAAACTGCTTAATAAATACGATTCTAGACCTCTCAGAAGCTTCAATAGGAGCAAACGGCAGCTTTTGAATAATATCAATTTTCACAGTCAACGACAGAATTAAGCCTGCTGTTCCGAATGTGTAACCTTCGGGCGCTGGTGCAGATGGGTGTGTCGTGTATTCTGGCTCTCTGCAGCGTCTCGTCTTGCTGGCTGTTCCGGTCGGTCGCGGATTGCATATTCTCAGTGGACACACTTTTCGTTTCTGCTACCGTGGCTGTGGTCCTGCTAGCCTTCATTATTCCCGAACGTCCGGCCTAGTAATAAATGGCGAGAACCACGTTTTGTGTGTAGTGAAGGGTTGGATAAATTTCGTGAAAACCCTTACTCTTTTCAGAATGAGATTTTAACTCTGCAGCGGAGTGTGCGCTGATATGAAACTTCCTGGCAGATTAAAACTGTGTGCCGGACCGAGACTCGAACTCGGGACCTTTGCCTTTCGCGGGCAAGTGCTCTACCAACTGAGCTACCGAAGCACGACTCACGCCCGGTACTCACAGCTTTACTTCTGCCAGTACCTCGTCTCCTACCTTCCAAACTTTACAGAAGCTCTCCTGCGAACCTAGCAGAACTAGCACTCATGAAAGAAAGGATATTGCGGAGACATGGCTTAGCCACAGCCTGGGGGATGTTTCCAGAATGAGATTTTCACTCTGCAGCGGAGTGTGCGCTGATATGAAACTTCCTGGCAGATTAAGGTTCGCAGGAGAGCTTCTGTAAAGTTTGGAAGGTAGGAGACGAGGTACTGGCAGAAGTAAAGCTGTGAGTACCTGGCGTGAGTCGTGCTTCGGTAGCTCAGTTGGTAGAGCACTTGCCCGCGAAAGGCAAAGGTCCCGAGTTCGAGTCTCGGTCCGGCACACAGTTTTAATCTGCCAGGAAGTTCCTTACTCTTTTGTTGAAACCTTGTCACTGAAACTTTTTACGGGTACCGCCCACAACATTGTGTAGCTTTTGCTAGTAGCCATCATTTCGATCTCTGTTCGTAATATGGATCAGCATCACTTGTGATTGAAACATGCCCGAGTTACTCTTGAAAGCGCTGTAAAAGGACTCGCATTTTGGCCGATTCTAGTTCCATTATTGACTGATTCTTAAAGATGATCATGTGTCAGTCCTGTATAAAATATTTTGTGGTTATTTAAAGTATTCGTGCACTGTTGTTCCTTTTATAATTGTATTTACATTATACTTTGAATGTTCAGGTGTTTAAACTGTTTTAAAATGTCTGAGTCTTCCACAATCCGTTTGACTTAAGGGTTATTGAGAATTAAACTGGCACTGTTTTCTTATGTTTATCATGCCAGTTGCAAAGATTTCTGTGCGATGTGTAATTATCTCCGTTATATGATTTTAATGTGTATTGTGTGAATGTTGTAGACTCAGGGCTGAACGAAGTAATCGTGTGACGCACGGGCCGAGCACTAGTCGGTAACCTTACGTTGGCTAAGGCACTCATTTTTAGCTCTTTGCAATTGTGTTTGAAAACTGTTGTGCAATGCGTCTGTTCCCAACATTTATTGTTTTAAATATTCATTTTGTATCAGATTATGCAAGATAAAAGACTGCCATAGTTAAATGCTTTCAGAGTTTTAAAATTTTCCTTAAACTTTTTTAAATAGTGGTTATTCTAAAGTATTAGTCTCAATAATTCTGAATATCTTGAGTGGCTCTAAGGCAGGGCTTCCCAACATTTCAGCTGGTGGACCCCTTCTTCAGTCGAAAATCCATGGCGGACCCCTAGTCAGCCAAGAGCACAGTAACTTTAAATCACAGAGCGAAACCCATGTTCCCAATAACCCCCCTCCCCGCCCCGCCCCGCGGAGTTTCAATAGTCTTTGGTTTAGAGATGAATGAAAACAACTTGAAGGTCAAAAATCGACTTATGAAATAGGTAGTGCACTGACAAAGCCAGTTTAACATTTAATGATGCCTGGGACCGCATACGTGCCAGCGAGCACTGTGATTGGTAGACAAAGCTCGCTCCGCGCATGCGTCAAAGGTTTCAGCGCATCTACCGACGTGAGCCGGCGCACAAACGATCCCCGTATTGTTGCGAAACAGTCGATCAGAGAAGCCGCATTCTCCGGCACTAAACTGTGTATGCGTTCTCACTTAGGAACCGCAAAGGCTGCTTGGGAATACGACCCGAAGTACGAAACAAAAAATAGTGATGAATTTGATTTTCACATTTTTATTCAATAATTTTACTCATAATTTTAACGATTTGGTGAAGGGCGACCGCGGACCCCCTAGAAAGAGCCGGCGGACCCATAAGGGGTCCGCGGACCACACATTAGGAAGCCCTGCTCTAAGGCAAGCTCTTAAATGTTTCAGAAGTTTAAAATTCACTACCAATTCAAAATTAAAAAATTGGTTAAAATGTTTTTGTTTAGTACACGCAGCCCATCACTATTTCCAGACTCGCAACCGTTTCTAGATCCTTACCCTTTCCAGTTATTTGTCGCCAGTCCTGTAATCAAGTTTCCACCAGCCTATGTGCAATAGTATCACCTCTGTCATGAAATCAACCATAGATCGTTGCCTACTCTGTTCTACAGAGATGTTAAGTTTCCGATACCCACCTTCTGTGAAGAGGTGTGGACTTCCAACACTTCGTGGCCTGCTCCAGGTTTACCGTCCTTCAATTACTTTCCAGAGATGTTTACACAACAGGACACGAAGGACCTAGCAGCTTCGCCATTTCCGATGTGCTTGTTCCCTGGTGCTTGGCCCTAAGAGCCCATCATAAACAAGGCCCATATGACAGTGGGTTTTCCCATTTGTGGCTCATATCATCGCTACATTGAATCCCAGGTCTCTATTTTTCTGGCTGTGTTTCATGTCTCATCTCCCCTACGCGCCATTCACGTCATCACTGCGTGAGGGTTAGACCACTTTGGAGAAGTGTTTTAAAAGCCACTGGATCTAGAAGGCTAAGACAGATAATTTTGTGCTAAAATTATTGTATGCCATGTGGGCTAATGTCTTAAAATGTTCGAATCAGTAGCACGGACGTGGATTCATTATGTATGTATGGAACGGATGCGCTCAGTTTCGTGATGCATCCAGTAGCGCCGTTGCCAGTGGATGACACGGCGGTCGGACGGTACCCATGAGCCCGCCATGACGGAGTTTACGTACGTGAATTGCGGTTTCAGATATTTCCCCGTGTGATTCGTGGTGGAAGTCTGTGATCCTCGAGTACCTTTTCTATCTCAGAATCCATTTACCACATTTATTTTGGAATTTGCATTTCTTGAGTGGGTTTTACCCGTTAAGCCCCAGATTGTATCACAATAATGTATTTTTGATGGTACATTGCTTTTGAGTTTACTGGAGATTTAACCCACAACGCAGGAAAAGGAGAATTAGTTTCAGTGCCATCTCGAGCGTCTATGTTCGTAGTTCCTACAGATATTGCTCTAGTTTTACTCCCGGACAGCGGACAGTAGGGTTCCACGAGATGTAACTATTACATAATACAGACCTTTTCGTCCTGAAGTAAAACCTAGTAGAGTTCCGTATCCAGTTTTTGTTTTTTCGTCACCAATCACTAGTAAGATCCAATTAGCGATGGAGAATTTGTGTCTCGTACCTCCATCCGGTCCTGAACAACGTCGTGTCATCCGTTTTTCACGTGCGGTTCGCAATTTGTCTCTGTCCCGCTTAAACAGGATGGTCAGAAAAAGTCTGAAAAGCTTGTAACGGTGTGTCAGAGAAGGCTGTGTTTGGAATTAATTGCTAAGAAAAAAAAATCGATACATTGCTCTGTTAAAATGGTTCAAATGGCTCTGAGCACTATGGGACTTAACATGTGGTCATCAGTCCCCTAGAACTTAGAACTACTTAAACCTGACTAACCTAAGGACATCACACATACCCATGCCAGGGGCAGGATTCGAACCTGCGACTGTAGCAGTCGCGCGGTTCCGGACTGAGCGCCTAGAACCGCTAGACCATTGCTGTGTTTCAGAGATAATTATCATTGAAGCTGGCCAATGAGACCCATTGCGACAACAGTGGCAGGTGTTACCAAACGTGCTCTTAGTTTTGTTTCTTAAAACCGAACAGGCGAGCGATACAGAAGTTGGACGTGGAACGGTAGTAACGATCGAACCCTATCCAAAGGCTGAGCGGTCTCGTGCGCTAGCATCGACTCTACGAGACAACTAATTGTACCGATTGGCTGTAATTATAGAAGTGCAACTACTCCCAGCGTCTAATGAGCAGTGTAATTATCTTAGGGCAGCAAAACTTGTTACATATGCTAATAAGTTAACCGATTTACGCTGGAAAGAAATTAGTTCCAATTTTGCGCACCAGGTGTAAATGTGGCGCTGTACAGCATCTCGTCGACAGGTCCGTTGCTAATATTTAATAAAACTGTGTAAGCTGTGGTTAACAATAATATCAATATCATGTCTTTCTCTCTTGTTTCACCTTTTCTGCCCAAATCCGGATTCTAATCCAGTGCATATAGAAACATTTCCAAAGTATTTTTTGCATTTGTAGCGCCATATTTGCGCCTTGTGTCTAAAAGTGGAACAGCACTTTAATAATAACCACCCGGTATTTGGCAATTCGCTTGAATTTGCTCACGCAGTGGGCTGATTGGCTAACTTCAATGCAAGATATCTCGGAAACGGTGAAACTAATCGAATTCTTTTGCTTAACAATTATTTCGCAGCACAGTCTACCCTGAAACACACTTATAAGCTTTTCAGATCGTTTCTGACACCCTTTATACTTTCCTACAACGACGCATGTCCGCATCGCTACGAGGTGACATCGAATCTCTTGGATAGAAGCGGTGATATTGTTCTGGCTCGTAAGTGCACTATACATTCGGAACCGGCATATTTTAAGGCCGATTATAAATTGTTATGTAACTGACAGAGCACTGACTGGTCTGCATTAACAGAATAATTAAAGTAGCATGAACGATACAAAAGAATCATATCACGTATTTTACACATAAGGCAGAATTAACTGAAACATAAAAATTTTGATGTTTATGTAATGGAACAAAATATTGAGATGATTTTTAAACTGTGCCAAAGGATAGCTTGACTGTATGGCTTTTAGGTTACAGTTGCACACCAATTCAGCAACAAATCCAGTCTGCGACAGATTTTGTTCAATGAGAGGCTAAATATGTACGACTAATATAATATTTCTGATCAGGTCCCCAGTCCATCCCAAGGATTAGCTTCACCTCGTGGCCGGTATAATTGCAGTCTGTGGTGGTGTTCAAGTCTGAAATAAAACGGGTTTGGTGGATTGGATTTGGTTCACTGAAGGAATCTGAGAAATCGTGTTCTCACGGTTGTCGAATACCTACAGTGAATGAATATCTGGTTCATGAAACCTATTTTTGGATGTTCTACGGCACAGCATTTTGCATCGGCCAGCTTACAATCAAATGATTTCTTGCCTTTGGTGCGAGGTAACTGGTTTAAAGTGGTGCCCCCCCTCCCCCCTTAAAATGGCCAATGCTACTCTTTCATTGCAACGAGGTGTTACTAATTTGCTTCCATCTAATGTTATGGCAGTTGAGCTGCTTAAGCGGCGTTAGTGGTTTCGAAAAATTTAGTTGTTCTTTTGAAAGTGTAAACTAGCACTTACAAGCCACGAGCAGTTTTATTTCACTGTTATTAATTTAAAGCACATTTTGGCTCATTTAATTACCAACTACGCCCACTTGTAAACAGTTTGAGAATAGAGCGGCTAACAGTTACAGTTTTACATATGAGCCATTAAGTTTAATATCTGTATTCACACGATTGGTTTAAGGTTTCATAGGCAATTTTTTAAGTTGAAAATCTCTGCACGTTTAAGCGCTCTGTCACGTTTAAGTGATACAAATGAGTTATCCACTGGTTAGTTAAAAGTCATGTATAGTCTCTGAGCTCAGGTGGGTTTTCTTTTAAAGGGTGTTTGTACTAACTCAGTACGTTATTGAAATATTTCACTTGTGGTCATAGTTTTATTTTATGTGTGTTTTACAAATTCCCGTCAATACTGTTGTTAATTGTTGTGTAAAGCTGATATCAGGTGTCCAGTGTTGACATTTTGTGGAGACCTGCAGCTGGTTGCCTCTGCAACTAGAACCATTGGTTCAATGCAATGTTGTAATTATAGCATGAGTTTCCATTTCTAATTAATTTTGTAAATGTTTTATGTAACGAATTTTTTGTATTCAAAGTTCCCTTCCTCTGGGTGTTCTGATAAAGTACCATACAGTACCGAACCTGAGTGTTTATGTCTGTGGTACTTTTATGATTAGTTCTGCGTTTCTGTTTGTGTGTTTCCTCTTTGTATTAAGTAATTTTGCTGTACTTCTGATTAACTGAAGTGAGTAATTAAGTAATTTCAGTAATGGATGTGACTGACATCCAACGGTAACTGAGGCAACAAAATTTGACGCGGGATAGAACTTCTAAGAGTTTTTCTGTTGAACACTGTAAAGTGATTCTGAAGCTTGAAAAAAATCGATCACAGCTCACGTTTTTACGATAGAAATGCCTTGCGTGTCCCTACATCATCACTTGACACACGTCTATGAAACAGTCCATCTCTCATCACTCAAGCCGCAACATTTCAGCGGCGATTTTTGGGAAACCGAATTATTTATTTTATTAATATTTCCACTTTGATGAATGTTTCTCCGTCGCTGAAAACTAGTATGTTAGGAAAACCGTCCTTCCACGTGTTTTTGCAGTTTGGTACTAAACTTGGCCCTTGTCATTAGCTGTTAAAACCTTGACATAGTTGTCAGCGATACTTCTTCACCTTCAGGCGCCTTCGTAACACTCGCCGTAATGCGATTTGCTTGACCTTCACAGTACCCTTTGGTTAGGCAATTCACTGTACTCCTGATACCACAGGACACCCATTGCTTGGCCGGTTACGTCAACAAGCCGTATCCACAAATTCAGGACACCAACTGCAAACAGTTGTCGGACAGTCCTTCTCGTACGTGTGTCACTAAAAGAATTTCCAGGAATCCGGAACCGCGTGCAAGTTGCAGATTGTCTACCTAACAACTTCCTGGGGAAACTAAAATATTATGTTAAATATTTAAATTTAAAAATCTGAAATTCTGTCATGATCTATTCATCTACCATAACACAAGTATTACAGTTTGTCTTGCGGCAACGTAACTGGCGGCGAGCAAATACCCAAACGTCATTCATTAAGTATTTGAGAATGAGAGCAGTTGCTGACTCCCGTCCAACTTTACACAACCTCAAACCCTTATAAAACTTTTTGTCGGTGACACTCGCACAAAATGTTGAAAGGAAAAAGTTCATCGTTTACCTTTTTACTGTTTCTGCAGTAAAATTTCAGCATCAAACATGACGTTTAAATTTCTGACTTCTTTACTACCGGCTGTATTCGCAACGAAGTTCGCAAACAGTATCCATATGTATCACTAAATGTAATTGCAACATTATACCTTTGTAAGATTCATAGTTCAGGAGATATGACGTCATAACAACTGAAATGCATGTGAACCTGTATTTGCTTAAAATATAGTGCAAATTATCTAGACTATATACATGCTGTTTCATAGCGAAAGCACTTATCTATTTTCAACCAAGTTTACGTATAATTTCAAATATTTTCTTTATTTTTTTCCTCGTTTATATATTGAACGTCAAATATTTCACATATTAACTAATTTGTAAAGTATCCTGACGTTTAAAGCAGTTTTATATACGAGAGTTCGACTTTTTAAGGAATCAGAGGTCTACTGGTTTCATTCTGAAATGGCGCTGTATTATGGTAACGAAGTAATGTTAATGATACAAAAGTACAAAACGCTTTTTCTTCCCGTCCGCTTTTCTTTTCTACCACTGATGTGACTGACATCTAACGGTAAGTGAGGCAACAAAATTCGACGCGGCATAGAACTTCTAAGAGTTTTTCTGTTGAACACTGTGACGATAATAATCGTATGTTTTCCGATGCTTCTAAAATCAATCTCAAAACATCGATTATCTTATACAATAACCCCGCGAACACATTTTCTGTATGATCTACAGTTCCTTAAAGATTTTGCTTCCTATCATATCTTCATAGTGTGGGTGCGGCGCATATCAACCACACCTCACTGCAAAGGCCGCTTCCACCCACGTCTCATCAGCAATGAGAGAGCTGATACGTCACACATTGTTGAGGAGGAGGAAATTAGTGTTTAATGACCCGTCGACAAACGAGGTCAGTAGAGACGGAGCACAAGCTAGAATTAGGAAAGGATGGAGAAGGAAAGCGGCACTGCCCCCTCGAAGGAACCATCCTGGTATTCGCCTTAGGCGATTTAGGAAAATCATGGAAAAGAAAAAACAGGATGACCGCACGCGTAACAGTCGTGCTCCCGCATGCGAGTCATCTGCGCTGCCCAGCTCGGTAGACAGCGGTCTCCGGCGAGAGGTGAACGTGCGTTATATCTCTCTTCGCACCGCAGCACTACAATGGCGCACTGTGTGCTGCGGCGGGCAGACAACAACACGAGTAGACTCTGCACCACCAACAATACCTGTCTTGTAAGTCATCTCCTGCGATCTGCTTGTAAGCAATCCGACGAATGCTCAATTAATCCCCGCAATTAGTCATCTACACACTGACAACTGACGACAAATGCTCTCTCTCGGATGAAACTTGACTGGGCTTGGTGGAACGTTAAACTCCCCATACATATGCCAAAGTTCAAGGATTCAATTTCTTGCTATGGATTCTAAAGAAGAACGTTGAAGGAGGAAAAGTGACGCACTTCATCAGCCTTACCGCAGTTTCGCACCGACTCCTTCCGCAATTCCCAGACGGTAATCAGTGACACTTCCCCAGTACTATAGATTACTGATATGACTTCACGCATGTGATAATTCGCAGGTCAGTAACACAGATTACAATAAAACTACGAAATAGCGGGGAATGACAGTTCTTTCCGTGTTACAGTAGAAGCAGAGTATTTTTGTTCTGTGACAGAGATGGTGTCAGTACCAATGGTTTGTTTTTATTGTTAAATACTGTGTAGTAATGAAAGGAAAGTGTCAACTAGATTAGTGGAAGAATTTTATTTATAAATTGGGTTTAATAAGTCGCGTTTTGCACTTATCGTGAAAATCAGTAAATTCATGGGCCTTCAAAAACATTCGACTGATTTCAAAAGATTGGAAGACGAGGAAGAGGCGTTCGGATTAAAAAGAAAATAAGACAGAACTATACTCCTTTACCCCTACTGTTCAATCTATACAGCGAAAAAGCGTGACGGAAATATAATAAGGATTCAACAATGGGACTAAAATTCAAGGTGAAAGGATACCAGTGCTAATAATCGCTGTTGACATCGCCATCCTCTGTGAAAGTGAAATAGAATTACATGATCTGTTGTACGGAATGAACGGTATAACGGATGCAGAATATGATTTGAGATAAAATCGAAAAAACTCCAAAGTAATGATAATAAGCAGAAATGAGAACATTGAGAAGCTTAGCATCGGATTTGTTGTTAAAGAACTGTGCTATCTTGGCAGAAAAATAACCGATACGCAAAGAGCAAGGAGTGCATAAAAGGAAGACTAGTAATGGCAAATAGAGCATTTCTGGCAGAGAGAAGTCTACTGGTATGAGATTGTATGTTTGCAGCACAGAATTGTATTGCAGTGAAATGTGGGCTGTTGGCAAATGGGAACAGAAGGGAATCAAAGAATTTGAGATGTGGTGCTACAGAAGAATGTTGAAAATTAGGTTTACTGGTACGGTAAGGAATGAGGTGGTTCTGCGCAGAATCGGACATGAAGGGAATATGTGGAAAACTTGACAAGGGGAAGGGACAGAAAGATAGAACATCTGTTAAGCCATAAACGAAAGACTTCCATGGACCAGAGGGACTGATAGAGGGTAAGAGCTGTAGACGAAGTCTGACGTCGGAATACATCCAGCAAATAACTGAGGACATAGGTTCAAGTGCTACTCTGAGATGAAGAGGTTGACACAGGAGAGGAAATCGTGGCGGGTCGCTTCAAACCAGTTAGAAGATTGATAAAAAAAGGAAAAAGAAAAAAGTTACGGGTCAACCACTACGGTCACCAACCTAGGAGGCGGCGCAGGCTGTTTCGTTCTGTGCGCGAAGGCACTCGTGTAGATCGTCTGCTGCCACTGCTTGCTGACGCCAGATTTCGTCGCCCTGTCCTACACCCCACATAGATTTCTGTGGTTACTTCACGCATTGTTGCACGTCTGTTGGCACCGATAGCTCCAGTCAAATGCCGTCGGCCACTGAGTTGTTCATGGTGAGAGGCATTGCCTGAAATTTGGTATTCTCGGCACATTCTTGACACAGCGGATCTCGCAGTATTAAATTTTCCAACGATTTCCGAAATCGAATATCTCACGCGTCTGGCCGAAACTACCAATTCTGCGATCAAAATCTGTAAATTCCCGTCATGCGGTCCTCAACACGTCGGAAACGTTTTCACATGATTCATCTGACTGCAAATGACAGCTCCGTCAATTCACTGCTTTTCAATGGGTTGCGCGTACGATACTACCAGCCTCTGTATACGTGCGTATCGCTATCTATGACTTTTGTCACATAGGTGATCACCGGGCTCACGTAGTGAACGCACAACATTGTGTGCACTCTTGCAGTCGCAGCCTTGTTCTCGTTTTCAACAAAACCGAAGCGACGCGACGAAATGGACGTAAACAGCAGGGCGGTATCAGTAGAGAGGGCTGCTATCTACTGCTCGCTTGAAGCAGTCGACGGCGAGTGGCGCAAAACTAGTCTCTTATCACGGCTCTGTCCTGGTGGCTGACACCGCCACGAAGGTAGCAGCGCAGTGAGTGGCTGCCCAAGTACACGTGTCGTGAGCTGCCCCAGTGTAAGGCACGTATTTAATCTGTTTTTGCAAATGCCATTAGAGAGATTAGTTAAGAGTACACTTTCATCGCCCGCCCGGTTAGCCGTGCGGTCTGACGCACGGCTTTCCGGAGTGGGAATGAGCACCTGGTCCACGGCATGAATCCGCCCGGCGGACTTGTGTCGAGGTCCGGTTAGTCGGCCAGTCTGTGGATGGTTTTTAGGCGGTTTTCCATTTGCCTCAGCGAATGCGGCCTGCTTCCACTTATTCCGCTTCAGCTACACTATGTCGACGATTCCTGCACAAACAAGTTCTACACGTACGCGTACACCACCATTACTCTACCACGCATAGGGCTTACACTCGTCTGGTGTGAGACGTGGCCTGGGGGGTGGGTGCGGCGGAGGGGTGGACTGCGGTAGTCGTCGTGGGGTTCTGGACCACTGCCCCCCCAGGGGGTCCACACCTCTTTTGTCGATACGTGCGTAGCGAGCACGGGACAGAGAACTAATGTGGCCCTCCTTCCTTTCTGGGCTGCATACCTTCCCTTTCCGCATCCTTCCCCATCCCCCATCTTCGCCCCCCCCCCCTCACCTCCGCCTCTTTCCCTCCCTTTCTCCCCCTCTGGGAGTATGTTTTGTGCCTACGTCCGGAGATGGACGCTAGAAAATGTAACACATTCTTTGCTTTCTCTGCTTGCACGTCTTCGTCCTTCCTTTGTCCTTCTCTTTTCCTTACCTCTTCTCTTTGCCCTTTTCTCCGCTGTGGCGTTTGAGACCTCTCTTCCTTCCTTTCCCTTTGTTTTTTCCCTTTCTCTTTTTTCCTCCTGTGTGTGTCTGAAGGCCAACCCACACATTTCCATGCGTAGCCAGTGACAGGGTAACGCGTAATTCCCCGCCCCAGGTAGACAGGTAGGACACGTACGTACCCCCTGGTAACGGCCAGGCCCAGGGAGGGGTGATTACCCGAGCTGATACCTTCCGAAAGTGCCGACTGGTCCCTCCATCCGTTCTCGGGAGGTGTGACCTGAGGTGTGAACAATCACCTAAGGTGGGAGTGCCCTCAGAGGGCCCCCACAAGGAAGGAGCGTGCCATCGGAGACGCCAGTAATCATGGGCAATACTTTCGCAATGGTTTCCTCTTCTTCTACTATGTCTGCTCAGAAGCGTAAGTTCAATGAGTCTCAGCCACAGACAGCCCTTCCATCGTTGCCACAGTTCCTTGTTTTTTCTCGGTCTGACGAAGGTCACGACTTCTCCACGGTCAACCCTTTCATTATTCAGAAAGGTTTCGTTGCAATTGCGGGTCCTGTAAAGTCTTGTTCCAGATTACGAAATGGCACCTTGTTGTTAGAAACAGTCAGTGCCCTCCAGGCACAAAAATTGCTGCGTTCCTCACTGCTAGACACCTTCCCCATCCGGGTGGAAGTGCACCGCACTTTAAATTCATCACGTGGGGTCGTGTATACACGCTCCCTCGACGGATTGTCCGACGAGGAAATTCAACACTACCTGTCTGACCAGGGCGTAACGGCTGTTCATAGAGTCACGAAAAGGGTTGACACGAACATCATTCCACAACCCGTACTGTCTTCTTGACATTTGACAAAGTTCAACTCCCAACAAAAATCAAAGTGGGCTATGAGATAATTTCCGTTCGCCCTTACATCCCAAACCCTACGCGTTGCTATCGGTGTCACTGGTTCAATTACACCAGCCAGTCCTGTTCCAATCCGGCCAAATGTGTTACATGTGGCAAGGATGCCTATGAGGGTACTTGTCCATCTCCATCCCCTCGTTTCATCAACTGTATGGGTGACCACACTGCTTCCTCTCGAGACTGTCCCATTTTTAAAGACGAAAAGCTCGTTCAGGGAATCAGAGTGAAAGAAATGGTGTCGACCTTTGCTGCTCGAAAATTATTCGCCAGTCGAAAGCCCACTGTGCCTCCAACAGGAAAATACAGCACTGTCCTGGCCTCTCCTCGGTCAACAAAGGAGGCGGGGCCACGCAGACTTGTGATCTCACCTTTAGTGCCACGGTCGTCAGATCGGCGAGCGCTAAGATCGCCCGCTCAACCTCCCCACTTTCACCTGCTCACTCTATGGCTCACCCTTCGCCGGGTTCTACTAAATCTCGAGCCCCAATATCAGACACCCGGAGTTCCAAAAAAGAGCCTACTCGTGAAGATTTTTTGCGTACCCCAACTTCACAATCATCGGTTCTTCCTCAATCTCAACGTCCAGTTTCCAAGAGGGCTAATAAGAAACCCAGTTCCTCTCCTTCTCCGCTACGGCGTGTCTCATCTACAGCACCACCTGGCGGTAGCTACCCTCGGCCGTCTTCTGTGTAGCCGAGGCGCACTCCTGGCGGCCGATCAGCCGGCCGATCGCTGGTGGCAGGAGCTGCTCCCAGACAACCTGTGGATGAGGATCTTCTGCCTTCAGCTGATAGCTGTTCCACGCTGCCGGTCGCAAGGTCTGAGCAGTCGTTGAGTTCAGGGCAACCTTGGTCACATTCTTCTCTTGTCCACCCAATGTCCATTATCCATTGGAATATCTGCGGCATTCGAGCCAATCGGGATGAATTGTCGATCCTCTTACGTTCCTACTCGCCGGTCATCTTCTGTCTTCAGGAAACAAAGCTGCGTCCCCATGATCGCTTTGTTTTCCACCATGTTCAGTCAGTCCGATTTGGTCCCCCCTCTGTTGAAGGCACTCCAGCACATCGAGGACTTATGATTCTTCTCCATGATACTCTCGATTATCACCCAATCCCCTTAAACACTTCCTTCCAAGCTGTCGCTGTCCGTCTTTCCCTTTCTGGATACACCTTCTCTCTTTGTACTATATACATTCCATTGTCCACACCAATGGCACGAGCTGATCTCCTTCATCTTCTTGGTCAGCTTCCACCCCCCTATTTGCTGGTTGGGGACTTCAATGCCCACCACCCGCTTTAAATATCTCCACATCCTTGTCCGCGTGGCTCACTATTGCTAGACGTCTTCCACCAAGCGGATCTTGTTTGCCTCAACCCTGGGGACCCTACATTTTTGTCTGCCTCCACGACAAATTTCTCTCATTTGGACCTTTCGGTCGGTACTGTTACGCTAGCTCGGCGCTTCGAGTGGTTCGTCCTTGATGATACACACTCGAGTGACCACTTTCCATGTGTCCTTAGACTGCAGCCTCAAATGCCATATATGCGCCCGCGACGCTGGAAGTTTGCCCAAGCCGATTGGACACTTTTTCGTCTCTAGCGACATTTGATGACCGTCACTTTCCTAGCGTCGACGATGAGTTCACACATATTACAGACGTTATTCTTACATCTGCGGAACGTTCAATACCACGCACCTCCGAATTGCCCCGGCGCCCCCCAGTTCCTTGGTGGAACGAGGCATGCCGTGACGCAATACGTGGGCGACGACGTGCTCTTCGCGTTTTCCGCCACCATCCTACTTTGGCCAACTGTATCCGCTATTCGCAGTTCCGTGCGCGATGCTGTTGCGTCATCCGCGATAGCAAGGAGGCAAGCTGGGACTTCTTCACTAGCTCCTTTAACACCTTCACTCCCTCCTCGGAAGTTTAGAGTCGGGTTCGACGGTTATCAGGCGCGCCTAGTTTCTCCCCAGTCTCTGGGCTCACTGTCGCGCATTAGTGGACCCCATCGATATTTATAACTCATCGGGTCAACACTTTGCTGAGATTTCGAGCTCTTCAAATTACCCGCCAGCTTTTCTCCCGAAGAAACGTGCAGCGGAAGTGCGTCCTCTAGCTTTTTCCTCTCGAAATCGCGAAAGCTATAATACTGTTTTCTCCATGCGGGAACTCCAACATGCACTCTCTTCTTCTCGCTCTTCCGCCCCAGGACCGGATGGTATCCACATCCAAATGTTGCTGCATTTATCATACCATAGACTGCGTTACCTCCTTCGCCTTTGTAGTGGAATTTGGACCGACAGTACTTTCCCCAGACGATGGCGGGAAGCTATCGTCGTTCCTGTTCCGAAACCTGGAAAGGGCAAACATCTCCCCTCTACCTATCGCCCCATTTCTCTCACGAGTAGCGTATGTAAGGTTTTGGAGCGTATGGTGAATTGTCGTTTAGCTTGGTAGCTGGTGTCCCGCAGTCTTTCAACACCTGCCCAATGCGATTTCCGAAAGCATCGTTCTGCAGTTGACCATCTTGTTGCTCTCTCCACTTCTCTCATGAACAATTTTCTCCTGAAACGCCAAACAGTAGCAATATTTTTTGATCTGGAGAGAGCATACGATACCTGTTGGAGGACAGGCATTCTCCGCACACTGTTCTCTTGGGGCTTTCGAGGTCGGCTGCCCCTTTTTCTTCGCGAATTTATGGCAGAGCGCACATTTATAGTGCGAGTGAACACTGCTCTCTCCGGTACTTTCTCCCAAGAAAACTGGGTACCCCAGGGCTCCGTGCTGAGTGTTGTACTGTTTTCCATTGCTATAAATCCAATTAAGGACTGTCCCCTTCCCGATGTCTCAGGCTCCCTCGTTGTGGACGATTTTGCGATCTACTACATCTCTCAGCCGACCAGCCTTCTTGTACGACGTCTTCAAGGATGTCTCGATCGCCTCCACTCTTACAGCATCGAAACCGGCTTCCGCTTTTCTCCCAGTAAAACCGTTTTTGGCGTCGTAAGGAGTTTCTTCCACTCTCCTTACATCTAGGTACCTCCTGGGGAGCGGACCGAGTGGTCCTTCTCAGCCTCTATCACGCTTTAGTGCGATCGAAATTGAACTATGGAAGCATAGTTTACTCCTCGGCTCGGCCGTCTATTCTTCGGCGTCTCGACTCTATCCACTACCGTGGATTACGTTTAGTGTCTGGAGCTTTTTACACCAGCCCTGTGGAAAGCCTTTATGCTGATCTGCTGAACCTCCGCTGTCCAATCGGCGAGCAGTCCTTCTGAGTCGTTATGCTATCCATCTGTCTTCCATGCCTGCTAATCCGGCCCATGACATTTTTTTCGACGCCTCCTTGGATTTAGGGTATGCAGGCCGTCCTTCCTACTACCATCGGGAGTCCGCTTCCGTCAACTGCTCCATTCTCTTTCCTTCCGCTTTC
Source organism: Schistocerca nitens (assembly GCF_023898315.1). Classification (NCBI taxonomy): domain Eukaryota; kingdom Metazoa; phylum Arthropoda; class Insecta; order Orthoptera; family Acrididae; genus Schistocerca; species Schistocerca nitens. Next base: position 430,591,709 of record NC_064622.1, read on the forward strand.
CTAAAACCTTCTTGACAACTTGGGGTTACAGCACCGCCTTGGCTCCGTCCCCGGACCTACCTGCTCCGTGACCTTTGTCAATTTCCCAAGGATGGTACCCCTTCACTTGTTTATCGTCGAGAATTTGCTGCTCTATGTGCACAAATGAAGGAAGCCACATTTATTTACACTGATGGCTCAAAAAGATCGTTAGGTGTAGGGAGTGCCTATATTGTTGGCGACACCCCAAATGAATTTCGGCTTCCCGACCAGTGTTCGGTTTAAAATGCAGAGCTTTACGCTGTTCTCCAGGCTGTCCAATACATCCGTCGCCATCAGCGGATCTGTTCAGATTCTCTCAGCTCTCTCCTCAGTCTCCAAGCTCTGTACCCTGTCCACCCTCTGGTCCACCGGATACAGGACTGCCTCCACTTGCTCCACTTGGGGGGCGTCTCTGTGGCGTTCCTCTGGATCCCAGGACACGTTGGTATCTGTGGAAATGAGGCGGCGAATATAGCGGCCAAGGCTGCAGTCTCTCTTCTTCAGCCAGCTATTCGCACGATCCCCTTCGCCGCTCTACGGAGTGTTTTATGTCGTCGTGTTACTCTTTTATGGCACGCAAATTGGTCGACACTTCCCAATAATAAATTGCGGGACGTGAAAGCTCTTCCCTGTGCTTGGACCTCTTCCTCCCGAACGCGTCGTTGGGAGGAGGTAATTTTAACTTGACTCCGGATAGGGCTCTGTCTTTTTAGCCATCGACATCTTTTATGTGGTGATCCGTGATCCTCCCCCACTGTGTCCCCACTGCTCTCAGCTGTGGACGGTAAGACACCTTTTACTTGAGTGCACCTATTTTACTCCGTTACGCGTCCGTCTACAGCTGTCACCTGATATATCTTCCATTTTAGCAGATGACACGCACTCAGCCGATCGCGTTCTCGAGTTTATTAGTGCCAGTGATATGACGTCAGTCATTTGAAGCTCTTTTTAGGGACAACAACCCTCTTCTATAGTGGTTTTTTAAGCTTTCCTTCTATTTTTAGTTCCTCCAATTTTTTGAGTTTCGTTCGCATTTCTGCCTTTTCCTAAGTCACAGACTGGGCGCTAATGACCGTAGCAATTTTGTGCCCTAAAACCATAATTAAAAAAAATGGGTCACTGCGGCTGAGGCGGGGGCGGAGCCTCTCCGTCGTTTCTAGGCCCCCAGTTAACATGAAATACAATACAGTACACTTTTATCGCGTTTCCAATCTTTGGGGTGAGCTCCTACGTCAGACAAGGAATTCACCTCTTTCACCCGATCTGAATACCCGCTCACCCTAACCTCAAACCCTCGAAGATTTGTTCATGTAGACTGAGGAGGAACACCTTGAGGCCCTGTCATGACTGATTAAACCATCATCAGAGTCGTTTGTATGGAAACGACACCAAAAGGTCTGCATATTTGCTAGGGGCTTTCTACGAGCAATGGAACACATTCTTTTGTCATCCAGTTTCGGTAGAAAATTGCAGAATTTGTTGGGGGACATCGTGGAGTATTCTCGACTCATGCACTGTATAGTCTCATGAAGTCCCGATAGGTGACGGCGTTATATGTAGCATTCAGAATGGCATCTGTAACGGAGGTGCGCTCCAAGGAGAGACCTGTCACTGAGTTTCTTTTGGCGGAAGTACAAAGCATCGTAGATATATATATAGCCGCTTGCAGTATGTCTACGGAAACCTGGCAGCGAACAAAATCACGGTAAGTCGTTGGACCAGGCGTATGTCATCATCGCAACAAGGTCGCGCAAACCTTTCCGATCTCTCGCATACAGGCCAGCCCCACACAGCTGTGGCTGCTACAATTTTGGAAAGTATCACAAACAAAGACCTTGCTCGTCTTTCAGTTATTGTACTCAGAGACGAGTGTCCGTCCTTCGCCGCCTAGCAGAAGACTAAAAAGAGTAACGAAGGACCATCCGCATAGAGCTGCTTGCGCTTTACGAGGGTGATAGCGATAATTTTTTTGTCGAACATCGTCACAAATGAGTTCATCATATCGAACAGGAAACAAAACGTCAATCCATGGAGTGACACGTCTCACCTTCTCCTCCGAAGAAAAAATTAAAAGCCGCTCCGCAGCCGCAATAACAAGGGTATTCTTGGACTATGCATGTGTTATTCTGTTTGATGACCTACTCATGGTGGAACGATCAACTCCTAAGTATTTCAGGAAATGGAATGAACGACTTGTGCACGTTCGTCACCACCACAATGAAAATTAACTTGTCTATGAGAACAGAAGGCATTACGCAAGTCTGCGCACCCGAGAGGTGCTCCCAAAGCTTTATTGGACTGTTCTTCCTCATCCACCCTACAGCCCTTATCTCGTACCTTCCGAATTCCATCTGTTTGGCCCAATGAAGAATGTACTCTGTGGGAAGCAGTACGTGGAGGATGCGAAGGTTATGCATGGCTCCTACGTCGACCAGTAGAGTGGTACCATGCGGGCATACAGGCCATCACAGAAAGAATGCGTGAGGCAGTCGCACTGAACGGAGATAATGTGAAAAATGGGGTTTTGTAGCCAAACAGTGAGGAATAATATGGTGTACTGGAATCCTGAATAAAACCAACATGCTCTCAAAAACTGTGTTGTATTATTTATTGAACGCCTTAAATGCAGTTGTTCGCTAAAACTGCACTGACACCTGACTGAACTGAAATACGGAATGAAGAATTTGTTAATTAATAAGTGCAAATGGGTAGCTGTATTCTATATGTTCCTGAGAGAACACGAATGGACAATATTATTCGTTAGGTACGGAAATATTTTTGGATGTTGATAGTTTTAATTTAAGTTCCTCTCAGATTATGATGGTTACATTTCACTAAAATGGTGTTGACTGTTGCATAGGTATCTCTATATGCAGAACGATACCATGAGCACAAGGACGCCTCTACTGGAGGGAGTTAGCTGTTCTAGCCAGATAATAACAATGTTGCGAATGTGTAGAATTCCCTCGGCTCTCGCTTAGAAAGGGGCCTAGTTTTCTGTTGGAACCTCGTGCAGGGTGGCAACAAAATACAGAGCCAACGAAGACATTAAGCTGTTTCCCTGCCAGAACCGAGGCTTTAGATCGTACCCACCGGAATAACTCACTTTCATCGCTTTTCTCTAACTACTTAACATCTAAGATTCGCGTATGGCAATCAGTTTCCACCCTACAGAAAGTCGTCTTAGGCACTGTATTGCCGAGAATTCTCTACTGAAAGTTCACCCAGTCAGAAGGGTTTTAAAATTCAGTAATACAGACTGAAGGAGACGGCTTTTAAAAGCTGACTGGCAATTACAAGTAAAGCAGTTCTGAAAATTGATGCTTGTTAACATCGAATATAAATTTGAAAGTTAGTAACGGTATTCAAAAGGTGTTTGAAGTGCAGTCTTTTACTGAGGACAAACGTGGAAGATGAACAAGGCAGACAAAAAGAGAATACCTTACAAGCATTTGGAACGTGGTGCTAAAGAAGAGAGCAGAAGATTCAGTGAGAGGATCAAGTACCTAAATAGAAGGTACCTAATCGCATTTGGTTTGTTTAATAATGGACAGAAGAGTTAGTGTTAAGAACAGTAGTTGTAAACAAAATGTCTAATACAAAAGGCAACCTGAAATGGTGGAATTTTCTTGTTTTTGATGGCTGGAAACATGCCGTAAGGCTTGAATTGTTTATGCGCGCGCAGCCTCGGTAGAGAAACTGCGTTGCATATAGATGAGTTAGAGCTGATCTTTGCTCTGAGTAGACCCACGCCAGAGTTATCTGTTCATCAAGAGGACAGGAGAGGAGACAGACAGTTGAGTTTTGGTGATAGATATGAACAGCCGAGTCTTGGTTTAGCGGTAGTAAGCAGCAAACAATGGCGATTTTTGGAAATTATGTTGTGGATTAATGGAAGATTAACTGTGGAGAGAAAAAGAATTTATTTTTACATTGGTACGATTAAACTCTTTGTTAGGAATGGATTACAGGTAATAATTAAGTTTGTTTAATGAGGTTAATCACAACAACACCAAGAATAGTAATAAAAGACGGAATGTGGCCGGCCGCGGTGGCCGAGCGGTTCTAGGCGCTTCAGTCCTGGACCGCACGACTGCTACGGTCGCAGGTTCGAATCCTGCCTCGGGCATGGATGTGTGTGATGTCCTTAAGTTAGTTAGGTTTAAGTAGTTCTAAGTTCTAGAGGACTGATGACCTCAGATGTTAAGTCCCATAGTGCTCAGAGCCATTTGAACCATTTTTGAAAGGAATGTGATGTTTACCTATCACGAGATGTAAATTACCTTAACATTTTTCGATATAAACAGTTGAACCGCCGGTCCGTAATGCAGTTACTGGAACATGATGGCCGCATGTTAACAAGCGTCAGTGGCAGCATCGTGACTGCTTTACGGACCAGTGGTTGAACTGTTTATATCGAAAAATTTGCGTGATACTATGTGCGTGAATCCTATTCCGGCTGCCTATCAGAACATAAATTTTCTACTACAATTGATAGTTTTGATAAGCATGCAAGCCTGTTGATAGTAGCGAATTCTTTCGCCCTCTATTTAGGTGCAGCATACCTCGTTTCGGGAAGTACTGTGTTATCGGTAAGTGGCTCTGCGGTTTCAGAAGACAGTTGCACGAAAACAACAACAACATATTTAATAAAATAACACTGATCTGTGAAGAGAGTATCTCTCTTCAACTCGTAACGCGCGGATGCACTTGCCATGGGTGGGGGTAGGGGAGCCGTGACGGAATACACACTGATATGCCAGAACATTAATACCCCTGACCTACTACCGATATAAACCCGCCAAAGTGATAACAGCATCACCTGGCGAGGAATGACAGTCACACGCTCGGTGCGTGTTTTCCGTATGTAGAATGGGGAAAGCGCGCGACATATCTTTGAGCGAGGGCAGGTCGTGATGGTCCGGAGACTCGGAACGATTGTTTTTGAAACTGCACGACTTTTCGGGCGTCCGAGGTGCGCTGTGGCGAGTGTCTTCAACACGGGGCGACGTCGTGGGGTTGGGCGACCAACCACTCATTACAGATGTCGGACGTCGTAGGTTGGGCAGACTGTAAAACAGGACATGTTTTGAACTGTGGCGGAACTAACACCACATTAAATGCTCGGCAGTCCCAACACATTGTGCATAGAACTCTCCTAAAGGTAGACTTCCACAACTGACGACCAATTCATGTGCTAATGTCAACACCACGACATCGGCAACTACTACTGAAATGGGCACGTGACCATCAGCGCTGGACGATGGCGCAGTGGCAGAGTGTTGCAAGGTCTGCTGAATCCCAATATCTTCGTCATCATGCGATGGGAGGGCGCGAATCCGTCGTCTTCCAGGGGAAAGTATCCCTGACACCTGTACTGCGTGGGGGAGACAAGCTGGCGGCGGCTACAGTATGCTCTGGGGAACATTCACGTGGGCATCCATGGATCAAGTGGAGATCGTGCAAGGCACCATGACGAGCAAGGAGTATCGTATACTGCTTGCACAGCACGTACAGCCCTTCGTGATGAACATATTTTCCGACATCAGTGGCACTTTTCAACAAAATTATGCTCTTTGTCACAAGGCCAGAAGTAGAATGGAATGGTTCGAGGAACACAGTGACGAGTTCCAATTGATGTGATGGTCTCGCAACTCTCCAGATATGAACCCGAAGAGAAACATTTGGGGTGTGATTGATTCTGGGGCCACAGCTCTTCGTCGCCCTCCCCGGAATTTACGGGAATTAGGTGACGTGTGTGCAGATGTGGTGCCAACTCCCTCCATCGACCTACAAGGCTTCACTGCAACCACGCCACGACGCGTCGCCGCTGTTATCCGTGTCAAAGGCGGACATACCGGCTCTTAGATAGGTGGTTGCTATGTTCTTTCTGATCAGTGTATAGACGTCCGTTCTGTATCGTCGCATTTAACAAGGCCGCGCTACAGATACGCAACCCGATTAACAGATTTCAGAGTCAGTCCACCGTCCTTCCCGGGCATATCGTGTCAGAAACTTCAATGAATTACTGGCACACGTTACCCCTTCTGCGTAAAAACTGTACCCATACTTAGTACCTCTAACATAAGATAAATACTTCGAAAAACGCTCTATCCACATACGTGTACAATGTCTTGCAGTTTTCGCGCAGTCATTTTAACAACAGGGGCAAGAGACTGCATCCTTGTCTTACACTCTTTTTCACCCGAGCGCTTCGTTTTTGGACTTTAACCTCTATTATTCCCTCTTGGCTCTTGTATCTACTGTTTGTTACCCGTTTCCCCTTATAAATTACCTCTGTTTTCTTCATAATTTGACACATCTTGCAGCATATGACATTGTCGAACGCTTTTCCACGTCGACGGATCATATGAACGTGGGGTGATTTTTCTTTAGTCTTGTTTCCACTATCATCCGCAACGTCAAAATTGCCTCTCTGGCGCCTTTCCCTTTGTAAAAGCCAAACTGATCGTCATCAAACACATCCTCAATTTCCTCTTCCATTCTTCTGTATATTTTTCTTGTCAGCAACTTGGATGCATAAGCTGTTAATCTGATTGTGCGATAATTTTCGCACTTGTCAGCTCTTGCAGCCTTCGTTATTCTGGGGATGATAGTTTTCCGAAAGTCAAACATTCTACACAAACGTGAATACTCTTTTTCTTGCCACTTCCCCTAGCGATTTTAGAAATTCTGACGGAATGCTATCTATCCCTTCGCCTTATTCGATCTTAACTCCTCCAAAACTCTTTTAAATTCTGATTCTAATTGTGGATCCTCTATCTCTTCTACGTATAGCGACTCCTATTTCTTTTCCTACCACGTCATCAGACAAGTGTTTCCCCTCGGCTTCAATGTATTGTTTCCACCTATCCACTGTCTAATCTGCATTGAGCAGTGGAATTCCCTTTGCACTCCTAATGTTGCCACGCTTGCTTTTAATTTCACCGAAGATTGTTTTCAGTTTGCTATATGATGTCTCTGTCCTTCCGATAATGATTTCTTTTACGATATCTTCACATTTTTCATACAGACATTTCGTCTGAAGTTCACTGCGCTTTCTATTTATTTCAATCCTCAGCGACTTGTATTTCTGAATTCCTGAATTTCCCTGAACATTGTTGTACTTCTTTCTTACATCGTTCAACTGAAGTTTTTCTTCCGTTACCCATGGTTTTTTCTTAGTTAACTTGTACCTTTCCTTCTAACTGCGCTGCCTACTATGGTGTCATTTATTTCAGTACCTATAGCCTTAAAGGACTTCTTGGACATCTCATCATTCCTTAGTATTCTTTGCGCATAGATTTTTCCTAACTAATCTCCTAAACTTCAACCTACTCCTCATCACCACAACATTGTGAACTGAATCTATATCTTCTCGTGGGTACTCCTTAGACTACAGTTTCTGATTTTGGAATCTCTGCCTGACCATGTTGTCATATAACTGAAGTCTCGGCGTACCCCCCGGCCTTTTCCAAGTATACCTCCTCCTCTTGTGATTTTTAAATAGAGTATTCGCTATTGCATGCTTAAATTTATTACAGAACTGTGTCTATCACCTCTCTAATTCCTAGCACGAAGCCCAAATTCTCTTGTTACACTTCATTCTGCAACTTCCTCTACAGCTGCACTCTAGTCTCCCACGACTATTATATTTTCATCTCGCTTTACGTACTGAATTACCCCTTCAGTATTATACTTTATCAGTTCATCTTCATCCTGCGATGTCGGCATATATGTCTGAGCTATCGTTGTCGATTTTGGTAAGCTGACGATCTGGTGAGAACAACCATATCACAGAACTTTTCAGTTCAATAAACTTTACCAATTTCCATGCACTTTAAAATATTTTATTTTATTTTGGAAGCAGCCAGTTTTGGCAATTCCTTTTGCCATTTCAGGCCCCATTCGCTTTTTTTCTAATCAACTAACTTATCATATAGGGCAATAAAATTTGATATCATGAATCCTAATGGTTGTGCAGCTGATGCATACGAAAGCGAGACAGCAACTTCATTCGAAGTCAAATAATGAATGAACTATTGAATGAGACACAATGCAATATCCGTATGAAAGGGTAACATTCCTTATTTTCGTACCATTTTTGCGATCCAGGCTACAAAATTTTCGCAATTTAACGACGATCTGCGTTCGTGGCAGTCCTGACACTAGTCCAGATACAACTGTTGCAGCACATTTCGGAAGGTAGACCAAGGACTGTCCAGTTGTCGTGACACAGCTTGCGCACTGCTTGTAATCGCGTCCAGCAATCTCAGCCAAAACAAAATTACTTCAACAATCTGTGGCGCACTTGACCGTCCACCTCTCCCACAAGCAATACCCAACTCTCCAGTCAGTTCGAACTGCCGAATCATGTTCTTCAACGTCAGTGCGGACAGAGGACCTATATAATAATAATAACAATAATAATGTTTTGTGACTCGCTAGATGAAAGTCTTTCCATCGGACACCACTTTGATGACGTGTGTCCCTAACCCATCCTAGTACAGGTGCTGGGGAAAGGGAACCTACAGTTTAACCTAGAATCCGAACGACATGTCTTTGTCGTCTAAATATCACTGAGCGATGAAGGCCAGATTAAAGAGAAATGGAAAAACTTCATTGACTCGACGGGTATTCGACCCTGCGATCTATGTTTCCAGACTTTTACCTTACCTTTTTTACCAGCCTCCCCTACAGTCCCTCCTTATGGTCACCATTTTTGTCTTCGTCGGCTAGGTTCTTTAGCTTGACGATTTACAATACCAGAACCCACCCACTTTTTACACGACTGGTGAGCAAGTTACTTCTATCACGAAGTCTACGCCACGATGTGATATAATACTTGAAATGGAATGGCGACAACGAAAATTTCGGCCGGACCGGGGCTCTAACCCGGATTTCGCGCTTAACGCAAGTTGTCGCCTTAAAATTAGGCTATCCGAACACGACTCACGGCCATACCCAAATTTCCATGTCTCATAAACCATGTGTCTAAAACCTGCACTCATACATTCATTGTAATAGCTACTGACCAAACAAATAAAGGTGTTTGGTCTAATGTTATACTTTCTGATCGTATATTAATTGCTGTTGTAATAATGTTTACTGCGTATATTCTCGTAAAGGGAAGAAATTTTAATTGAAAGGCGTTTGTCCGGTGTAGGAGGATAGATGCGATATTGTAGTGCCTGTGCTGTTCGGAAATGCGATGCAACATTCCTTAGGACATGTGTGTGGTATTTCCCAAATGGTTCAAATGGCTCTGAGCACTATGGGACTTAACATCTATGGTCATCAGTCCCCTAGAACTTAGAACTACTTAAACCTAACTAACCTAAGGACAGCACACAACACCCAGTCATCACGAGGCAGAGAAAGGCATTTCCCAGTCGGAAGATGTAGAGAAATATATTTAGTAACTGTATGTCTGTCTGCTTCTTGAGAACTGAAAGAGTAAAATCTAACAGAATAAATGCAATTATTATAACGCAGTGTCACTAATTGGGCCCGATAATTGTGTCTGTGTCATAACATCACATTTCCCTATGCGAATTTGAACTTCCTATTGAATGATTGTAATTTCAGAAGGGTAAAGACGAGACAGGAGGAGGGGTGTGTGGACAAAATATGGAAACATGAAAACCTAACACGTTACCTATCATAATAGGCACAGAAAAACGGTTGGCATTCGAAAGAGCTCACAGCCGTCTCGGAATGGATAAATATTGGTCCTGATTAGTTTTCAAAGGAATCGTACCATTCTTTATCCAAAATAGTGGCAAGATAGGGTAATGTTGAAAGCGTTGGATAGCGATCTCACACACTTATCTCCGAAGTAGACAATAAAGGCTCTTTAAGACATCTCGTGACTGTGATGGCGAGGGCAGATGCGACGCTTCATCATCGTCTTCGCAAAACCAGTCTTGGAAAACTCGAGCTGTGTGAGCTGGGGTCCTCTCATCTTGGGACACAGCATTGCCATTCGGGAACAAACATTTTACCGTTGGATGGATCTGATCGGCCCCATGTTCTTACAATTCTTGGCAGTAATGTGACCTAGCAAATAATCAGGGTAAATAATTTGTAAAATGATACACCAAGAAGAAATGCAGATGATAAACGGGTATTCATTGGACAAATATATTATACTAGAACTGACATGTGATTACATTTTCGTGCAAATTGGGTGCATAGATCCTGAGAAATCAGTACCCAGAACAACCACCTATGGCCGTAATAACGGCCTTGATACGCCTGGGCATTGAGTCAAACAGAGTTTGGATGCCGTATACAGCTGCCCATGCAGCTTCAAGACGATACCGCAGTTCATCAATCTGGCGTATTGTGACGAGCCAGTTGCTCGACCACCATTGACCAGACGTTTTCAATTGGTGAGAGATCTGGAGAATGTGCTGGCCAGGGCAGCAGTCGAACATTTTCTGTATCCAGAAAGGCCCGTACACGACCTGCAACATGCGGTCGTGCATTATACTGCTGAAATGTAGGGTTTCGCAGGGATCGGATGAAGGGTAGAACCACGGGTCGTAACACATCTGAAATGTAACGTCCACTGTTCAAAGTGCCTTCAATGCGAACAAGAGGTGACCGAGACGTGTAACCAATGGTACCCCATACCATCACACTAGGTGATACGCCAGTACAGCCATGACGAATACACACTTCCAATGTGCGTTCACCGCTATGTCACCAAACACAGATGCTACCATCATGGTGCTGTAAACAGACCTGGATTCATCCGAAAAAAGACGTTTTGCCATTCGTGCACCCAGGTTCCTCGTTGAGTACACCATCGCAGGCGCTCCTGTCTGTGATGCAGCATCAATGGTAACCGCAACCATGGTCTTCGAGCTGATAGCCCGTGCTGCTGCGAACGTCGTCGAACTGTTCGTGACGATGGTTGTCGTCTTGCAAACGTCCCCATCTGTTGACTCAGGGATCGAGACGTGGCTGCACGATCCGTTACAGCCATGCGGATAAGATGCCTGTCATCTCGACTGCTAGTGATACAAGGCCATTGGGATCCAGCACGGGGTTCCGTATTACCCTCCCGAGCCCACCGATTCCGTATTCTGCTAACAGTCATTAGATCTCGACCAACGCGAGCAGCAGTGTCGCGATACGATAAACCGCAATCGCGATAGGCTACAATCCGACCTTTATCAAAGTCGGAAACGTGATGGTACGCATTTCTCCTCCTTACACGAGGCAGCACAACAACGTTTCACCAGTCAACGCCGGTCAACTGCTGTTGGTGTACGAGAAATCGGTTGGAAACTTTCCTCATATCAGCACGTTGTAGGTGTCGCCACCGGCGCCAACCTTGTGTGAATGCTCTGAAAAGCTGATCATTTGCATATCACAGCATCTTCTTCCTGTCTGTTAAATTTTGCGCCCGTACCACGTAATCCTCGTCGTGTAGCAATTTTAATGGCCAGTAGTGTACGTATCCCGCAACCACCACGAGGAGAAAATCTGATGTAAATTTAATCCCTGTCTTCCTTACCACGCACCAGTCGCGAATGGAATAGGGAAGCGGAGAAATGATTACGGTAACAGAGGCAAACTCAGACCTGATGGTGGTTTTCGATTCTAAATCCTATACAGTATTTGTTGCGTCAGTGTAGTAGCAGGTTCGAAAGGGCTCTGAGCACTATGGGAATTAACTTCTGAGGTCATCAGTCCCCTAGAACTTAGAACTACTTGAACCGAACTAACCTAAGGACATCACACACATCCATGCCCGAGGCAGGATTCGAACCTGCAACCGTAGCGGTCGCGCGGTTCCACAGTGTAGCGCCTCGAACCGCTCGGCCACAGTGGCCGGCGGTAACAGCAGGGTGATGGCTTGCTGGCCAGCAGAAGAGTCCTATCCTACCGCTGCTGCACGGCGGTTGTCAGACACAGGAGCGCAATCTCGTCGAGTTTGCCCGGACAGAGCAAACACCCGATACGGGACTTTCTGTCCTTTTTTGAACGAAATAGCGTCGAAATGAGGGCGCGGTTAGTGACGTGGTCCTGCTGGCGCCTCCTGGGCACTTCCATTGTCAGTGGGCGGCAGCGGCGGCTATTTTATGACACGTAGCGCGGCAATAAGCTCGCCGTATGGAGGCCAGTGGGAGAAGGGGCATCTGCGAGGGGCGTAAACTCGCTGACACACGCCACTGCTGCGTCGAACAGTCGCGGAGGGTGTATTTTCTCAGAGCAATGAGGCCATTGTTGAAACCTCCGTGCGCTGCGAGGCCGTGGTCGAAGCGTAAAAACCGTTCACCGTTTCATCCACTCGATCCAACGTGTCCGACGTTTCTAGATTGTCACATAGGTTAGACATCATACGGAACACGAACAATCACGTGACATAATCTTCTCCATTACTTTTGAAGGATAATTTTACTGTCGGCTCCCTAAATGTGAAACAGTCTGTTTTTCATGTGTATGTTTGGTAGCTACGCTTTGTATTCGTTTTATTTATTTATCTTTCGAGCTTTGTTACTAACCAGTATCGCAGCCCAAGTCTCATGCACTTCTCTGTAGAAGTAGTAAGACACATCAGATAAAAATTTTGATGAATTATAATAGCGTTAGCATACCACCGTTCTTTTTATGTAAGCAAGGTGTGATGTGTGAAAAATAGCTATTACGTAATGTGCCAGCAAATAGCTGCATTTCGACGGATAACTTGACAATGGGACTGCGACCCCAACGACAGCAGCAAAGCGCGGAAGGTAAATAAATAAAACAGCGTATTTCCTAAACAAATCACATGACACGTGACTATCACGTCGCGAGTGCAAGTTATACACGTGACACTACGAAGTAGACACAAGGGGGAGAAAGCTACTGCTTTGCTTCAAATTCGAGAACTCCGCCAAACAGAGGAGCATCAACAGTGTTAAATGCTGCTCACACATACATAGGACAAACCCCTGTTGCATTTACACACACAAGTTTTCTCATACGGTATCAAATAGGCAATTTTAAAATAATCTGTACGTTAATTACATAACGTACAATGTATGAAACACACTCTTGACGGAAAGTAAACAGCGCCATTTAGATTTCGTTATATTTCACGTTCTGATAAGGCTAACTTTACCCCCTATAAAAATATCTCCAACTCCGTTTTCTCATCCCCTACGTGTTACTATATTATTATTCTCAAAGGCGTGCCATTACATCGAGCTCCTCTACAGCACTCTGCGTATTCTATGCTATGTCGCAAACAGAATGAAATCAAACATAGAGGACAATTCACACTTGCAAAACAAAAAGTATGGCTAGTTTTGTCCAAATTGAAGAAATACTTCCAAACGCAAAGCTCATATTGAACGAACACTGATCAACGGAACAGCTTATGTGGAATATGTCGACAACGTTGTTCTTATAACCAATTATGTTATGATATGGCTCTAGATTTTCATATTTTGTGGCACTATGCTTCACAGAAGTACTATGCGAAACCGAAGATATAATAAAAAATGTAACAAATTATGTTTCTTATTAAAAGTACAAACCGATTTATGTTGGTCGCTCAAAGTTTTCTACTGCACTTTGTAATCGCACTCAATCACATTTCATTTGAAAGACAGTCTGTTCGTTTTCTGATATCTTTATTTGTAGTAATGTCGATTCTAATTTCGACCGAAAGGTCTTTTCAACCATAAGGTTTTGCTGGTAAATTTAAGCATGCTCTGGAAATTATTAAAATTTATAGTTTTTTAAAATAGCACATGACTGTGGACCCAACATCAGAAATAATATTAATATTGGTACTCAGACAGTAAATTGATTTACAAGTGGTTGCAAATGAACGTCTCGAACCCTATTCTTACGAAAGAATGAAGTGTACAAATTTATCATCATCTCGATCAGTTTCAAAACGAAATGCGAACATTCAGATGAAACAAAGAAGAAATTCATTAGAAATTAAAGCTCTAATAAACGATGTAAAACAAATAATTGGAGTGAATCGCATGCTTTGACTAAACTGGTTGAATTAGGTCTGTAATCTAGTTTATATAGGTGAAGGAAACCTTCGTCGTTGGTGGCTGCTGTTCCTCATTAGTTCTGGAAATCTTCCTTTTTGGCCATATTGTGAAGTCGTAACCATCTCAATTCCAAATACGAAAGCTGGGTTGTCAAAGAAGTAAAACGCTTATTAATGACAGCACGTTCATTTCGAATACCAATGTACACCCATAACAGCTCCTGGACGGAGATTGTAGCTACTTATACAAATATGCAATATTCCAGAACAAACAACGCATATTTCAGGGACCTTCCAAAAATGATAACTACTGAGTAACAAATAACTGCTCTTGGTCTGGTTTCAACAATAATAATTACAGGATCCGTTGAATGGAACGAACATTCTAATGAATAAAATTATGGATTTAGAGTAAATCGAAGAAGAAAATAGTGAGAAGTAGCACATATGAGGGAAGCGAGAAAGTTGACATCGTGATTGAGGATTACGAAATCGACGAAGCTAAGGAACTCTGCTTCATTGGCAGGAAAATAACCCATGATGGACAGAGCAAAGAGGACGTAAAAAGCACACTATCAATGGCAAAAAGGGGGGCCAAGAGAGTATATTAGTACCAACGTATGACTTAATTCGAAGAAGAAATTTCTGAGAATGTCCGTTTGGAGCACAGCACTCTATGGCAGCGAAACATGCACTGTGGAGAAACCAGAACATAAGTGAGTGGAACCGTCTGGGATAAGGTGCGACAGATGAATGTTGAAAATTAAGTGGACTGATAAAGTGAGTAATCACGAAGTTCTCAGCAGAGACGAAAGAAATGTATGTAAAACACTGACAAGAAGAACAAGGTGTTTGGGTATCTGTTGAGACATCAGGGAATAACTCCCTGTAGAGGATTACAGAGACAGGGATACATCCAGCAAATAATGGAGAACGTAGGTTGGAATTGCTGCTCTGAAATGAAAAAGTTGGCGAGGTAGAGGAATCGTTGGTGAGCCGCATCAAACCAGGAATACCTCTGATATCATGCGTAAATCTTTTACCTAAGTGGACTTATTACCTTATTTTTTGAGCCACCCCCGCAGATGTACACGTAGTCCAACACTTTACTTTCTGGAATTGTGCATGCCATAACAAATTCGAGGTTTGAGTTTGCTATGGCTGCCGCAGCCAGTGCTTAACAAAAGCAGGCGGATGTGCAGCAGCAGAGTCCCGCGATCGTCTCAGCATCCTGCCTCGTAGAAAACCACAATTGAAGGAGTTTACCTCATACCCACTACGTATAAGGTGGTGGTGGTGGTTAGTGTTTAACGTCCCGTCGACAACGAGGTCATTAGAGACGGAGCGCAAGCTCGGGTTAGGGAAGGATTGGGAAGGAAATCGGCCGTGCCCTTTCAAAGGAACCATCCCGGCATTTGCCTGAAACGATTTAGGGAAATCACGGAAAACCTAAATCAGGATGGCCGGAGACGGGATTGAACCGTCGTCCTCCCGAATGCGAGTCCAGTGTGCTAACCACTGCGCCACCTCGCTCGGTTACGTATAAGGTGCCGTCCATGTAAATAATCTGTTGAACACTTCCTGCGGCAAGGGTATTTACTCCACCGTGTACCGAGGCCGCATATACGCCCAGAGGACACGATGTTATGAATGCTGAGTTAGCAAGGGAAGCTATGCAGCCCGTCGAGAGAGGTAACGGCGAAGGAAGTGCGCCTTCTTAAAGCTGAGCTGAGCTGTCTTATCTCCAGTGACCTTTCACCTTTCCAGAGAGAAAGTAATCTTCCACTACCTACCTGTGCGTTGAGGTGGAGTCAAAATAATTGAATCGCCTCTAGGGATAGCAGCACCACTACTGTAATAGTCAGCGCTATTTGTATCAGTGTTATGATTAATATCAGTTTCGCATATACGAGGGCTATTCGGAAAGTAAGGAACGATAGGTCGCGAAATGGAAACGACAGTGAAAATCAAAACAGTTTTATTTGCAACAGTTAGCTAAAACTTCCAGCTACTTATCTCCATAGTCATCGATCCGACTTAGACTTTTGTCGTAGCGTTGTACCAATACCCTCGTTATAGAAGGCAGCCGCTAATGCTTTTCGCCAATTCTCTACCCTGGCCTACAGCTCGTTGTCTGTGCCAAAATGTTGTCTTCATAGGCAGCGGTTCATGTGAGCAGAGATGAAACTCACAGGGAGACATTTACGGGCTGTATTGTGCGTAATCAAACATTTCCAACTGAAAACGATGCAGGAGCATCTTCATTGCCCCTGCAGAATGCGGCTGAGAACTGTCTTGAAGAAGAAAACGCACGACAGTTATGTAATGTTGGCTGCATAGCTTCAGGCGAAATTTCTCACCAGACCCTCGTACTTGGCGGGAGACACTATTGTTCTAGGTATGTTTATGTGCTCCCTGTGCGCTCAGAACTAAAAAGAACGACGTAACGCGATCGACGGTCGTACTAGAGACACTGCCCATCACACCTGTGCAAAACTTCATCAGATTTTCACTGTGGTTTCCATTCCGCGAGGGATGATTCCTTACTTTCCGAATAACCCTCGTACCATAATTTAAATACTACAGTCCATTCAATTCCATAAGAGTATAGTTATAAATTTTGATAGAATGAAAAATGATTTGTAAAACTTCAAAGTCTATTACGTCGTCTGTTATGAAGATAAAGAGAATAGAAAGAATTCTCCTCTCTCTCTCTCTCTATCTTTTCTTCTCCTTCAGCCAAGATGTTGTGCTCTTAATGACTGAGCTATCCATGCCCGCACATATCAGGATACCTTGGGGTGTGTGTGTATTGAACCGGGGACCAAGAGACGACGGAGAGTCTTTGTCCCGCCGTAGCCCTCAGTGGTTCATAACCCCACAACAGGCCACAGCGGTCCACCCACCCCACCGCCGCCCCACACCGAACCCCCGCATGGTTGTGCCCCCCCCCCCCCCAGTGGAATCCCCCGGGAACGTCTCTTACCAAGCTAGTGTAACCCGAAATGTTTGCGTGGTAGAGTAATTATGGTATACGCGTATGTGGAGACAGTGTTTGCACAGCAGTCGCCGACAACCTAACGGAGGCGGAATAAGGGGAACCAGAACGCATTCGCCGAGGAAGATGAAGAAGTGCCTATAAACCGTCCACAGGTTGGCCAGCACACCGGACCTCGACATTAATCCGCCGGGAGGATTCGTGCCGGGGACCGGCACGCCTTCCCGCTGGGGAAGCAGCCAGTTAGACCACGTGGCTAGCCAGGCGAGCCCTACATTGGGGTATTAGGCGCTCTTTTGAATGAAAGCAGTGTTATTCAGCCAAGATATGCGGAAAGATTGTGTGAGTTTTGAAAAGAAAGAGAGAGGCGTCAGGGCTAGGCGCGAGTTATGCTTGGGTGACTTAGCCGGTAAAAGCGTTTTCCGCGAAGGACAAGGTTACGGCTTATTCCTGGCCACCACAGTTTCTGTCTGTCGTGTAATTTCTTAAGTATGGCACCATACCACTAAAATTTAAACACTGCTACTCTGCTACGTTTCTATTTTGGCTCCTTCCTGTTTCCGAATTACATACCATATTCCTCAGTGGCCATGAGTTTCCCAGCCTAACTTTTCGGTAGTTTCTCTTATTCATTGGCATTGTAATACAATAAAAATCGAAAAACAATAACTCATCACTCTAATTAGAAATACTATACAATGGGGATGTAGTCCTTTGCGCCTACTGTTCAGTCTGTACATTGAAGAACCAACGACGGTGATAAACGAAAAATCCAGGAGTGGCATTAACATCCAGGGTGACAGCGTATTACCTATAATATTCCCTGATGACATTGTTATTCTCAGTCGAAGTGAAGAACAACTGTTTAAATAGAACGCAGTCTAATGAGCACAAACCAAGGATTGAGAGCAAATACGGAATTAATGAGGAGCAGCAGAAATAAGCTGAGCGACAACCGTAACATCAAAACTGGGGACCAATAAGTAGGCAAAGGTAACAAATTCAGATACTTGGCCAAAGGAAGTCCATTAGTATCGAATCTGATTTTGGGAACACATTTCAGAGAATGCTCTTTAGGAGAATAGCACCGTTTTAAGATGTGTTGCTATAGGAGCATTAAAAAAATGAGGTGGTTATCATCAGAATCGTCTGAGAGACTAACGTGTGATAAACACTTACAAGAAGAGACAGGCTTATACAGCGTCCTTGGTACATGAGAGAATCTGTAGACGCTAAAAACTATACGGCACGCCGGAGTGGAATACATCCAACGAATAATGGAAAACGTAGAGTACAAGTGCTACTTTAAGATGAAATGGATGACACCGAAAAGGAAATCGTTTTGGCCCGGTCAGAAGACTGTTGACCTATAAAAAAAAAATTCAAAAGCAATTATATTTGGCGATCCAGGATTTCTCGGCGACTTTAACTGCTGTAATATTCTTGGGTTATCTTCATGAGAAGTGCGACAAAGTGAAGCCCCGGTTCGGCTGATATCCCGAGAATATTTCAGTAATTTATGAGAACATTTCTCGTGGAGAACGGAGGTTTTATTTCTTAATTCTTTAAAATGAACATACACAGTCTCGATCGCAAGTAATTTTTATTTTTGTTGTTACCGGTTTCGGTGAGTTTCTGACGATCTTCAGACCTCATACCATGTTGGCAGGCGGTGAATGGAGCAGGCTTTACGAACACAAGAGAATATTTCGCCAATAATTATACTCGACAATTCCTCAAACATTTTCCTGACACTGCCGCAACCAGTAGATCACAAGCTGTCTGCTCTTTAGTAATCACTCGTTACTTCCTACGTTGGCCGGAAACTTCTTGCCTTATTGTTCGCAGTACACATGGGTGCCCTATCCGAATGGAGAATTTGGAGGAAGATAGTCGAAACCTCTAGAGTCCTTTAAACTATTTCGAGACAAATTAAATAGTGTCGAATTCTCTCGAAAGCCATTTCAAAGGGAACAACAATTTCTTTACACGTGTTCTCTACAAAAGCAGCGGTCAGGTGCTTTTAAACTTTTATTTGCAGTGATAAATGCGATCATTTGTTTCGAATCTGATTTTAATGTAGATCTATTGATAAAGTACTGTGTATAGCATTATATACCATAGTCAGATACAGCCTGAAAAGTTTGTAAGGGTGCTGCAGGATAGGCTGTGCTGAGAAAAACTGTGAATAAAAAAATTCTATTCCTTGCTCCGTTTCGAGTTCTTAACATTGAAGTTAGTCAATCTGGCCGATGCGCGCGAAAATTCAAGAGGCCTGAGAAGGTGTCACCAAACGTGTTCTTAGTTTGGATTCCTAAAAGCAAACAAGAAAACGTTACAAAATCTGGACATGGGATCGAATCCGCTTCAAAGGCTGAGCTGTCTCGTGCGCTACCTCCTACGCTATGAGAACAAATGACACTAATTGTCTAAGGGAAACTTAATATTACTAATAGATTTTTTCCTCTAATACGACGAATAAAAATCTGTGGCTTCTTTTCTGATCCGCGTTTGAAATAAAGGCTCGTAATATCCACTTGCTAGACACATATTATGACGTGTTTGTAGAATGAAGATCTCGTCCATATAAATCAAGACGTGTTCTGCAAACAGAAATTTTACGAAACTCAGCTCGCTCTGTTTTTTCCGTTGCTTTGTAGTTGTTCCTTGACTTCAGGAAGGCATTTGACACTGTCTCACACCTCCATTTAGCGAAGGAAAGAAAAAAGCTGGGCCTACGGAATATCGGACCAGATTTGCGACTGAATAAAAGATTTCCTTACAGGTAAACCACAACACGTCTATCTGAATAGAACAATATCGATAAATGTAAGGCTATTTTCCGGAGTACCCCAAAGAAGTGGGATACAATCGTTACTGTCTACAATGTACTTATATATAAATGATCTAGTAGCAAGCGTCTGAAGCCCTTTAAGACTCCAGAATGAGATTTTCACTCTGCAGCGGAGTGTGCGCTGATATGAAACTTCCTGGCAGATTAAAACTGTGTGCCCGACCGAGACTCGAACTCGGGACCTTTGCCTTTCGCGGGCAAGTGCTCTACCAACTGAGCTACCGAAGCACGTGCTTCGGTAGCTCAGTTGGTAGAGCACTTGCCCGCGAAAGGCAAAGGTCCCGAGTTTCGGTCGGGCACACAGTTTTAATCTGCCAGGAAGTTTCATATCAGCGCACACTCCGCTGCAGAGTGAAAATCTCCTTCTGGAAACATCCCCCAGGCTGTGGCTAAGCCATGTCTCCGCAATATCCTTTCTTTCAGGAGTGCTAGTTCTGCATGGTTCGCAGGAGAGCTTCTGTAAAGTTTGGAAGGTAGGAGACGAGGTACTGGCAGAAGTGAAGCTGTGAGTACCGGGCGTGAGTCGTGCTTCGGTAGCTCAGTTGGTAGAGCACTTGCCCGCGAAAGGCAAAGGTCCCGAGTTCGAGTCTCGGTCGGGCACACAGTTTTAATCTGCCAGGAAGTCCCTTTAAGACTGTTTGCAGGTGACACGATTGTCTGCAAGAAAGTAGCAACGAACGAAGATGGTATCGATTTGCAAAATTACCTATCGATAATTAATGAATGGTGCAGTCTTTGGCAATTGACCCTGAATGATAATAAGTTTAATATAGTGTCACTGCAAATGCATCTGACACACATACTGAACACACCTCCGCCTCACCCTCTCTGTGTTTGCATCTTCCCACCTCTACCCGTCCACCTCAGCCTCCCACCTTTATTTGTCTCCTTCTCTCCACTCTCTCTGTCCCTTCACCCCCTCTACTTGGTCACCTCTCTCTGACCATATCATCCACCTCGTTCCCTCTGACCACATCCTTTCCCCTCTTTCCATCCACCTCATTCCCTCTGACCACATCCTTTTCCCTCTCTCCATCCACCTCCTTCCCTCTGACCATATCCTTTTCCCTCTCTCCACCTCTGCCTCCCCCTCTTTAACTACCTCAAACATCACCCATTCCTCTCTCTCTGTCCATTTTCTCATCCCCTTGCTCTGTCCATCCCTGTCTCTATCTACCTCAATCTGTCTCAAGCCAAACTAATGTGCATATGCAGCCTCTGCAAAGCAGTTAACTAAAGCAGGCCAATAGTACTTCCACAGTATGTATCACGCAGGACAGACTTACCAAGTACTTGAAAATCATTTATTTGCCCCTTGACATACAGGCCAGCCTGCAAAGCAAGTCGATAAAGCAGGTCGATACTACTTCAACACAGCTTGCCTGTCATGCTGGGCAGCCTACATGTTCTGGCCAGGAAAATTGTTTCATGGTCAGAACATTAGCCTGCCCTGTAGAACAAGTTTATTTGGCAGACAAATATTGTTCCCACAAACAGTCCTGTTGTTAAAGGCAGCCTATATACCAAAAGGTGGAGTAGACACGTTTATGCCCTATCTAAACTCGTATTAGAGCGAGGAGTTTATAAATCCAACATTGCTGGTACTCATGAGGATGTTTCTGTGTCAAATTTGGCTGGAATCGATCCAGGGATTTAGAAGCAATCCTGCACATACACATACACACACACACACACACACACACACACACACACACACACACACACACACATGTACTCTGCTTTATATGTACGAGGGTGAGTCAAATGAAAACCTTAAATTTGTAATAACAAATCGAAATTTCGCGCCTTTACAAACGCGCTACAAACAGCGTGCAGTATGGCCTGTAGGTGGTAGCATAGTGCAGATGCACACATACCGTCGCAGTATCAGTATAAAGATGGCCGCCCCACTTGCAACTTGTACCAGGGAAGAACAGCGTTCTGTTATTCGGTTTTTGTGTAGTGAAGGTGTGAAGCGTATTGAAATTCATCGAAGAATGTTCAGTAGGGTGATGAATGTTTGTCACAGCAACAAGTCTACGAATGCAGTAGGAAGTTCGCAAATGGTGTGACTTCAGTGGAAGCTGCTCCTCCTCCATGTCAGGCACAACGAGTTATGACTCCACAGAATATTGCAGCAGTTGAGGCCGTAGTGAAGGAAAACGGCCGAGTGGCACTGAATGACATTGCAGCATAGGTCAGCACACCACATTGTGCGTGATGTGGTCCAGTTTCACAAAGTGTCTGCAAGATGGACTCCTGAAATGAGAGAACGACGTGTTGATGCTTGTGAAGAACTTCTTCGGCGCTTTGAACGAAAAGGCGATGGCTTCCTTGCAAGAAACTTCACTGTGGACGAAACCTGGGTTCACTTCCACCAACCGAAAACGAAGAGAGCGAGCAAGGAATGGTGTCATTCCTCATCACCAAAACCAAGGAAGTTTCGAACAGAACCATCAGCAGGGAAGGTTATGCTGACTCTCTTTTGGGACGAAAAAGGCGTCATTTTGGAGTATTCCATGGCTAGAGGGACCAGTGTCACCGGTGCTTCATATGCAGATCTCCTAAAAAATCATCTGCGGCCTGCAATCAAATCAAAGCGACGTGGATTGCTGTCAGCAGGTGTCCTTTTGCAACATGACAATGCAAGGCCCCACACTGCCCGTACAACAGTTGCAACAATCACAGACCTGCATTTTGAGTGTCTTCCTCATCCATCATACTCACCAGACCTTGCCCCAAGTGATTCCCATGTGTCTGGACCACTCAAAGACGCAATGGCAGGAAAGAAGTTCCGTTCTGATGAAGAGGTACGCAACGCGATGCATGAGTGATTGCGCGGACTACCAAAAGAATTTTTCTCAAAGGTGAGGACATGTTTAAGATAATAGCAAAGACTGTCCAAGCACGACATGTAATTTTAAAGCGCCAGAGAAGGTTGGTGGACATGATTTTCTCAGCAAAGCTGACGATTCGTTGCAAAGGTGGGTGGACATGATTTTCTCAGCAAAGCTGACGATTCGTCGCAGCTCTATTTCGACTCTCACGCGATGTAGGGAGCGTAGAAAGAAGAATGAGACACGACGGCAGGTCTCGAGCGTGGAAAAGTTTGTAGAGTGCTCTGAAGGGTCAGCGCGGGTCATGGCGCGATATGTCGGCCGCTCGACGACAGTCAGTTCCAGCTGAGCGGCGGCTGGTGGCGGCCGCTTTGATCGGCGGCCCGTGTCCATAGCGACAGCTCGCACGCCTCGCAGTGCAGAAGGGACGCCCAGGAAGCTGGAAAGGTCAGCCGTAGTCTAGTGTGTCCGGGCGTGCCAAGGGCCACAAAGGACGGCGCCTAAGGCTCGGATGGATTCCGCCAGCGTACAGGCCAAGAAGGTATTCCTGTGAGCGAAATGTGATAAGGCATCACATTGGTACAGAAGTAGCGTTGGTATCAACAACATTTAGCTTCAGTTACGTTCTAATTCTCAGGAAATCAGTTGTAGGCTATAGTGAGATACGAATATATACAAGAAACTAGGAGGAATAATGAGAATAGAAAGCCTGTGACAAAAGGCTCCGATTGCGAAAGGTAAAAGACAGGAACGTGATCATTTACCCCTACTCAAATGGGTAAAATGGCTCCGAACACTATGGGACCTTTGAGGTCATCAGTCCCCTAGAACTTAGAACTACTCAAACCTAAGAAACCTAAGAACATCACACACATCCATTCCCGAGGCAGGATTCTAACTTGCGACCGTAGCGGTCGCGCGGTTCCAGACTGTAGCGCCTAGAACCGCTCGGCCACACCGGCCGGCATTTGCCCCTACTATTCGACCTGTATATAGAAGCAACAACGACGTAAATTAAGCATTCGGGGTGAAAGTATACCAATGATAACATTCACTGACGACATTGCTATCAGCGAAAGCGAGGAATAATTGCAGGATTTACTGAATTGAAAGGATGGTCTACGAAATACAGAATTTGTACTGAGAAGTCGAACGTAATGAGGCGTAGCAAAAATGAGATTAGTGATGAATATATTAAAATTTATGACCTCGAAACTTCTGTCTCTCTTGGCGACACATGGTAGTGGTCAAGAGGATCTCTTGCTGCGTGGGGTAACGTCACCTGTAAGTGGTTACAGCGGAGATTGACAGGTTAGGGGAGGAGAGGGAGGGGGCAGTCTATTGTGAGCCCACGACCAAAACGATAAAGGCAGCCTAGGTAAGCTGCCGTTAGCGGTTAGCTGGCAGAATTCGGATCAGCGTCCACCACTTTATGATTTGTAATTATCTAAGCTACTTTGTAGTATTATATGAGTACAGCTGAACTATCTCGAGGGGAGATCTTCTGTGAACGGCTATACGGTGTTCTAAGGAACAATAAATAAAAGCGATATGTTTCTTCTGCTAAATAAAGTGTCTTGTTTAATCTAAACCGTATTTGAATGTACCCTGTCTCCAGGATTGTGGATTTCATGCTGACTTGTTGAGGTTTCGTTTTGGAACTCGTGTGGTTCGGCTGGAAAAAGGAAATTTGACCAGAGCTCGCAGGCAGCGTCTCCGGTTTGGTGGTGGCCTTTAGTAGCATAACTAGCTAGGCCATGGCGTTTGTGTTTATGAACTTCTTACCAACCACTATGGGTGTTAATGTTGTATGGCCCAATTGTGAGACGTGATGTCTTAACATAAGTTTTACCTGTTGCTTCTTGTCAAACTGAATTACATGTAGTTAAATGTTGGTCCTCGATCTCAGCGAGTCTTGTTTTGAGGCATATTCTCCTATATACAATAATTATTTTACATAATACGGTTTGTGGATTTCTTAATTTATTCCGAGGAATGAATTACAAGATGGGACTGGATTATAATATCGATATCTACAGATGGACTGGAAGGAAGTTAATAGTAACAGGTGGTAGTTACAGTCAATAAAATTCTTCTGGGTTTGAGGGCGCGTTGTCATCCGTAAAATTCCGACGTTTCGGCGACTGTTGCAAGACGCCTTCCTCAGGGTGTTACTAACTGGTGAATGAGCACTAGTTTGGATGCTTATATACTATGGAGGAGTGCTGTCATTGGATTTGAGGGCGAGGAGGTGCTAGTTAGTTCCATAAGAACTGTAACCTTTTATCTTTGCCAGTTCTATACTGATTTTTTTTTTTAATTGATGATCGAGTCATTTTCGTTTGTAACTTCCAATTTAGTGACCGGTGCTGACGTCTTTTACCGTGTGGATGCTCCCTCAGTGTACGTAGCTACCAGTACCTCTCACTGTATTTATATAAATGGTTTTGCACTTTTCCACGGCAGATAAGCCTTGTTGCTCAAAGACGTTTTACTAACAAATTTTAAGTGTTTCATTAATAAATGTTATGAGCTTTTATTCCGCACTTAAACAACGCAGACGTCGGTCTGCCTCACCCTGTGAAACAGTAGATGAAATGAAGTTGTACTTCTACTACGATCGCCGGCCGCGGTGGCCGTGCGGTTCTAGGCGCTGCAGTCCGGAATCGCGGGACTGCTACGGTCGCAGGTTCGAATCCTGCCTCGGGCATGGATGTGTGTGATGTCCTTAGGTTGGTTAGGTTTAAGTAATTCTAAGTTCTAGGGGACTGATGACCTAAGATGTTAAGTCCCATAGTCCTCAGAGCCATTTGAACCATTTTCTACTACGATCGCAAAATAACGTGTGACGGACGAAGGTATGTGGACATAAAAAGCAGATTGGCACAGGCAAAGTGGCTCAAATGTGTCTGCTAGAATCAAATATAGGGCTTAATTTAAGGAAGAAATTTCTGAGAATGTATATTTGGAAGACAGCGTTGTATGGCACTTAGATATGAACTGTGGGTTAAACCGGAACAGAAGAGAATCGAAGCGTTTGAAATTTGGTACTATAGACGGTTGTTGAAAATTACGTGAACTGATAAGGTAAGGAATTAGGAGTTTCTCAATAGAATCGGCGAGAAAAGAATATGTATAACACACCGATAAGAAGAAAACACGGGACCACAGGAAAGGTGTCAACGCATCAGGTAATAAATTCCATGACTCTTCAAGAAGCAAAGAGGGCAGAAGCTATATCTAACAAATAATTAAGACCTTGAGTGTAAGTGCTATGCTGAGACGAAAAGATTCGCACAGTGGAGGTAGTGATTGCTGGAAACTGTGCCATCCGACTCGTACTGCGCCTGAATTATTAACGAATCTGCTCGCAAACGGACGTTTAACTGTCTTTCCTTAGATTGTATCATTATTAGTCAGGTGTGGTACGTATTTTCTGCACTGAAATATAGTCTACTGTAATCAACAGCGTTTATTTTCGAGAACAGTCAGCCATAAAGCGAGATTACCGGCGCCGTATCATCTCTGGCAATGCAACGCTTCAGCAGAGGATTAGCTCTTCTATCGCGAGATAACCTTTTCATCGAGCTGACAGCTCGTAGAGATAGCAGAACGTGTTGGCGATTGGAGACTGCCGTTTCTGAACCGCTGCGAGTTTGTGCACTCAGAATAATTAGACGATCACGTCTGCGGAAGAACGTTATACTGCATGTAACCGTGACTGACAAGTGTGAGTCTTACAAAATATGTCTTTGTTACTGATACATAAACTACACAACAAACAACGGTTGACTTTTATCCTTTTCCATTTTGTCAACAGAAACAAAAATATCTAAATGTAATGGCAGTAAAATAATAACGAGACAGATGGAAATAAATAAATAAACTCTTTATTATTTCAAAAGTAATCACTATAACTGCTCTACCCACTTGTAAAAATTTGCACGATTCATACAACGAGACAGATGAAAATAAATAAATAAACTCTTTGTTATTTCAAAAGTAATCACCATAACTGCTCTACCCACTTGTAAAATTTTGCACCATTCATACAACCTTCACCATAAATTTAGTCCTTCTGCAGTATATATTCACTAATTTCTCGCCTTCATTAAGTACGAATAGCAGAACGTTGTTATGGACAACACACATACTCATGCAAAAGTACATTTCAAGATGGCGAGTCCATCTTGAAATGTACTTTTGCATGGGTATGTGTGTTGTCCATAGCGTAAATTAGTTTAAGTTAGATTAAGTAGTGTGTAGGCTTAGTGACCGATGACCTTAGCAGTTTGGTCCCATAAGGCCTTACCACAAATTTCCAAATGTATTTTTGAGGTTATAAACAAAACAATGTTGATACCCCAGCTGATCAGGACTCATTCCAGCAATACCAACTTAAGCCATAAAAATACCAAACTTGCCCTGCTAACAGCTTTTTCTCCAGACCAATTTGTCTCTTTAATTATTGAATGACCCTCGTATTTGCATTTAACGGACTGTACAGGGTGATTCAAAACGAAGACAAACTGTAAAAGAAACACATTCCTAATGTCACTGCATATAGGAGGGTTCAAAGTTTCGACACAGCTTCAGTGTCGTTTGTTTGTAGCAAAATGGTGACTACTCCACAGGAGAAATAATTTTGTGTGTTGGAATTTGCACCAAGTCATTCCACTATTCAAGTGCATCGTGCACTCTGCCGTCGATTCAGCAAGCAACCGCTTCTGCGCTAACAGATTTGTGACTGGCGTAACATATTCTTGGAAGCTGGTTGCATTTACAAAGGGCAGAGCACTGGTCGGCCATGCACTTTTGCTGAGAATGTCGATCGTATCTGACACACGTTCACAGGAGCCCTCGGAAGTCCGTAAGACGTGCAGGACTTCGTCTTCCTCCTTACGTTATATTTACTGCAGCAGTTTCGTCCAGGCGGCGCGAATTTTACGTTTCAATCATCAAATGATTCGATCGACTGAAGAAAAACTAGTAAAATGTTTAAAATAATACAGGAGTATGGTTCAAATGGCTCTGAGCACTATGGGACTTAACATCTGTGGTCATCAGTCCCCTAGAACTTAGAACTACTTAAACCTAAGTAACCTAAGGACATCACACATATCCATGCGCGAGGCAGGATTCGAACCTGCGACCGTAGCGGTCACGCGGTTCCAGACTGAAGCTCCTATGGCCGTGCGGTTAAAGGCGCTGCAGCCTGGAACCGCAAGACCGCTACGGTCGCAGGTTCGAATCCTGCCTCGGGCATGGATGTTTGTGATGTCCTTAGGTTAGTTAGGTTTAACTAGTTCTAAGTTCTAGGGGACTAATGACTTCAGCAGTTGAGTCCCATAGTGCTGAGAGCCATTTGAACCATTTTTTGAAGCTTCTAGAACCGCTCGGCCATTGCGGCCGGCTTTGAATCATCCATTTTTCCCGAACGACTCGTCTTTTCGGACGAATCGACGTTTCATCTATCCAGTAAACTGAGCCGCCATAAAGCAAAATTTGTGGAGGGGGAGCACAAAATCCTTACGTGATCGTCGAGTATGAAACAGACTGTCCAGAAATGAATGTGTTTTGCGCTATTTCTTTTTACAAACTTCATGGTCCTTCCGTTTTTGCGGAGGAAACTGTGATAGGACTGTCGTATCTTGACACGCTGTAAAGTTTGTTTCCTCAACTTCACGAAGATTCCAATGATATCATGTTTATAGTTGACGGAGCCCAGTCTCACCCGCACCTGGAGGTACGCCGTTATCGCAGCAACACCATCCCACAACCTCTGATCGGAAGACGTGGAA
Organism: Schistocerca nitens; assembly: GCF_023898315.1. Lineage (NCBI taxonomy): Eukaryota > Metazoa > Arthropoda > Insecta > Orthoptera > Acrididae > Schistocerca > Schistocerca nitens. The sequence continues at coordinate 430,620,228 of NC_064622.1, forward strand.
CAGAAGTTCCTGTTCATTGGCTTTGGCCTCCCAGGTCACATCTTGCTATTTGTTTTTTTTTTTTTTGGGGGGGGGGAGGGGGAGATTAGGGTATATAAAATACAGGGTCTTTCTCCTGCCTAAGACAATTAGTCCTCAAGAGCTGCGAAATCAACTGTTGGAACTGTCTACTCAATAAACAGGGACTTGCTGATTCGTGTGTGAATGAAATGGGCCACTGTTTCGAAATTTATTGAGCAAGGCATGGTGTTTATGCTGAGTGTATGGTATGGTGCCTGTGCGAACATTAATCTTTGAACTTTTCTCTGTCCAGTGACGTGCACAATGTCTTTCTGTATTTCATAGTTTGTCTGCAACAAGCAACTGAAATCTGTTTTTTCCTGCTGAATCATCCAGTATTTTAAACTTGAGAACGGCTACCCAGCCGAAGCTACGTAGTAGTGAACAATATAAAATGGTGATTAAATCGCAACAATAGCAACCAGTAAGCCAAGCTGATGTCATTCAACAAACCCTGCGTTTAGTATGGTATCTGCTGCAGTAGGCGTCCTTGTACCACACTTCAGAATTTGATGCTTCTGAAGATGCACTGCGTAGCTCAGCCTCGTAGTCGCATTTGGTGTAGGGGGCGGAGGTTGGCGGGAGGGGGTGATGCGTGCTGACGCAAGCGCGTGCAGGTCTGTAGGTTTCAGTTGTCCTCATAATTGCTCACTGACCGCGCACGCGCACTCCGCTACGTCGGTCACGCACTGCCAAGCCACACCTGGTGACGTCACGAGCAGCGGTAAGCCAAGCGTCAACGCGCCGAATTCTGATCACGAACAGGCGACGCGAGACCCGCAGGCAGGTAAGCCGAAGCCCAGACAGCAATTGCGGATGGGATTAAATAGATTCAAGCTCGCTCAGATTACCTGCGACAGCTACTGTCTCACTAATGACGAAAGTTATTTCCTCCGAATCGATCGTTTGTTCGTTCAAAAGTACTGCCTGCTTTTCACTCAAAACTGAATGTTCTGTCCGATGTTATAAAAAGGCTGAAATGAAATCACTGTGGCGAACAGCGTGTCTCAGTGCAAATGTTTACCTAAAGACAAAATTAAGTGGTGATAACTGTACAGGAAATTCAGTCAAAACTGTTACTCAAAAATCATTACCAAAATCAAACTGTGAACTGCACAAAAAAATTGAAACACTGAAATTACATACCAATACTATGGAACACACATTGTCCACTGGCCGACTAGAATTCTGAATTACAAAGAAAATTCTTAGAATTTGCGCAATCGAAACGTGAGATAAGAAACGAAAGAACCAAAAAAGAAAAAAGAAAAGAATCTCACCTGAAAAACTATAACATAATCAACAGCAATAGCACAGCATGAAGAAAGTGTGCCAGTTGAAATATGCTAATGTAAAACTAAACTACTGGGAGAAATATTGGGATGATTTCCTCACACTAAAAAAAAAAAAAAAAAAAAAAAAAGAAGAAGAATTCTTACTTGTAATTAAAATATTAATCCAAATCAAATGGTTCAGATGGCTCTTAGCACACAACATCACAGATCATCAGTCCCCTAGACTTAGAACTACTTAAACCTAACTAACCTAAGAACATCACACACATCCATGTCCGAGGGAGGATTCGAAGATACAACCGTAGGAGCAGCGCGGTTCCAGACTGAAGCGCCTAGAACCGCTCGGCTACAGTGGCCGGCTAGTATTAATCCTTTCATTATAATGATAATGCTGTATTTTAAACACTTATTTCACAAGACTATAAAACTAGCAGAAAACCAAGAACTTTACTTTCTTTACAGGCGCCTTACACGGCAACGCTTTTACGATTGTGCAAATTGAAATTGAACTGAAATGATCTAAACTGAGACGGAGAGGTGAACTATTCCGTTACAAGAATCACTAACACTATCAGTACTCGTTAGCAAGAGAAGTATTACATTGAAAACATACTCATAGTACAACCCCCCTCCCCCCTTCTCCCCGTGAACCATGAACCTAGCCGTTAGTGGGGCGGCTTGCGTACCATAGTGATAGGAGCGACCACAACGGAAGAAGGGTACATGTTGAGAGGTCTGACAATCGTGTGGTTCCTGAAGAGGGGCAGTAACCTTTTCAGTAGTTGCAGGAGAAACAGTCTGGACGATTGACTGATCTGGCCTTGTAACACTAACCAAAACTGCCTTGCTGTGCTGGTACTGCGAACTGCTGAAAACAAGAGGAAATTACAGCCATGATTTTTGTTGAGGGCATCAACTTTACTGCATGGTTAAATGATGATGGCGTCCTCTTGGATAAAACATTACAGAGGTGAAATGGTCCTCCATTCGGATCTCCGAGCGGAGACTACTGAGGAGGGCGTCGGCATCAGGAGAAACAAAACTGGCGTTCTACGGATCAGAGCATGGAATGTCAGATCCCTTAACCGGGCAGGTAGGTTAGAAAATTTAAAAAGGTAAATGGAAATGTTAAAGTTAGTAATCGTGGGATTTAGTGAAGTTTGGTGGCAGGAGGAACAAGGAGAATACGGGGTTGTAAATACAAAACAAAATAACGGTAACGCAGGAACAGTTTTAATAATGAATAAAAAAATAGGAACGCGGATAAGTTACTACGAACAGCATAATGAACGCATTATCGTAGACAAGGTAGACACGAGGCGCACGCCTACCACAGTAGTACAACTTTATATGCTATCTCCGCATATGATGAAGAGAGTCAAGAAATGTATGATGTGATTAAAAAAAAAATTATTCATACAGTTAATCGAGACGAAAATTTAATAGTCTTGGGGGACTAGAATTCGATAGTAGGAAAAGGAAGAGAAGGAAAAGTAGTAGGTGAATGTGGAATGGAGGTAAGGAATGAAAGAGGAAGCCACCTGGTAGAATTTTCCAAACAGCATAGCTCTATCATAGGTAACATTTGGGCTAAGAATCATGAAAGTATGTTGTATATGTGGGAGAGGCCAGGAGACACTGAAAGGTTTCAGACTGATTATGTAATAGTAATACAGAGATTTAGGAACAAATTTTAAATTGTATGACATTTCCAGGGGCAGATGAGGACTCTGACCACAATTTATTGGTTATGAATTGTAGATCAAAACTCAAGAAACTGCAGAAAGAGTGGAATATAAGATGGAATTTGGATAAATTGAAAGATCCAGAGGTTGTAGAGGGTTTCAGAGAGAGCATGCGAGAACGGTTGACAAGAATAGGGGAAAGAAATACAGTAGAAGAAGAATGGGTAGCTTTGAGAGATGAAATAGTGAAGGCAGCAGAGGATCAAATAGGTACAAAGACAAGATCTAGAAAAAAATCCTGGGGTAAATGAAGACATATTGAACTGATGAAAGAAGAAAATATAAAAATTCAGTGGATGAAGCAGGCGAAAAGGAATAGAAACATCTCAAAAATTAGATCGTTTGGAAGTGCAAAGTGGCTAAGCAGGGATGGCTAGAGGAAAAACGTAAAGATGTAGAGGTATACATCACTAGGGTTAAGACAGATACTGGCTGAAGGAAATTAAAGAGACCTTTGGAGAAAAGAGAACCACCTGTTTGAATATCAAGAGCTCAGATGATAAAGCCAGTTCTAAGCAAGGAAGGGAAAGCAGAAAGGTGAAAGGAGTGCGTAGAGGGTCTATAAAAGGGCGATGTACTTGAAGGTAATATTATGGAAATGGAAAATGACGCACGGACTGCGCGACCACTACCGCCGGATGTTCGAGTCCTCCCTCGCGCATGGTGTATGTGTTGTTGTTAGTTTAAGTTAGTTTAAGAAGTGTGTAAGACTAGGGACCGATGACCTCAGCAGTTTGGTCCGATAGGACTTCACATTCATTTGAACATTTGAAAAGGACGTAGATGAAGATGAAATGGGAGGCATGATACTGCGTGAAGAACTTGACAGAGCACTGAAAGACGTAAGTCGAAACTAAGTCCCGGGACTACTGATAGACTCGCAAGAGCCAGACATGACAAAACTCTTCCATCTGGTGAGCAAGATGTATGAGACAGGCGAAACACCTTCAGACTTCAAGAAGAATAAAATAATTCCAATCAAAAAAAAGCAGATTTGAAAATTACCGAACTATCAGTTATAAGTCATGGTTGTAAAATACTAACACGAATTCTTTACAAACGAATGGGAGAACTTGTAGAAGCCGTCCTCTGAGAAGACCAGTCTGACTTCTGCAGAAATACTGGAACACGCGAGGCGATACTGACCTACGACTCATCTTAGAATATACGTTAAGGATGGCAAACCAAAGTTTCTGGCATCTATAGACTTAGACAAATCTTTTCACAATGTTGCCTGGAATACTCTCTTTCAAAATCTGAAGGCTGCATGTGTAAAATACAGGGAGCGAATGGCTATTTACAATTTGTATAGAAACCAGATGGCAGTTATAAGAGTTTAATGGCATGAAAGGGGAGCAGTGGTTGAAAAGGGATTGAGACAGGGTATATTGAGAAAGCAGTAAAGGAAACAAAAGAAAAATTTGGAGTAGGATTTAAAATCTATGGAGAAGAAATAAAAACTTGGAGCTTTGGCGACGACATTATAATTCTGTCAGAGACAGCAATGGACGTGGAAAGACATCTTAAAGTTATGGACAGCGTCTTGAAAGGAGGATATAAGACGAACCTCAACAAAAGCAAAACGAGGATAATGGAATGTAATCGAATTATACCAGATGATCAGATGATGCTGAGGGAATTAGATTAAGAAATGAGACAAGGTAGTAAATGAGTTTTCTCTTTGGGGAGAAAAATAGCTGATGATGGTCGAAGTAGAGAAGATATAAAATGCAGACTGGCTACGACAAGGAAAGCGTTTCTGAAGAAGAGAAATTTATTAACATCGTGTAAAGATTTAAGTGGCAGAAAGTCTTTTACGAAATTATTTGTATGATGTGTAACCATGCATGGAAGTGAAACGTGAACGATAAATAGTGTAGACCAGAAGAGAATAGAAATCATCGAAATGAAGTACTACAGAAGAATGGTGAACATTAGACGGGCAGATTATGTAACTAATGAGGACGTACTAAATAGAAGTGGGGAGAAGAGAACTCGACTATAAGACGGGATCATTTGGTAGGACACGTTCTGAGGCATCAAGGGACCACCAGTTTAATGGTTCACATGGCTCTGAGCACTATCGGACTTAACATCTATGGTCATCAGTCCCCTAGAACTTAGAACTACTTAAAAACCTAAGGACATCACATACATGCATGCCCGAGGCAGGATTCGAACCTGCGACCGTAGCAGTCTCGCGGTTCCGGACTGAGCGCCTAGAACAGCAGGCCACCGCGGCCGCACCAGTTTAATATTGGAGGGAAGCGTGGAGAGTAAAAATCGTATAGGGAGACCAAGAGATGAATATACTGATTAGATTCAGGAGGAGGTAGGGTGCAGTAGTTATTGGGTGATGAAGAGGCTTGCATAGGATAGAGTAGCATGGAGTGCTGCATCAAACCCGTATCAGTCTCTGGACTGAAGACCACAACAACAACAACAATACAAATCCATTCTTTCTGTTTCATAAATGCTGCGTCTGTAAATTCTTCCATCAGATTAATATCTCCTAACAACTTCCTTCAGAAAAATTCTCCTCCTTTATGCATTACGGTAAAAGTTCTGGCTGCTTACTTCATGCCCAGCACTGGACTGCTGTCCGCTCTACAACTGAGTCGAAGATACACAACTCCTGAGGTACTACTGTCATTGCCGTAAGTCGAATTTCCGCAGACGTCACACGTGACTGCTTCGTTCTCGGAACATGAAATTTCCACTCATTTTGAAACTGCCCGCAAATAAATGTGGATTCCAACTGTATATGTCCACCTTCGCACAGTATGCGCGTTGGCAATCAGACGGATTATTTATAACGTAGCAATGCGAATGGTGGACCCAGATGTGGCAACTAACTTCGTCACGTAGTAGATATAGCCACGCTCCGGTTCATAATCGGGTACGTAGTGACAGTGCAGACATGGAAATGGTCGCAGGAACCGTTTTTGCGGCCAGGCGCGTCGCAATTTCGGTTACGACTCTGGGGCCACGTATAAAAATTTTAGTCCCTGTATGTTTCCGTTCAATGCGGTCACTCTTCGTACAAAGCAGTAATGCTAGAAGAAGTCCCAGTTATTGAATTCCACTAAAATGCTTCATTTAGTCAGTTCTGTGTAGAGAATACTTGCTTAAAAAAATCAGTTTGATGAGAACGACGAAAGCGGAAGAGCAGTGTGACGAAGGAAACTTTTTAAATATGTAAAGTAGGCAATGTTTATTCTAGCGGGTGTCTCCTCGGCGTAGTGCCGCAACAAAACTCTCTCGAGCTGCTAGCCGCATAATGTCGCACCAAGTGAGCTATGCTGAGTTGTTTAGAAGACGCAAGGAGTCGTTCCTTTCTAGAAGGTATGCTAAATTACGGTGGCTGCTAAAAATAATCTTCCTATCACTGGATTTCATATGCTCGGAGCGACAGCGCTGTTTACAGAGAAAACAAAGGAAAATGCAGGCGAAAGAACCGGCATGCAGTACAAGCAGGTCTGCCGATGTCACCTCGATGTTTCGACAGTAAAATCTCGCTACTGTCTTGTACAGATGAAGGTAGTTTGCTGGCAGTGCGCTCAGATTACATCGCAGCTTCACTGACTTAGCCCTATTGCTCTTAAAATGGTCTCAAACCCTATTCTATCGTGTAACTGGTGTCAACAGCGGGATATGAGGGTTGCCCAGACAGTATTGCGCCGCGCCGCGCCGCGCCGCGCCGCACATAATAATTACACACACGAAAGAACGGTGTGTGTGTTTTTTTTTTTTTTTTTTTGTTTGATGCGGCCCGCCACGAATTCCTTTCCTGTGCTAACCTCTTCATCTCAGAGTAGCACTTGCAACCTACGTCCTCAATTATTTGCTTGACGTATTCCAGTCTTCCTCTACAGTTTTTGCCCTCTACAGCTCCCTCTAGTACCATGAAAGTCATTCCCTCTTGTCTTAGCAGATGTCCTATCGTCCTGTCCCTTCTCCTTATCAGTGTTTTCCACATATTCCTTTCCTCTCCGATTCTGCGTAGAACCTCCTCATTCCTTACCTTATCAGTCCACCTAATTTTCAACATTCGTCAATAGCACCACATCTCAAAAGCTTCGATTCTCTTCTGTTCCGGTTTTCCCACAGTCCATGTTTCACTACCATACAATGCTGTACTCCAGACGTACATTCTCAGAAATTTCTTCCTCAAATTAAGGCCGGTATTTGATATTAGTAGACTTCTCTTGGCCAGAAATGCCTTTGATGCCATAGCGAGTCTGCTTTTGATGTCCTCCTTGCTCCGTCCGTCATTGGTTATTTTACTGCCTAGGTAGCAGATTTCCTTACCTTCAATGACTTCGTGACCATCAATCCTGATGTTAAGTTTCTCGCTCTTCTCATTTCTACTACTTCTCATTACCTTCGTCTTTCTCCGATTTACTCTCAAACCATACTGTGTACTCATTAGACTGTTCATTCCGTTCAGCAGATAACTTAATTCTTCTTCACTTTCACTCAGGATAGCAATGTCATCAGCGAATCGCATCATTGATATCGTTTCACCTTATTTTTTAATTCCACTCCTGAACCTTTCTTTTATTTCCATCATTACTTCCTCGATGTGCAGATTGAAGAGTAGGGGCGAAAGGCTACAACCTTATCTTACACCCTTATTAATACGAGCACTTCGTTCTTGATCGCCCACTCTTATTATTCCCTCTTGGTTGTTGTACACATTGTATATGACCCGTCTCTCCCTATAGCTCACCCCTACTTTTTACTTTAGCCTTGCTTCCATTATTAGCCGTAACGTCAGAATTGCCTCTCTCGTCCCTTTACTTTTCCTACAGCCAAACTGATCGTCACCTAGCGCATTCTCAATTTTCTTTTCCACTCTTCTGTATATTATTCGTGTATACTGCTTCGATGCATGAGCTGTTATGCTGATTGTGCGATAATTCTCGCACTTGTCAGCTCTTGCCGTCTTCGGAATTGTGTGGATGATCCTTTTCCGAAAGTCAGATGGTATGTCGCCAGACTCATATATTCTACACACCAACGTGAATAGTCGTTTTGTTGCTACTTCCCCCAATGATTTTAGAAATGCTGATGGAATGTTATCTATCCCTTCTGCCTTATTTGACCGTAAGTCCTCCAAAGCTCTTTTAAATTCCGATTCTAATACTGGATCCTCTATCTCTTCTAAATCGACTCCTGTTTCTTCTTCTACACATCAGACAAATCTTCACCCTCATAGAGGCTTTCAATGTATTCTTTCCACCTATCTGCTCTCACCTCTGCATTTAACAGTGAAATTCCCGTTGCACTCTTAATGTTACCATCGTTGTTTTTAATGTCACCAGAGGTTGTTTTGACTTTCCTGTATGCTGAGTCTGTCCTTCCGACAGTCATATCTTTTTCGATGTCTTCACATTTTTCCTGCAGCCATTTCGTCTTACCTTCCCTGCACTTCCTATTTATTTCATTTCTCAGCGACTTGTATTTCTGTATTCCTCATTTTCCCGTAACATGTTTGTACTTCCTCCTTTCATCAATCAACTGAAGTATTTCTTCTGTTACCCATGGTTTCTTCGCAGCTACGTTCTTTGTACCTATGTTTTGCCGCATCAAACCATTCTGAAGACTAATTATAAAAAAAAAAAAACCTTATTTTTCTCAGAATTTTGAACATTCTGGCACCATTTTAAAAACTTCTGGGGACTTAGTAGATAAATTTTTGATAATGAAACCAAGTCCGGAAATGTACCGTTCGGTTGTACAATAAGTTTCAAGATCAAATCACTTTCAAATCTATCGCTTTACGGTATAGTATATAATGGTGCAGCTGCCCAACGTACGTATCGAGAACGTTTTCCGGATTGCCTCAGTCCATCACATACCATTTTCGTTTGACTGCAGCTATAGCTCCAAAAACCGAGTACGTCGACTGTGGTGCTCCACAGACACGCGCAACGAACACCAGAGTTGTCACGGGGGGCACCTAAGGCAGAACTCGTGATTCAGAGTTGGGGTGGGTTGTTTTTATGGAGGGGACCAGACAGCGAGGTCATCGGTCTCATTGGATTTGGGAAGGACGGGGAAGAAAGTCGGCCGTGCCCTTTCAAAGCAACCCACCCGGCATTTGCCTGGAGCGATTTAGGGAAATCACGGAAAACCTAAATCAGGATGGCGGGACGCGGGATTGAACCGTCGTCCCCCCGAATGCGAGTCCAGTGTGCAAGCCACTGCGCCTCCTCGCTCGGTCTCTCTCGGTTCAGAGCGCAACGTCTCCGTAGTGTGCGTACATGAAGGGGGAGCTTTGAAAGTGGTCCGACCTTCATATTCTATTGAATCGGTACAGTCCTGGACTTGGGTTTCTAAGCAGAACTTTATCTAATACCGTCTACAAACCCTAGAAGCAGGTAATAGGGACTTTGAAACACTCTGCACACATAAACGATAGGGCGGACAGGGTGAACAGCAATATGCGACTGTACTGTACGGGACATTGCCATGTCCGAGTGACTGTACGAGCATACAGAATCACACTGGCAGGATTTCTATTTGTGGTGATGAATGATAGCTTGCTGTAGATGAAGAAAAATTTAAGTTGATGCAGATGGGTAGGAGAAACAATCCTGCAATGTTGGAATACAACGCTAGTGGCGTGCTGCATAACACAGTCACGGTGATTATTTGGGGCATCAAACAAAATGTCCGCACCTCGTGGTCTAGTGGCTAGTGCAGCTGCCTCTGGGACTGGGTGTTTGTGTTCTCCTCAAAACCATTATCATCGTCATCACCATCATCATCATCATCATCATCATCATCATCATCATCATCATCATTCGTGACAGTGGCTAAATTGGACTAAGTAGACTGTGTGAAAAATTGTGTCTTTGTATGGGCGCTGATGACGGCGCATTTGAGGGCTCAACAAAACCAGACATCATCATCATCATCGAGTGAAATTTGTGACTAGATTGAGGACTTTGGTAGTTAGGGCACAGCATGTAATTTTGGGTGGGGAGTCATCGTCATATCCCTTAGTAACTTCAGGTGTGACCCATGGATCTGTGTCGGTAGCCTTGCTTTTCTTGATGTATATTAATGACCTTACACACAATATTAATAGTAAAATAAGCACTATCTGAAAGAAGCTGCATAATTACTCAGATCTTGATAAGATTTCAATTAGGTGCAGAGATTGGCAGCTTGACCTAAATGTTCAGATGTAAAATTATGCACTTCACTAAATGAAAAAACTTAGTATCCTATGACTATAATATCAATGAGTCGGAACGGTACAACTAATAGAAATATCTGGATCTAACACTTTGTAGGGGTACGACATGGAATGGTGGCGTATGTTCAGTCGTGGGTAAAGCAGGTGCTAGACTTCGTTTTATTGGTAAATACTGGGGAAGTGCAATCTGTCTACAAAAGAGATTGCTTGCAAATAACTTGTGCCACCCGTTGTAGAATATTTCTCAAGTGTGTGGGACCTGTATCAGCTAGAACAGGGGATATTGAACGTTTACAGAGAAGAGCAGCACGAATGGCCACAGGTTTTGTTTAATACGTGGGAGTGTCACAGAGATATTGAAGGAACTGAACTGGAAGACTCTTGAAAATAGACAAACTATCCCAGAAAATCTGTTAACGAAGTTTCAAAAACCGGCTGATTACGCTAGGAATATTCTACAACCCTCTACGTATCGCTCACATAGGAATAGTGACGATAACATGATAATTACTAATGAACGCACAGCGAAATTCAAACAATCATTCATCCTTCGCTCCATACTTGAAGGTGAAGGAAGAATCCTAATAACTGGTACAGTGGGAAGTACCCTCTACCATGCACCTCACGGTGGTTTGAAGAGTATAGATGTAAATGTAGATTAAATATCTGGGCGTACGTTCGCAAAGCGATATGAAATGAAATTGACCACTTTAGGATATAAGCGAAGGTGTTTGGTCGATTTCGGCTGGTTGAGAGACTTACACTTATTTTTTATTCTATGGCGCAAAAACAACTTGTCAGAGCCGTAGAACACTAAGAGAAAAAATGGAGTTAAGACCCCTAAAATAAGGGACTTGGAGAAAGGTCCATAAAATACCTGATGTTCTGAACTAAAGATTAAATGTCCTTCACCACATTGCTACGATGGATAAAAAGTAAAACGCGGTCGACAGCCCGCACGTCGTTCGCAAAAGCAGCTGATAACTCAGATGTCAAACGTATATGCGAACAGGGGTTGAAAATACAGCTTCAGTTGTAAATTACTCTATTTTCACACGACCGGTATCCGACTGTTATAAGCCCATCCTCAGGTGTCGTAGCTGTGCTCTGGTCCCCGCTCAGTTGCGGATGTTCTGCCGACAAGATTGTTTGTATATGGGAACCATGAGATTAAAGAAAGGGCATTCCGTCAGCAAATGGCAAACCGTCAGGTTGACTGCAGTGGGCATATAGTGGTGGAGAAGCACCACCTAACACATGGCCATGACAAAAAAGACAGTACCCGATACGCACCCTAGCTAAATTGGTCTCCTCGCGGCTCTCTCGCCGCGAGGTGGTTGTCCGAGCCTATGGAAGAGGCTTAATTCACCAGAGCTTGTTCCCGTGAAGGGAGGACCAGTGATGATGGCAAAGTAACACCACCTGCTAAGAACTATCGGGCCGAGGTACGAGGACTGCCAAGTTTCCCGTCAGACCGACGTGACCATCACAATAGCTCCATCAAGTGTGAGCAAGTGATAGCTTTCCTGTAGCCGCTACACTCAGTGACGGACGGTGTACAAGATCTGAAGGCCATCGAGAGAGTCCGAAAAGATGACGCCATTGAAAAGCCTGTACTGTGTGTCCCGATACAGGGCGAAAAGCTCTGTTGCAAAGCTACATCTGCATGGATACTCTGCAAATCACATTTAAGTGCCTGGCAGAGGGTTCATCGAACCACATTCACAAATCTCTATTATTCCAATCTCGTATAGCGCGCGGAAAGAACGAACACCTCTATCTTTCCGTACGAGCTCTGATTTTCCTTATTTTATCAAATGGCTCTGAGCACTATGAGACTCAACTGCTGTGGTCATAAGTCCCCTAGAACTTAGAACTACTTAAACCTAACAACCTAAGGACAGCACACAACACCCAGCCATCACGAGGCAGAGAAAATCCCTGACCCCGCCGGGAATCGAAACCGGGAACCCGGGCGTGGGAAGCGAGAACGCTACCGCACGACCACGAGATGCGGGCTCCTTATTTTATCGTGGTGATCGTTTTTCCCTTTATAGGTCGGTGGCAATAAAATATTTTCGCATTCTGAGGAGAAGGTTACTGGAATTTCGTGAGAAGGTTCCGTCGCAACGAAAAATGCCTTTCTTTTAATGATGTCCAGCCCAGATCCCGCATCATTTCTGAGACACTTTTTCCCGTATTTCGCGATAATACAAAACTTGCTGCCTTTCTTTGAACTTTCTCCTATCTGTCAAGGATCCCATACCACGCAGCAGTATTCTAAAAGAGGATGGACAAGCGTAGTGTAGGCAGTCTCCTTAGTAGGTCTTTTACATTTTCTAAGTGTCTTGCCAATAAAACGAAGCCTTTGATTAGCCTTCCCCACAACATTTTCAATGTGTTCATTTCAATTTAAGTTGTTCGTAATTGTAATACCTAGGTATTTAGTTGAATTTACGGCTTTTAGATTAGACTGATTTATTGTGTAACTGAGGTTTAACAAATTCCTTTTAGCACTCATGTGGATGACCTCACACTTTTCGGTATTTAGGGTCACCTGCCAATTTTTGCACCATTCAGATATCTTTACTAAATTGACTTTATTAGTCGACAAACGACAGCGTCATCTGCAGAAAACCTAAGACGGCTGCTCAGATTGTCTCCCAAATCGTTTATATAGATGAGGAACAGCAAAGGGCCTATAACACTACCTTGGGGAACGCCATAAATCACTTCTGTTTCACTCGTTGACTTTCATTCAATTACTACGAACTTTGACCTCTCTGACATGATATCACAATTCAATAACTGAGACGATATTCCATAAGCACGCAATTTCACTACAATCCACTCGTGTGGTATAGTGTCAAAAGCCTTCCGGAAATCCAGAAATACGGAATCGATCTGAAATCCTTGTCAATAGCACTCAACACTTCATGCGAATAGAGCTAATTGTGTTACACAAGAACTGTGTTTCCTAAACCCATATTTACAATGTGTCGACAGACAGTTTTCTTCGAGGTAGTTCATAATGTTCGAACACAATATATGTTCCAAAATCGTGCTGCATATCGACGTTAATGACGAGGGCCTGTAATTAAATGGATTACTCCCACTACCGTTTCTGAATATTGATGTAACTTGTGCAACTTTCCAGTCTTTGGGTACGGATCATTCGTCGAGCGAACTGTTGTATATGATTAAGTATGGAGCTAATGCATCAACATGCTCTGAAAGGAAGCTAATTGGTATACAGTCTGGACCAGAAGACTGGCTTTTTGAGCTGAGCAGTGTGCCGGAAGCAGTTACCGAAAATAGACAATAACGAAGGCACACCCAACACCACAGTCCGAGAGCCATTAGTGTACACAAAGGTACTATCGCTAAGTCTCGTGCGAAGAGCGTGGGACTTACGTGACAGAGCGAGGCCGGAGTAATGTCTTTAGGAAGTGAACGAAAGCCAAGGTGAACAAAGGCGGCTGCACGAAGCCAAGGTAGCGAAGAATTCACACCTATCGGCAAAGTGACAGGCAGCGTGTACTTAAGGAGCTGGTGCAAGAGCCGGGGGCGAACTCTAGGAGGTAACAGAGAAGAAGGACGCGTCCCGTACTGGCGTCAAAGGGGTCATCAAAGCAGTAGGCGAGGAATGGAAGACAAACTGCATGCGTATCTGCTGAGGGGAAAGTCACAGCGGTATGATAGTGGTAGACAGATTCTCAACCGGGCATGTGTAAAGGGCGCCAATGTCAAACATATCCTATGACGGTGAATATTATTGAGGATGCGTACCAAGGATGGACGTGTAGATGCATAACATCCATAGAATAGTTTAGAACGAAAAAGTGACATACAAATGGAGGTTGGGGGTCTGATCTGCTCCCCAGCAAGTACCGCTTTGGACATGTAGTACACTGCAGGCACCGCATACAGCGCGCGGCTAGAAAGACACTTGGGAGACCCGAGAATGTTTCTATCGAGCACGAGCACCAGGAATTCCGTAGTTTCAACTAACGGATGATCAACATGCCCAATGTGTAAAGACGGCGGAAGAAACCAATTGCGCTGCCAGAAATTCATACCAACGGTTTGTCGGTGGAAAAACGAAAGCCGTTATCGATGCTCTATGAGGTGCTCTATGAGAAAAGACGATCGAGACATCGCTGAAGACACCGCTCATGGAGAACTGCAATAGATGGCAAAACCGCCAACGAAAAGAGAGCTGGGCAATTCCCAGCTGGAGACAGGCCTTAAAAGGGTTAATGGCAATAGCAAAGAGGACGAGGCTCTGAACGGAACCCTGAGGCACACTGTTTTCCTCGATAAAGGTGTCCGACAATGCGGAACCCATGTGTACCTTGAAAAGTCTTGTAACGATTCATGAAAGAAACAGAGCGTGCAGCCATGGAAGCCCAACGAGTAGAGAGTACGGGAAAAACCGTCACAGTCTGGTATTTCCACAGAAAACCATTCATGACGGGGTTGGCAAGTGACGATATGGCCAGCCACAGAACGGCGTGCTCGGGATCCACACTGTGCAGTGGTTAGTAAATTGCGAGACTCTTGCCACCTTACCAGCCGGGCATGAATTGTGTACTTCGCCACCTTGCAAACACAACTATTGAGAGAAATGGGGCGATAACGAGGGGAAAGGTGTTTACCAGGCTTAGGTACAGGCATGACAGTGGCTTCACCCCATCGTCTAGGGAACGTTCCAAGTGCCTAGATGCGAATGTATGTACAGTATGAAGAAGAAAGGTTCTGCAGCATCTAAATATGAACATCGTCGCCCTGGGGCAGAGGATCAGGATGAAGTGGGAGAATGACCTATATCCCTCATAGGAGAGGCGACATTGTAACACTCTAACAAGAGAAGGGTAACGCCTGAGCATTCTCCACTCGTTTCCGATAGACGAGGGAAGAGTGAGAGTGGGTGGGGGAGCTCAAAATCTCCACACAATAGACAGAAGTAGGGTGAGACAGAAGTAGGGTCCACTGTGATATTATCTGCTACTGTCAGGCCCGAAAAAGAGGAATGGACCACGGTCCCAGACAGCTGTCGGAGGTTGGCCCGCACGACAGATGGTGTGGAACTGTTAAGAGTACTAGTAAAAGGAATCTATCTGGCTTTTCTGCTATCCCGAAGAACGCGACGACACTGTGTACGCAACTGTTTTCAACGACTGCAGTTGGCCATTGTAGGATAATGGTTAAAAACACGGAGAGCACGTCTCCACACGCGAAATGCGTCGTGGCACACCTCAGACCACAAAGGGACCGAAGTCTGTGGTAAGTTCTTTCGTACCAAACTGCTGGGATCATCGGTTCCTAGGCTTACATATTACTTAATCTATCACACACACCCGCGCTCAAGGGAGGACTCGAACCTTCAACGGGGGGAGCCACGCGAACCATGGCAAGGCGCCTTGGGTCTCACGGCTACACCGCGCGGCACGAAGAGACCGGGACAAGGCGCGGCAAAGAGGAAGTGCGAGGAATGGAACGTTCTGCGGCGATAATGATAACATTTGTGGGACGCTCTAAATGTTTATCGCAACCGGGAAACGTTGTTCGTCGAAGGTCGCCAGGGAGGAGTAAAGCTGCCAGTCAGCCTTAGAAATTTGCAATTTGGGTGAGCACGTAGGTGGAAAAGGCGTCAGTAATCGGATCAATCGGATAGCACACGGTAAATGGTTGCCCGAGTACGTCTCAAATGGCTCTGAGCACTATGGGACTTAACTTCTGAGGTCATTAGTCCCCTAGAACTTAGAACTACTTAAACCTAACTAACCTAAGGACATCACACACATCCATGCCCGAGGCAGAATTCGAACCTGCGACCGTAGCGGTCGCGCGGTTCCAGACTGTAGCGCCTACAACCGCTCGGCAACCAGGGACGGCCGAGTACGTCTCAGAATCGACCAGACGAGACGACGGGCAAGCTGTGCAGTACAGAAGGAGAGGTCCGAACAGGAATAGGTGTGAATGGAATCGGAAAGGAACAAGGGTTCTCCTATGTTAGGGCAAATGAAGTTAAGGTGACTGAGAATATAAGCCAAGAGGGCACCTCCCTGACAGGTTCTTGGCGAGCCCAAACGGGATGGTGCTCAATCAGGTCACCGAGCTGTAGAAAGGGGTGAGGGAGTTGCCCAACAAGCTGAAGTAAGTCTGCCCTGGTGACGGAGGGATGTAAATTGTGCTCAGGGAAAAGGGCTAGTGAGGAAGTAAAATGTGGACTGCAACGGCTCGAAGCAGGGTAGTCAGGGAGATGGGTTCACTTTGAACATAATTCTGGATGAGCTGCATGACTCCCCTATGAGATGAAATGCCATCCTCGGGGGAAATGTCAAAGTGAACCGGGAAGAAATTAGAGAGCTCAGAGCGGTCGTTAGGACGCAATTTTGTTTCCTGGAGGCAGAGAACAAGTGGATGCTGCAGTTCTAAGAGCAGTCGAAGTCTGTTGTTTCGAAGGCAACGAACGTTCCACTGGAGGAAAGTCATAGCGAGGAAAAGGGAGGAGGGTAAAAATGAAAGGTGTGTCATCTCGGCAGCAACCGAGTGCCAGCCTTCGAACACTCCCTGCAATACGGGACAGAGGCTGGAGGATCCTGCTCCATGAAGTCTACAGAGACGTCGGCATTCTCCCTCTGTCGACATGCGAAGCCCAGGGCAGATGGTTGGAGTGCTGACACGTGAGTTCCAGATTATCTGCGAATCCAGTAGTGCTGGCAACTGATGGGTTATGCATGGAGATCGTATCAACCTGTACCGCATCAAAACAGCCTGAAGATGACGCAATGAAGCATCGAAACTGGTAGTGACAAAATAAAATAAAATCATAAGGACGGCTATAGGTGTTTTTCTCTTTTTTTGTCTCGATAGTAAACGGCCGTCAGAGGGTCTTTCTCCTGTCTCACGCATTTTGACGACAATGGAGTGGTATAGTCATGTCTGGCATTTGCAACGTCCTGCTAAAAGGATGGACATACAAAAGCTCAAACTTTTTATTTCTTCTCCCTGAATTGTAATTTCCTTTCCAACTTTCTCCTTGCTTTCCTTCGCAGACTGCTCAGTTTATAGACAAACAACATTAGGGATTTTGACTCTTGTAACTATCGCCTGGTTTTAAACAACGTTCCAGTCCCTGTATTTTACCCCTGCTACTTACATTGTCAAAAGATTTCGCTGAATCTACAATTGCTAAAAATATAGTTTATTTTTTCTTGCAGTATCTTCTATGATACGTCGTACGATCAGTATTGCCTCGCTTGTTCCAACATTTCTCCGGAACCCATACTGATCTTCCCGGAAGTCGGCTTCTACCAGTTTTTCCATTCTTCTGTATAAAATTCATGTTAGTATTTTGCAATCATGACATATTGTACCCATAATTCGGGAATATTCTCACCTTTCTTCACCTGGTTTCCTTTGAACAGGTACTATTACATTCCTTTTGAAGTCAGAGGGTCTTTCCCCTGTCTCACACATTTTGACGACAAAGTGGAGTGGTTTAGTCATGTCTGGCATTCGCAACGATATCAGCCGTTCTTAGGGAATGTCGCCTACTCCAGCTGTCTTGTTTCGGCTTAGGTCTTTCAGCACTCTGTTAAATTCTTCTCGCAACATCATATCTCCAATCTCGTCTTGATCTACTTCGTCTTTCCTTTCTATAATATCTCCATCCAGTTAATTTTGGTTATATAGCTCCTGCTTATACTGTTTACACTTTCACCCTCCCCTTCTTTGTTTAGTACTGGTCTTCCATTTGAGCTCCTGATATTCATACAGGAAAGTGATATTCCATTGCACAGTACTAAAGAGCCATTACCTCCATCTGATGCTGATTTTACAGGACTTAAAACTTGCGAGTTCTGTGAATTGCAGGGTAAGGTTTCCACATTACTATCCACGCAGTTCAGTGCTCGACACGTATTTAATGCGCAGCTTACGAGTGCCGATTGAAGACTCCTCACACCAAGAAGCAAGAACTGCTTCTTCCACCCCTGAAATCCGCACAGTTCATTGTCCCCTCGGCTACTGGATCAGTCGCGAAAACAAGCATTCCATCCGACGTTTAATGCTGGACGAAATGAAGGAACATTATATTTCAATTTTCCTTCGACGATACGATCATTGGAGCACTGGATAGGATGGGGGAAGGTAGATGAGAGACACTGTCGTGACATTACAACTGAACCATCGCGACGTCTTAAGCGTTTTAGGGAAATCGCAGAAAACCCAAATCTGGGTGTCTGCGATGATAGCAGGTGGATTTGAAACGACGTCCTCCCGCATGCTATTCCAGTGTCTTTCTGTCCCGTCTCTTGGCTCGATAGGGGGAGGGTAGCCTCAGACCTAGACGGCTTTATATGGCCTTCTCACTTTCTCGTCTGAGGGCGGACTACGGCGCAAACCCAGTCTTGCAGACTAGAACCTGCCTCCACTGTTTCCAAAGTCGATTCCGACATATTACGAAACTTCTCTAGTTGCCTTGGCGCCACAGTTTTCATTGTTTCCACCAGATGAATGACAGGAGGGCACTGCGACTGGATACGGCACTCGTTTCAAACGCTCGAGTTCCAGCGCTGGAACCGCGGAACTCTACTGACAGCGATGGGTGAAGGGCCAGCAGGACAAAAGAGAACCGCCCGCCCCTCCCCACCATACAAGGGAGAGAGAGATAGAGAGAGAGAGTTCCTTTTCACTCACGCGACTTTTTTCTGTTCTGGACTTTCAGGACCGAGCTTCACACTCGCACTGGAAACTCCTCTCCTGTCAGTAGGCGAACACATTTCTCGCGATATGTTCCTGCGGCAGCCAGCGTTCTGTTTTACCTTCTGCTAAGGTCATAAACGTGTGCGGAATTTTTCTGCTACGCAAATACGACGGCAGAGACACAGTGCAATATTTCTCGTACGTTTGATGGTTGTCCCATTCTTTTTTTATTCCAATGAGTAGAGAGTGAAAGGGAATCAGACAGATGCCGAAAGACAGAGAGAGAGAGAGAGAGAGAGAGAGAGAGAGAAGCAAGCATCAGTTTTCCCAGTCTTTTCGACTCCCAGAAGAAAAACAATACTTAGAGATATGCTACTAAAATTTAAGTTTATCGGTTAAGGCATTTTTCGGAGTCTTCGTTTCATGATGTCAAATTAAACGCCATTCAGCCGTCAATTTTGAACCTTATTTTATTGGACAACCAGATTCAACGTTTAACAACACCATCTTCAGGCCCCTGACCGACGTCTAGGAATAATCTACCTTGCTTGTGATCAAAACTGGGGCCAGCAATAGATAGTAGATAATTGCAGGCAGATGATGGTAGAAGTGGTCACTGCAACAAATTTTCGTTGTGTACAGATATAATTTAAACTGCAATAATTTGGTGGAGCACCCAAGGTACGGAAGTGACCTTACGCAATGGATGTGGGAAGGGCAGAGCAATGAGCGTGTCTCTTCTCATTTCGGTGGCCTGAGGTAACATGTGCGTATGTTGAAGTATTAGACAATGTGTTTTACTAAATGTATTCAGTATGAGAGAAACTTTTTCTTTATCACGACAGATATTTCGAAACCTAAATCCATTCATCAGTTACTAATAGTTACCCTAGATTACTAAATCCTCGTTGACATGTCTCACGGTTCCCGCCAATCAGGACACATGAGCGACATGTGTTCTTGCGTAGCTTTACGGCAAACAATGTTCTTAACAACGTTGGAATTATTTATTGCCCGACTCCAGCAGTTAGCTGGCACTGGCGCCCTTGTCGTAAACATTGACGATGTTTTGCAGTGGGTTGCCTGTTTACTATCAAGCAGTCATTCTTACAGGAATGTTATTTTGTATCACACTGACCCCCTTCAGCGCTAATCTCGTGTTTTGCTGCTGAAATTATCCTCATATGGGTATTGCTGAGTGATTTTGACGCTAATATACCGCACGATTTGCTTGAACAAGCTGATAAGAACCAGACACTGGAGAATTTAGTGAAAACAACAGCCACCTCAAGGAAAAAAAGTATGCTCGTTTTGTCCTTCGATTACAACGAAGACGTTGTAACCACTGCTAAAAGGGGATATTTTTGCACAACACCGAGATAGGTCTTGATTACCTATAATTAAAAAAGTCTAATGCAGAAGACTCCCCACTCATTTTGTATATCAAATATTGTTGGTGTTATAATATATTGTAACTACTACATAAAATACATTTTGACTTATTTTACAGTAACGTGTGGAGCAATAAATTGTCATTGTAGGGTATAAAACGTGATATTTTGTACTTTTTTTGTATGTAACATACCACTGGAGATCTAAAAATGGTAATTTACTAACTTGGTGACTTCCGTTGAATAAAATTTGAAGTAATAAAATTTACGACGGTTTTGTAGCAACACTCAGTGCCCTAGAGTTAACGTCTTAAGTAGAACACAATAGATTCTGCAATATAACAGTAATAAAATGCTTTTTAATGTTGGTGTTCGAACATTTGGCGAGGCGTGGTGACCGGATTAGGCTGCTGGAGGGGTGAACACCGCTAAGCTCCGTCGTTATATGAAGCAAGAACAGGTTTAATCTAGTAAGATAAAACGTATTTCCTCGTGGCCTTCTTTGTAGTCACATTCAACTACGGCTTATGGAAACGAAATTTTATCGGAAGTTCCAGCCTGTCACGAGGCGCTCAGAAAGATCTCAAAAGTATCGTGTATGTAGAGCCCATTCTAGATGTAGAGATACTGGAGCAGCATACTCATGCTGCCTTTGACACTGTTCGGATGCAGCCTGACCGACGTGAACTTGAGAGGCAGAAAATGCTACGGTGCGTATACGCATGCGTCGAGGAACATTGAAACCATTTCTAACACATACGGTAACTGTGCCTGCATGGTACAGTGCGCGTAAGACCGCAGCACCTGTAACAATGTATGATTGAATAAACGGTCTCTAGCACGGAAACCATGCATTTCCGGACCTAAGTTCCTTAGACCATTTTTGTTCCGAATCCTCTCGTCGATCAAACCCTAGAGATTGTGCACGGTGGAAAAAATTATCCTGTATAAAAAAAGCAAGAGTGTAGCTCACGATTTGACGGTTGCTGAGAAAATACTTTTCTTTATGTAAAAATAACAACATTTAGCGTCATTCAGACATGTATTTATGATTAAAGCAAACGACAGTTTGCAAAACTATCTAATCAAAAATATCCGGATGCCTTTTAGTGGACATTAATATGGGGTACTTCAACCCTTAGTTTTAATGACAAACTCTCGAGGGACACTTTGAATTAGTCGATGTTCAAAATCTCAAAGCTCTCCCATTGGCTTTTTATATGAACACACCGCCATTTGACTGTATTGTTGTTTATTTGATTACGACACAGGTTTCGCCCTTTAATGTCATTTTCTAGTGAATACGTTTATGTCATTAACATGTATTACAGGACATCAAGCTCAAAATTGGCCATAAAATTAACAAACATATTCACTCCCCACGAAACACTAGGTTAGCATTTCGTGGGGAGCGAATATTTTTCTTAATTTTATGGCCAATTTTTAGCTTGATGTCCTGCAATATATGTTAATGAAACTCAGTCTCTTGAAAAATTGCATAAAAGACCGAAATCTGGGTCGTAACTAAATAATCAATAATACATTCAAATGGCGCTGTGTTCATTTAAAAATCATTGTATGACTGTTGCTCAGAAACATCAAAAACTGTCCTCCGTCGGGTTCAGGTCGAGACTCTGGCCAGGTCAGTTCATTTCAGGAAACCATTGCCACTTTATGACAGGGTGCACTAACATGTTTCCGAACTGTTCACCTAACGGACGCAATATACAATGCAATAAAATGTGTTCATATCAACCTACATTGAGCGCTCTTTCAAGCGGAATAAGGGGAGCATACCCTAATCACGAAAAACGCCCTCATGTCGTAACACAATAAAGTGTTGGCGGTACACTTCGTGGCAGATAATGCCCAACCCAAACTCGTCCAACGGACTGCCACAGCGTATAGCGTGATTCACAACTCGAAACACTCGTTTCCAGTCATTCACTCTCCACTAGCGCCGCTGTCACTCCACCTAAGCGTCGTTTAGCATTTACTATCAAAACTGGCTTGTGAGGAGCTACTACATTGAATAGCCAAAGAAACCTGCTACAGACGCAGGTTCGAATCCTGCCTCGGGCATGAATACGTGTGATGTCCTTAGGTTTAAGTAGTTCTAAGTGTAGTGGACTGATAACCTCAGAGTTTTTATCAGTTACAGAGTGTGCAAGGCATACTAGGGACAAACCGACCACATCGGGAGCAGTTTTGTCACTGGTTTCTTCACCACGCAACCACGAGTCCGTGCTGGAGGGAATCGATACCATGAATCCTGCAGGACTGTCCATAAATCCGTAAGAGTACGAGAGGGTGGAGATCTCTTCTAAACAGTATGTTGCAAGGCATCACAGATACGCTCAATTAGGTTCATGTATGAGGAGTTTCGTGGCCAGCGGAAGTGTTTAAGCTCAAAAGCGTGTTCCTGGAGCCACTCTGTATCAATTCTAGACGTGTGGGGTGTCGCATTGTCCTGCTGAAACTGCCGCAAGCCACCTAGTGGTGCGTGCGGAGGGTACTTTTGGTACCACTATCTGATCCCTCCAGACCTGTTCCACTCGGGAATAGCGCGTGGTAAGAATGATTGTCGGTAAGCCTATTGGCTCTAATTTTTGGAATTTTCTCCTCGTGGTCAATACGCGAGGTACATGTATGGGGAAGTAATATGTTGTCCGACTCCTGAAAAGTGCTGTCCTGAAATTTCAATTGAAAATCTCTCCGTGATGCACAACGCCTCTCTTGTAGCGTGTGCCAGTGGAGTTTGTTTAGCATCTCTGTAACGCCCTCTCGCCAGCTAAGCGACCCTCTGACGAAACGCGCCGCTCTTCTTTGGGTCTTTTCTATTCTTCTATCAGTCCTGCCTGATAGGGATCCCAGATAGATGAACAATACTCAATAATCGAGCGAACAAGCGCATTATAAGCCACTTCTTTCGTGGATGAGTTACATTTCCTTAAAATTCTTGCGATGGATCTGTCTGGCGTCTGCTTTTCAAATGGTTCAAACGGCTCTGAGCACTATGGGACTTAACATCTGAGGTCATCAGTCCCCTAGAACTTAGAACTACTTAAACCTAACTAACTTAAGGACCGTAGCAGTCACACGGTTAGGGACTGAAGCGTCTAGAACCGCTCGGCCAAAACGGCCGGCCTGTCAGCTTTTCCCACTATCTGTTTTATATGGTCATTACCTTGGTTACGCCAAGGTATTTTACGGCATACGCTGTCTGCAGCTGTTTCTCATCAATAGGGTAGCTGCACAGTAGTGGATTTCTTTTGCTATGTATGCGCAGCATGTTACATTTATTTACGTTCAGGGTCAACTGAAGAGTCTGCACCATTCATTAATTCTGTCGAGCTCGTTCTGCAAATTCTTACTATCTTCAGGCGTTGATTCTTTGGCGTAGAGAACTGCATCATCTGAGAATAGCCTTAAAGAGCATTCGATGCTTTTTACTAGATCATTTACGTATATATTGTAAACGGCAACGGTCATACCACACTTCCTCGTGATACTCCGGGAATTACCTTTACATCTGTCGATTTAGTTCCCTTAAGAGCGACTTGTTGAGTTCTATCTGCAAAAAATTCTTGAGCCAAATTGCAGGTCTGCTCAGATACTCTGTAAGATTGTATTTTTTTCATTAAACGGTGATGCGGAACAGTGTCAAATACCTTGCTGAAAACAAGAAACACTGCATCAACCTGTGCGCCGTTGTCCACTGGACTGTGGATCTCATGAAGAGAGCTAGCTGAGTTTCGCAGGATCTCTGTTTGCAGAATCCATGTTTATTTTTATAGAGGGTATGTTCATTTTCCAAAAACCTCATACTTCTTGAGCATAAAACATGTTCCATAATTCTACAACAGATTGACGACAACGATATAGGTCTATAATGGCTTTTTTCCAATTGTTAGGTACCTTTCGTTGCTCAAGCGATCTACGATAAATTCCTGCTAGAAGGGGAGCAAGTTCTTTCGCATAATCTTTATAGAATCTTATAGGTATCTCATCTGGTCCTGAAGCCTTTCCACTACTAAGTGATTGCAGCTGATTTTCAGTTCCGCGATCGGCTGTCTCAATATCTGACATTTCGATGTTCGTACGACGATTGAAAGGAGGGACAGTGTTACGGTCTCGCGCCGAGAAACAACTTGGGAAAACCGAAATCAGTATTTCGGCCTCCACTAGCTTGAACGGTCTCTTTCTGACATGCAGGGTCCATGGATTCATGAGGTTGCCTCCATACCCGTATACATCCATCTGGTCGATACAATTTGAAAGAAGACTCGTCCGATCAGGCAACATGTTTCCAGTCATCAACAGTCTAATGTCGGTGTGACGGGTCCAGGCGAGGCGTAAAGCTTTGTGTCGTGCTGTCCTCAAGGGTACATGAGGCGGTCTTCGGTTCCGAAAACCCATATCCATGGTGTTTCGTTGATGGCCAGCAAATTGTGGAAAGATTGCACTTCTCTCACGCTGAACGATTCTCTTCAGCCGTCGTTGGTCCTGTTCTTGCAGGATCTTTTTCCAGCCGCAGCGATGACGGGGATTTGATGTTTTGTATGATTACTGATATTCACAGTCGGTCGTACAGGAAAATCCCTACTTCATCGCTGCCTCGGGAAATGCCATGTCCCGTCGACTGTGCGCCGACTATAACACCACGTTCAAACTCACTTAAATCTTGATAACCTGCCATTATAGCAGCAGTAACCAACCTAACAACTGCGCCAGACACTTTTTGGCTTATCTTGTAACCGCAACCAACAGCGGGAACACCTTGGGCTGCGGATCGGAGCCGCCAGGCGGGGAAGCCGCCGGTGGTGGAGCACGCACCACCAGGCTAAACACAGGACGAGTCGGACGACAGACCAACGACAACTGACAACAACCGACCACGACCGACTATGAGCGACACAACAAGGAAGAGATAAACAACGGAGGCTTGTGGAAACCACAACACCAAACGTAAATCCACTCGGAACCAGAGCCAGGCAAATGTCAACAACGAGCAACGACCAGAACGCAGTACCGCCGAGATAGAAACGAAATCCAGAGCGAGTACCAGACTGGCTGGACTAGGTTTTTTTTTCTTTATTGTGATTTCATTCCCCTGCCCCATATGGGCAGGGGAGGGCTGTCAGCGGCACAATCCGCCGCTCTTCAGCCGAGAGACACGACAACTAAAACAAGAATAAAATGATACATACATAAGGAGATAAAAAAGGAGAACATAAAACAGAGGAAGGGGAGAAAATGGAGGTAAAAAGACATGGACATGTAGACGTTCATGGGGGACAGTTAAAAAAAAGTCACCAGAAAGTTTAAAAACACAGTTGGCGATTCTTGAAACACAGAGAAGACACTGAATGCGAATGCACAGGTTAAAAGTTAGCCACAGTATTAAAAACACTCCGAAACAACACACTTATAACCCACTTGGAGCACACACGATGAAGAGCAAAACTACCAGGTGGGACCTGCCGAGGGAAAGGTCAGACAGGATGGAAAAGGAGGGGAGAGCATGGGGCAGCTGAGGAAGCGGCGGGATGAAGAGAGGAGGGGCAACAGTGGGTTCACGAAGAGGCAGGAGACACGTGGGGCGGGAGAGGAAAAGGGAAGACAGGGCAGGAGGAGCGCAGAGACACTGAAAGGAGGCACAAGAGATGGAGGGGGAGTAGGAGGGGAAAGCCGCTCAGGAGGAGGGAGTTGGAGCCCCGAGGAGGAGGCAGGAAGAGGGGTTAGAGTTGGTAGGAAGGGTAGATATCAGGGCGAAGCTCATCATCCGGGAGGGGTAGATGGTGGAAGTTGTGTTGGGAAAGGAGATGGAGGGTGTGGAGATGGAGAGAGGGAGGGACACAACGGTAAAGGCGCGGCAACTGGTTGGGAGTGGTGAGGAAGGGAGACACCAGGGGGTGAGGGGGATCAAGGCGGCGGACAATATATAGTGTGCGGATGTGTTCAAGGAAAAGGAGAAGGTGGGGGAAGGGGATGAGGTCGTAGAGGATGCGCGTGGGGGACGGAAGGCGGATGCGGAAAGCATGGCGGAGTGCATGGCGTTCGAGGATTTGGAGGGCTTTATAGAACCGGGGCGGAAATCCAAGCGATGCTGGCATAACAAAGGATGGGGCGGATCATGGATTTCTGGACTAGGGCAGAGCGGGTCCCTATATACGAAACCGGAGGGAGTGGCTATTGGCCGCTGTCTCCACGTGGTTTAGCGGTGGCGCCCTCGCTGCGCGAAAGCCGCTGCGCGGAATAGCCGCCGCGGAAGCGGAGCCCTCCATGGGCTGACCACGTCCATTTGTTCTGCCGCGTGTTACACTTCCGCGGCGGAAGGTACTAGAGCTTATACCGACCGCAGTGCCATATTCCGCCTGTTTAAACATCTCTGTATTTGAATATGAATGCATATACCAGTTTATTTGGCGCTTCAGTGTACATCACTGTATCCCATTACTGTTAACGCTCTACGCACATACTCGGTCTAGCTTGGTGCTGCTAGCAGTCGAACTCACGAGTGATTCCTTCTACCGATTTCATGCTATTGCTTACAACCCTTTTTTGCAATTCTCCATGGTCCCTCTCAATCAGTACGAGAAAGCCGCCTGGGCTTGGCTTACCTGTTGTTGATCCTTCGTGTTTTCACTTGACAGCCACACCATCAAGAGTCGACTTTGGTAGCCTTAGAATGTTTAAAATGCATGTGTTGGATTTGTTAAACAGTTGACATCCGATGACTAGTCCACATTCGAAGTCAGTGAGCTCTCCTAGCCGACCCATTCTGCTGTTTTTGTTTCTCTACTGAAAACCCTATACTTTCTGTTTCATTTTATAAGGGAGTATTCTCCTCTCGTGGCACGAAATGAGCAATTCTGTATTACATAGCGGTGTCATGATACTTCTGCCAAGATAGCGTGTTCTAACAACTAAATCAATTACTTAAATAAAATAATGACGAAAACGGAAAAAAATTACATTTAAACCCGCTTGGTTTCCGAAATATTATTTCCTTGCCGTAAATACTCCAGCTTCCTGCATTCAAATTCGATTCGCAGCTACGTAAATCTGTAGAATATCCTAAAAGCCAACGATTTCGGTAGGAGAGGAAGCTTTCGCGAACAGCTCTTCAGAGATACTGACCCCCATGCATTCGCGTCTCTCTGACTGTAGCCCCACAAAAATATGCGTTTATGACGTATGGTTACACGCATAATTTCGTTCGAATCGTTTTTCATTTTCTTTTTTTTTTCCCTTGACCTGACCTTCGCTCTCTTTTGTTTTCTGTTTTCTCTTTCTGCAGCCGGTATACGATAGAGGATGCGTAAGTTTTTTTTTTAAGTCTGCTGCAACAACAAATGTAGTTTGTTCCGTGCTTAATATGAAGTAGCTTCGCAATCTGCATTTCATGTTGGCTAATGAGTGTATTTAACAGCATTCATACATTTGAAGGCGTAGTTTTACGCTATTCTGGGAATGCATTCATGGCCATTAGAAATAAAGCTCACAGCGTAATGTGAAAACGTTGCCTTCCAATTTAATGTACGACCGCCAAGATCACGGATCAGAGTGGTTTTGTTTTTCTTTAGGGCGCAAAAAACCATTGGGGTCATACGCGGCAAAATCAAAACTATAGAACACGAACAGAGAGAGGAGTTAAGCAACTATACGTCAGTCCCAACAGACAGAATAGAAGACAGCTAAAAACAGGCGCGTGGAAAAAGGGCTAAAGAACACATCATACAGAAACTGAGATCCAAAACTAAAAATTCAATGCCACTCGCTATATTGCTTCGGTGGATAAAAAGTAAGACGCGGTCGATAGCATATGCATCTTTTGCTAAAGAGGCCGATGACACAAGTCAAACACAAACGGGAACGTTGTCCTTGTTGTTGTGGTCTTCAATCCTGAGACTGGTTTGATGCAGCTCTCCATGCTACTCTATCCTGTGCAAGCTTCTTTATCTCCCAGTACCTACTGCAACCTACATCCTTCTGAATCTGCTTAGTGTATTCAGCTCTTGGTCTCCCTCTACGATTTTTACCCTCCACACTGCCTTCCAATACTAAACTGGTGGTCCCTTGATGCCTCAGACCATGTCCTACCAACCGATCCCTTCTTCTAGTCAAGTTGTGCCACAAACTTCTCTTCTCCCCAGTCCTATTCAATACTTCCTCATTAGTTATGTGATCTACCCATCTAATCTTCAGCAATTTTTCTGTAGCACCACGTTTCGAAAGCTTCTATTCTCTTCTTGTCCAAACTATTTATCGTCCATGTTTCACTTCGCTCCATACAAATACTTTCAGAAACGACTTCCTGACACTTAAACCTATACTCGATTTTAACAAATTTCTCTTCTTCAGAAATGCTTTCCTTGCCATTGCCAGTCTACATTTTATATCCTCTCCACTTCGACCATCATCAGTTATTTTGCTCCCCAAATACCAGAACTCCTTTACTACTTTAAGTGTCTCATTTCCTAATCTAATTCCCTCAGCAACACCCGACTTAATTCGACTACATTCCATTTTCCTCGTTTTGCTTTTGTTGATGTTCATCTTATATCCTCCTTTCAAGATACTGTCCATTCCGTTCAACTGCTCTTCCAAGTCCTTTGCTGTCTCTGACAGAATTACAATGTCATCGTTGAACCTCAAAGTTTTTACTTCTTCTCCATGAATTTTAATACCTACTCCGAATTTTTCTTTTGTTTCCTTTACTGCTTGCTCAATATACAGATTGAATAACATCGGGGAGAGGCTACAACCATGTATCACTCCCTTGCCAACCACTGCTTCCCTTTCATGTCCCTCGACTCTTATAACTGCAATCTGGTTTCTGTACAAATTGTAAATAGGCTTTCGCTCCCTATATTTTACCCCTGCCACCTTCAGAATTTGAAAGAGTATTCCCGTTAACGTTGTCAAAAGCTTTCTCTAACTCTACAAATGCTAGGAACGTAGGTTTGAGCTTCTAAGATAAGCCGTAGGGCAGTATTGCCTCACGTGTTGATATATTTCTACGGAATCCAAACTGATCTTCCCCGAGGTCGGCTTCTACTAGTTTTGCCAATCGTCTATAAAGAATTCGTGTTAATATTTTGCAGCCGTGACTTATTAAACTGATAGTTCGGTAATTTTCACATCTGTCAACACCTGCTTTCTTTGGGATTGGAATTATTATATTCTTCTTTAAGTCTGAGGGTATTTCGCCTGTCTCATACATCTTGCTCACCAGATGGTAGAGTTTTGTCAGGACTGGCTCTCCCAAGGCCGTCAGTAGTTCCGACGGAATGTTGTCTACTCCGGGGGCCTTGTTTCGACTTTCAGTGCTCTGACAAACTCTTCACGCAGTATCATATCTCCCATTTCATCTTCATCTACATCCTCTTCCATTTCCACAATATTGTCCTCAAGAACATCGCCCTTGTATAGACCCTCTATATACTCCTTCCACCTTTCTGCTTTCCCTTCTTCGCTTAGAACTGGATTTCCATGTGAGCTCTTGATATTCATACAAGTGACTCTCTTTTCTCTAAAGGTCTCTTTAATTTTCCTGTAGGCAGTATCTATCTTACCCCTAGTGAGATAAGCCTCCACATCCTTACATTTTTCCTTTAGCCATCCCTGCTTAGCCATTTTGCACTTCCTGTCGATCTCATTTTTGAGACGTTTGTCCTCTAGCCATCCCTGCTTAGCCATTTTGCACTTCCTGTCGATCTCATTTTTGAGACGTTTGTATTCCTTTTTGCCTACTTCATTTACTGCACTTTTATATTTTCCCCTTTCATCAATTAAATTCAATATTTCTTCTGTTACCCAAGGATTTCTATTAGCCCTCGTCTTTTTACCTACTCGATCCTCTGCTGCCTTCACCACTTCATCCCTCAAAGCTACCCATTCTTCTTCTACTGTATTTCTTTCCCCCATTCTTATCAATTCTTCCCTTATGCTCTCCCTGAAACTCCGTACAACCTCTGGTTTAGTCAATTTATCCAGGTCCCATCTCCTTAAATTCCCACCTTTTTGCAGTTTCTTCAGTTTTAATCTACAGTTCAATAGATTGTGATCAGAGTCGACATCTGCCCCTGGAAATGTCTTACAATTTAAAACCTGGTTCCTAAATCTCTGTCTTACCATTATATAATCTATCTGAAACCTGTCAGTATCTTCAGGCTTCTTCCATGTATACAATCTTCTTTTATGATTCTTGAACCAAGTGTTAGCTATGATTAGATTGTGCACTGTGCAAAATTCTACCAGGCGGCTTCCTCTTTCGTTTCTTACCCCCACTCCATATTCACCAACTACGTTTCCTTCTCTCCCTTTTCCTACAGTATCTGAATAATTTCTTTTATTTCATCATACATGTATGATGAAATCAAAGAAAAACGGGAACGTAAAAGGTTAAAAAATGGACATTCCGTCAGGAAGTGGCGGACAAACTTGAGTGCAATGTGGACAAAGTGTTGGGGTAGTGACAGTTAGCATATGACGGTGGGTAAAAAGGCAGTGCCCAATACGCAGCCGAGTTAAAATAAACTCCTCCCGGCGGGAGGGCGGAAAGGAGGTCGTCCAAGCCGCTGATAGAGGCTTAATAAGCCACAGCTCATCCCCGCGGGTCACAGTGAAACACATTGTTTCACATATTGTTGTCTGTGAATGGAAACTGCTCGCCGGCGTGTGTGGCTCACTGTTAGGTCATTATCTGTCCAACGCCTTCTCCTCTTCATAATACACTACCGGCCATTAAAATTGCTACACCTCCGCCACACACCGTCAGGTGGCTTGCCGAGTATGGATGTAGATGTAGAAGAAACGCATATGATGAACGGGTATTCATTGGAAAAATATATTATTATAGAACCGACATGTGACTACATTTTCACGCAATTTGGATGCATAGATCCTGAGAAATCGGTACCCAGAACATCCACCTCTAGCCGTAATAATGGCTTTCATACAACCGGCATTGAGTCAAACAGAGCTTGGATGGCGTGTAGAGCCACAGCCGCCCATGCAGCTTCAACACGATATCACAGTTCATCAAGTGAAGTGACTGGCGTATTGTGACGAGCCAGTTGCTCGGCCACCATTGACCAGACGTTTTCAGTTGGTGAGAGATCTGGAAAATGTGCTGGCCAGGGCATCAGTCGAACATATTCTGCATCCAGAAAGGGCCGTACAGGACCTGCAACATGCGGTCGTGCATTATCCTGCTGAAATATAGGGTTTCGCAGGGATCGAATGAAGGGTAGATCCACGGGTCGTAACACATCTGAAATGTAACTTCCACTGTTCAAAGTGCTGTCAATGCGAGCAAGAGGTGACCGAGACCTGTAACCAATGGCACCCCATATCACCACACAGGGTGATACGCCAGTTTGGCGATGAGGAATACACGCTTCCAACGTGCGTTCACCGCGATGTCGCCAAACACGGATGCGACCATCGTGATGCTGAAAACAGAACCTGGATTCATCAGAAAAAATGACGTTTTGCCCTTCGTGCATCCAGGTTCGTCGTTGAGTACACCTTCGCAGGCGCTCCTGTCTGTGACGCAGCCTCAAGGATAACCGCAGCCATGGTCTCCGAGCTGATAGTCCATGCTGCTGCAAACGTCGTCGAACTGTTCGTGCAGATGGTTGTTGTTATGCAAACGTCCCCATCTGATGACTCAGGGATCGAGACGTGGCTGCACGATCCGTTACAGCCATGCGGATAAGGTTCCTGTCATCTCAACTGCTAGTGATACGAGGCCGTTGGGATCCAGCACGGCCTTCCGTATTACCCTCCTGAACCCACCGATTTCATATTCTGCTAACAGTCATTGGTTCTCGTCCAACGCGAGCAGCATTGTCGCGATACGGTGAACCGCAATCGCGATAGGCTACAATCCGACCTTTATCATAGTCGGAAACGTGATGCTACTCATTTCTCCTCCTTACACGAGGCATCACAACAACGTTTCACTAGACAACGCCGGTCAACTGCTGTTTGTGTATGAGAAATCGGTTGGGAACTTCCCTCATGTCACCACGTTGTAGGTGTCACCACCGGCGCCAACCTTGTGTGAATATTCTGAAATGCTGATCATTTGCATATCACAGCATCTTCTTCCTGTCGGTTAAATTTCGCGTCTGTAGCACGTCATCTTCGTGGTGTAGCAATTTTAATGGTTAGTACTGTAGTTTTTCAGGATGCATCTAGGAGCAGCCTCTTAAAGCGTCCTTGTTGAGTTACGAGAGACAACAACAGTTTTGTTATAGAGTATACTGAAGGTACAGACCTGGCATGAGCGTCTCCTGTTCTCCTTCCGTGGCTGAGTACTTCTTAAAACAGCCTCCTTCACTGTGTCGTACGGCACTGTATATCAAGCATGTCTGTCTTCTACAGGTGATACGGAAGGTTCTGAGAAATGATAATGTTTGTACGTGGTCGGTAGAAACAATGCTGATACGTGGAACAGCCATGCGCTCAAGACGATCTTTCCGGAACTGCTTATTATTATCAAGTTGGCTTCTGCATGCGGGCACGCTTTGTCTCTGCTACGTCGTGGGCTCATTTGCAGATCACGCATGGCGCGGGGGAGAAGAGCTCTAGCAGGTAGCTTAAATACCACACAAAATGCGTATTTCTTCCTGCCTGAAGATAAGGTTAATTTTGCTTACTAGCAGCGAAGCGACTTGAATCAGTAAAGGCGTACTGTATGCCTAATTGGTTCCTTTCAATGCTGGTATAGTAGCTTCATATACACAACCGCCCTCTCCACGAAAGATCCGTACCTAAAGACTGGAAAGAATTTTCAAGAAAGGGAACAGGCGTAATTCGCTGAATTACAAACCCAAGTCATTGACACTGATTTGCAATAGGGGATTGAAAATACGAGGTAAGTCAGAAAAGTAATGGTTCAAATGGCTCTGAGCACTATGGGACTTAACATCTATGGTCATCAGTCCCCTAGAACTTAGAACTACTTAAACCTAACTAACCTAAGGACAGCACACAACACCCAGCCATCACGAGGCACAGAAAATCCCTGACCCCGCCGGGAATCGAACCCGGGAACGCGGGCGTGGGAGAAAAGTAATGGAACTGATATTTTATCTACTTATTTTTTTCAAATAACAGTAAAGTTTCCTTTCAAATACGTCTGCCGGCCTTCTGGCCGAGCGGTTCTAGGCGCTTCAGTCTGGAACCGCGCGACCGCTACGGTCGCAGGTTCGAATCCTGCGTCGGGAATGGATGTGTGTGATGTCCTTAGGTTAGTTACGTTTAAGTAGTTTTAAGTTCTACGGGGCTGATGACCTCAGATAAGTCCCATAGTGCTCAGAGCCATTTGAGCCAAATACGTCTTTTCGGCAGCTATACCGCGGCGGAGTCCTTATCCCCAGTCTTGCCAACAACGCTGTAAGCCTTCCATTGGTAGGGCCTTTAACGTGTTGATCACATTCTTTTGAATGTCTTCCACAGTCCCGAAATGACTTATTTTAAAAATATTTTTTAGTTTGGGGGAAAGAATAAAGGCTCAAGCAGTCACAGCAGGTGAACACGGGGGCTATGAAACTACAATACTGCCTTTTCGGGTAAAAATTCACCATGAAGGACGTGGCCGTGTGATATGGGGCGCTGTCATGATGTAGCATACACTTTTCTGCAGTGTCAGGTATCACTTGAATCATCTTCTACCTGAGCATTTTAAGGACATGTTTGTAAACACTTGGGTGACATTTTGTCCTGTAACAACAAATTCTTTATGAACTATGGCCCTACTGTCAAAAAAGCAAATAATCATTATTTTTATCTTTGTTTTGCTCATTCGAACTTTATCATTATAGTAGATGTCTCAGTGTGCCCCTCCTCACCTTGCAGTTTTGTCTCATCGTACTCAAAAACCCAGGATATATCACCTGTAATCACACGACTTCTGAGTTTTCGGCGAATCAAAGTGTTTGATTTCGCACTGTACCTACAGAGTGCCAGTAAGTAAAACTTATTTATACACCCTGTGTATTGCATACTCCATTATAATTCTGTCCTGTCGTGTACAAAAATGAGATAGAGCATGGGATGGGGTCGGGCCCAAACGTATTGCCTGATCGTAAAATTAAACTGCATATTCTCATTTAGATATTCCAATTTGTTGTTATACTGTTTTCATTACAGTGAACACACTATCGACAACGTCACGGCTATTGTTCTGTCGGGTCCAAACACAATGGAGAGCATATTCGAATTAAAAAGACTAGATTTTAGAAGCTTAACACATTTGCGCCTGTTGCATCATTAGGATGAGTACCATGTCGATAGTTCTATGCACCCACCAATGCTTCTTCAGGGTGTTACCGCTGTCTATTGCCCATAATGCTGTCAAAATGGCACATTATTTGATTTTATTCATCGGTTCGTTACAAAGGAATCTGAAACCTTTACGAAGTTTGACGGAATCTTTAGTTTAAATGAGAATGTCAGTTTACTCCGGGTCTCCGGGTCCCTTGAACATTACGTTGACGTATTTATCTAGAAGAACTCATTTAACACGCCTATAATTCTCCAGCTGACGAGCTTTTTCGTACAAGCTACAGTGCAAACGTACACTACAGTATCACCCCATTACCTGTAACCTCATTTTGAATAATTTTTACATGTGATTGGGTGACCAGTATCCACACCTACCGCCATATCATAATATCATCGACCGACGCTCAGTTAGGTTAAAAACTATCATTTACACGCAAAACTAAATGATCCCAAATGACTAATCGAAAATGCCGCTGTTCCCCAGACTGTATGTTCACTGCATTCACGTGCTTGACACGCTTTTATAATCTTGGTTCATTCTGTGTAACACGCTTTGAACCACTTTTTGACGTAACCGAAGGAATCCGATTTGTTAACTGTGAACATGTATGGCAAGAATATGGCTAAAAAAGTGAAATGTGCTTACTGAATTTAAAAGCATAGAATTTCGATTCAGTGATGTTTGGCACAAAAAAAAAAGTTCAAAAGTCTCTGACCACTATGGGACTTAACATCTGTGGTCATCAGTCGCCTAGAACTTAGAACTACTTAAATCCTACTAACCTAAGGACATCACACACATCCATGCCCGAGGCAGGATTCGAACCTGCGACCGTAGCAGTCGCGCGGTTCCGGACTGAGCGCCTAGAACCTCTAGACCACCACGGCCGGCCAAGGAACTTAACATCTGAGGTCATCAGTCTCCTAGAACTTAGAACTACTTAAACCTAACTAACCTAAGGACATCCCACACACCCATGCCCGAGGCAAGATTCGAACCTGCGATCGCAGTGGTCGCGCGGTTCCAGACTGTAGCGCCTAGAACCGCTCGGCCATCCCGGCCGGCGATGCTTGGCAAAATTTTAATTGGAAACTTACATTCCCAGGGAAGGCAAAGTGAGAATCTCACGAAGCACAGCCAAAGATGCCACAAAGATTTTTTCAAAGGCTACAAAAACCTGAAAAGCCAGCCCTCCAAATAAGGAATGCGCAAGGAAATGGTGCCCGACACGACACGCGTTCACCCTTCTGGACAATAAAGCCTCCCAAAAAATCAAGTTACCAATGCTTCAGACAGCATAAGCAGATCTTTACATTTTTCTGACAGAAGTGCAAACACCTACAGACCGAGCAACCCATAACCGATTTCTGTGCTTCTGCCTTTCGACATTGAGTAGCCAATAGTCTATTTTTCTTATATGTTGGCGAAAAGAGTGAAACCCGACATGTCCCACGCTTGAATGTGTCTCATATAATCACTTGTTATCGCAGAAAGAAAACCAGTCAAAATGGAATGATTTTATTTCGCCGGCCATAAGAAGGGTTCATTAAATTTAGATAAAATATTAATGATTATAATATTACCCTAAATTGTGGGCAGTTTTAATGCGCTGGCAGACGTAATTTACTGTGCAAACGATTAAAGCTATTTGGAATGATCTTATGCCGTCTTTCTTTAGTGAGAATATTTTTTGCTTGTTATTTGTGTAGCGTCGCAATAGTTGAAAACACACTGCATAGATCATACGTGGCTAACGGTGGATGTCAGCGCACGAATGGTTGGCGTGAGAAGGTACTGGGGCGACGAGGAAGCGGTGCCGTAAGTTTCTGCAAATGGCTCTGAGCACTATGTGACTTAACTTTTGAGGTCATCAGTCGCCTAGAACTTACAACTAATTAAACCTAACTAACCTAAGGACATCACACACATCCATGCCCGAAGCAGGATTCGAACCTGCGACCGTAGCGGTCGCTTGGTTCCAGACTGTAGCGCCTAGAACCGCACGGCCACTCCGGCCGGCGTAAGTTTGTGACATAGTATTATTGCGCCTTCACCATGAACTGCTGTCAGTGGTTGCCTCACGCCATAGTGCCACGCATGGAAGGTGTTTGTCTTTGGGAGATGCTCGCTCTTGATCATAAGGAGCGCCTGCGGGATTCGCAGGGAGCTTGCATTTTTAAGGCTGTTTATTACGACGTGGTGCTAGTTGCGGTGGGATACGTTCACTCGCAACGGCGTGCCGTCCGCCGGGAGGCACGTATGTTCTAAGGCGACGGGGCAGCAGTCACTGAACGGGGTATTGTGCGTTCGTAGGCCCTCACAATCATTGAGTGGAGGTGGGGAGGGGAGGCGTTAATGTTTTTGTGTGCATGGTTGTCTTTAGTATCAGTAATTAATTCTTTTGTTGTAAATAAATTGTACAAAGTGACGTAATATATGAATCACTCTAGCCACGACGTCCCATAGTTGCAAATATATCATATGCTCACTTGCCATTGCAAAAGAAATATAAAATGTAAAAATTTTTAATACCTTGTTAAATATTCATCCTAGATGGAAGAGTATAAGAATAGAAGCTGTGTATTCTTGAATGATGAACAAATTTTGACAGTAAATTCTTTATTTACATTATATCTTCTAAACGTCACATCACAAGGTTTAGAAAATTGTCTAAAAAATTGTTTCTTGCAAAATAATTAGATTTACTGTGATGATTATTTTTGTTTAACCTGGTCTACCTCCGAAGCTTTTTTTAAATAGAAAATAAATGTACGTGTTTTTTTTTTTTTTTTAGTTTCATAGATCTTTGAATCGGCTATAAAGCAATGTCAGTTCTGTTGGTTTTAGTAAGCTCTGCAAAGGAAAATACGCAAAGTTTCATGTTTATTTAACTGTCTAGAATTATTATTTTTGTTTCATGTGCTAATGTTTTTCGAAAAGATAACACAATGATATTCTGTGACTTTTCAATCGTGGATTCTGCAACCATTCCTCCATTCACTGCGGAGGCTGCTGCCGTAGTACGAGCAAAATTAATCCAGGAATTGAAGTGCAGACTGGCCTCCTTAAAAGTTGGCACATCATAGAAAAACCATCGACTTTTGTAGGACTAAACGTTCAGTATGTCAAAGATTGGAAGATCGTAGTTAGGACGCTGAGAGGTGTCGAACTATTCGAAAAGTACTAGCAGGTCCATCTCAAGAGAGAAACTCTTCTGTTCGTGTAGCGCTTCGATGTACTGCTCAAAAACGTAGTCAGTTTCACAACAGGCAATGGGTGTAATATGCCGGAGGCCATTGAACTTTTGCGTGAAGACAGTCCTACGTTGGAAGTCTGGGATGAGGATTGTTCATTGCTTGAGTGTGAGTTACTATTTGACGGGAATGATGTGCGGCACATACCCTGCAGTTGGCTGTTGACAACGGAATCGGGGCGACTCTCTCCTTCGCATTGGATGACCTCGTGGCCAAAGATTGCTCTTTAGCAACGGTCCCCCTCCTCATACGAAGACAGCAACAGGCTCTCTCCCGCTAGATA
The DNA here is from genome assembly GCF_023898315.1 of Schistocerca nitens. Lineage (NCBI taxonomy): Eukaryota > Metazoa > Arthropoda > Insecta > Orthoptera > Acrididae > Schistocerca > Schistocerca nitens. The sequence goes on from NC_064622.1 coordinate 430,658,483, forward strand.
TCAGCACTAGAAGGGGGTCGTCTTGTCATGATGCCGCTGAAGAACCAGAACTTTCATTCGCTATTTCTTTTACAGGCAATTTCATCCTTTTCGACAGCGCCGTATCCTCTGTTGACCCTATCAGACCCACAAATACCGCCTTGGAAGAGGAAGGGTTGCTCTTGGGAGACTTTTATGCGCTTTGTAAACTTCAGCGATCTCATGAAGAACTTGAAAATAGCAATGGACAACAGAGAACGCGCCTAAATGTATGAAAGTGGTGTAGTGAGATATAAGGCATTATTCGATTATCCAGGTTGCAAGTCGGCTCTCTTAATGCATCCCCGACGTGGAAGCTGCTATTTCTTAGCTATGTAAAATACGGTTTAGCATCCAGAAGGTAATTGATTCCGAAACTGGCAATGAAGAAGTGCGAAAGGGCGTACGGTGGATGATGAATTCTATGAGGAAGATGACCAACTTCAGCGACTATTGGCGGAGAGGAATGCCGAACGATAAAAATCTCCGAGAGAGAGTAACCGAACGGCCTTGTATATTAAGACCAAACTCCGCACTTATTTCGAAGGAACGAAGCAACTCAAGAACAGATGTCTCCAATACCGAGAGGGATACCGTTTAGTACAGCCAGAACTATATGCACTCTGTTTTGCCGTTCTCGCTATCGCAGCAACGCAGATGACCGTGGAGCGGCTCTTCTCGTCTCTGCGATACACGATGAACCCACTGACCTACAAACGTGGCGAAGATCAGGTGAACGGTGTTTTGTTCCTGCACAGTAATAAGGATATTGTGCAGAAAACATTCCTTGACCATCCTCCCCCATCCCCATTAACTGCATCATCTTTGTCTTCTGGGGAAAACAGATGCTCTTCTCTGTTCTCTGATTTGGAATATGTGTCGTCGATGATGGAGACAGCTACGTAAGGTAAGCCGTATATGTAGTGGTTTTGTACTGAGTGACAATGTGTTTGCAATATAAATTTACGTTTTATCACGAAATGTTTATTGTATTATTCACTGACAAATATCTATCATTTTACTTTCCATATTTTGAAAACCATGAAGTATCCTCTCTTTGTCCAGACTCCAAAAATCAAACAAAAAGAACAAGTGGTGAACATACTTACTTCCTCGTACGGTACTACTGGGAGTGAGTAGCAGCAAATTAGTTCAGCTTTGTGTAAACTACGCCAATTCCCAATCAACCTGAAACTTACATACGATGTTCATAAAAATTTGCACAGCAGATTTTGGAAGTTTCAAAAGAGAATAGGACTGTTTAGGAAATCGACCTAGAGTAATTTTTTATGGATTTTAGGATCAATGTATTCCGGAAACGACAAATAATTTTGGAACACATGGTGCATAAACAGTTCACATACTTTCGCTTTGCTACATATGAGTCATATGTAGCAAAATTCGTAGTGGTAGAGTGAATGAATCAGGACCTTCTACTCTAACACATTTTTGTGCGCTGTCCTCTCGCTATTCCCCTCCCTATCTTTCCCGCTTTGTTAAACTTTCATTTTCTACCTTCCAACTAGACAACTGCATACACCCTGTCAGATAAGCACTCCACCAGAGTACTGCACCCGTTAATATTTTTACGACTTACAGGAAATTGTGTTCATATATTGCATATAAATACACAATACACAAATAAGCTGGTATAGCCGCCTAATACCGTGTAGGGCCCCAGCGAACACGTAGCATGCACTCGACTAATGTCTGCAGTTATGCTGGGGGAAACTGACACTATGAATCCTGCAGGGCTGTCTATAAATCCGTAAGAATAAGACGGATAATAGATCTCTTCAGAACAGCACGTTGCAAGCCATCCCAGATATGCTCAATAATGTTAATATCTGGGGAGTCTGACGGCCAGCGGACGCGTTTAAACTCAGAAGAGTGTTCCTGGAGACTGTAGCAATTACTGACGTGTGAGGTGTCGCATTGTCCTGCTGGCATTGACTAAGTCCGCCGGAATGCAAAATTGACACAAATTGATGCAGATGTTCGGACAGGATGCTTAGGTAAGTGTCAATGCCCCACGCGTACCTAGACGTATCAGGAGTCCGTATCACTCCAACTGCACACGCCCCACACCATTACAGAGCTTTCACCAGCTTGAACAGTCTCCTGCTGACATGCAGGGATCATGGATTCATAAGATTGTCTCCATACCCGTTCATTTCCATCCGCTAGATACAGTTTGAAAAGAGACTCATCCAACCAAGCAACATGTTTCCAGTCATCAAGAGGACAACGTCGGTATTGACGGGTCCAGGCGAGGCGTAAGGCTTTGTGTCGTGCCGTCATCAAGGGTAGAGTGGGCCTTCGGCTCCGAAAATGGTTCAAATGGCTCTGAGCACTATGGGACTGAACATCTGTCATCAGTCCCCTACAACTTAGAACTACTTAAACCTAACTAACCTACCGACATCGCACACATCCATGCCCGAGGCAGGATTCGAACCTGCGACCGTAGAAGTCACGCGGTTCCGGAATGAAGCGCCTAGAACGGCTCGGCCACCCCGGACGGCGCCCATATCGATGATGTTTTGTTGAATGGTTCGCACGGTGACACTTGATGGTCCAGCATTGTAATCTGCAGCAATTGGCGAAAGGGTTGCACATGTGTCACATTGAACGATTCTCTTCAGTCGTCGTTGGTTCCGTCCTGGAGGATCTTTCTCCAGCCGCAGCGATGTCGGAGATTAAATGTTTTGTTGGATTCCTGATATTCACGGTACACCCGTGAAATGGTCGTACTGGAAAATCCACACTCCATTGCTACCTCAGAGACAGCGTGTCCCATCGCTCGTTCGCCGACTATAACACCACGTTCGAACTCACTCAAATCGTTATAACCTGCCATTGTAGCAGCAGCAACCGATCTAGCAACTGCGCCAGGCACTTGTCTTATACAGGCGTTGCCGACCGCAGCGCCGTATTCTGCCTGCTTACATATCTCTGTATTTGAATACGCATGCTTGTACCAGTTTTTGGAAATTTGTGGTAAGGTCCTATGGGACCAATCTGCTGAGGTCGTCGGCCCCTAAGCTTAAACACTACTTAATCTAACTTAAACTAACTTACGCTAAGGACGAAACACACACCCATGCCCGAGGGAGGACTCGAACCTCCGACGGTGGAAGCCGCGCGAACCGTGACAATAGGCCCTAGGCCGTTCGGCTACCCTCAGCGGCAATATACCAGTTTCTTTGGCGCTTTAGTGTAAGTATATTCATATGCATATAAATACGTAATAGGTTATGTTGGATGAAGGTTAAACAAATAGGTTTCAAATTTGTGCAAAACGTTAGTACAACGGAATTTCTCTAGAACGTTGTGAAATTAAAATTGCCATAACTTCTCAACAAACTTCCTTCATTTTTAATCACCATTTCAATAAATTCATAATAATAAATAAATAAAATAATCATTAAAATAAAAGGTTGAACCAAATGGTAATCTTACTGGCGACGAAGCACAAGAATGAGGATTCGGTTTCAAGCGATGCACGGCTGGCTCAGAGCAGCGTGGTAGACCTAACGTGGTGAGTTTTGTTACAAGGCGGCGAGCTGATTAGCTGAATACGGGCTAGCTCCGGTTTTTCCTTTCAAACGGGCGCAGAGCCAGTCGTTCAAAGCTCTAGCCGGCAGCCCAGACGCCAACTTAGTGTGTACAGACTGACCCCAATTCCGTTCACTTTGTCACTATGAATGTTGCTACTATAAGCTCGAGAAAGTATGTGCAATGCTCCTGCACCACTAGTTTAGTTACCTTTTTGTGTTTACGGAACATAATTGTATTTCGTTGCAACGAGAAAGGTACATGACGTTACCAATAGTTGTTTCCGTTCCACACTCTAGTGAACGTTATTCAGGCCAGATAAAGTTATTTCTATTTGGTTACTATTTCGTTACGTCCTGGAGTGTAATTCATTTTAGTTTCAGCAATAAGGTTATTTGACATAACTCTAAATAGCCCTCAATTCCGTTCCAGTCCGCGTTAAAGCTATTCAAGCCGATTTATTTATTACTTACTTGGTACGAAAAAAAAAAAAGAAAAAAGAAACCGTTCCAACCAACTAAATCGATAAGTTACAGAGTCCTGCAATAAAATGTTAGTCATCTTTCGTTTCTATGGAAATCCCAAAATGATTTTTGACGAATGCCGGCATAGATACTTGAAACAGGCTGCGTGTAGCTTCCTCCGCACCAATCCACTGTCTCCATTAACCTAGACACCGGCGTGACGCTGAACTCGGTGCCGTCTTCGTTCTTCATTTTTATATTAACACACAATATTTTTCAGTCTTGGTTACCCTGTTGTTTCTAATTTGATAACGTGTTTCGGGAAACTGCCATCATATTTTAGTAATATGTGCAAAGAATTGTACATCGCATTTTCATACTGCATATCTTATGACATGACAGATCAGATGGTGGCCGTTAGGTGGAATACGAAATAAAATTGTAATTAAAGAAATGTGGCCAAATTTATAAAAAAGAATTTTTGTGCGTGGTTAAGGCCACTCACCTACATAAAGGCGTGCTGGCTATGATTTAGGTTCCTTGCTGTACCGCTCGTACCGTGTACATTTATGTAACTTAGTCATAGTTCAAAAGAAGTTATGCAAGACTTTAGTAAAGGGTACTGCAGATGATATAAACAGTTCATATAGATTATAAAAAGAACAGAAAGATCTCTTCATTTGAAATATGCTACGGATGATTACAGTGTCGTAACATTTATCAATATTAGCAGTGATCACATTCTGTCCTTCGATATGACATACACATGAGAAACACCAAGGATTCTATCCATATCGTCGGCGTTGCTGGCACTTAGTGCCTCTCCTGGATACCCTTGATTACTTTTATATAAATTCTTGCCATCGTCTCAGTGGGCTGTTTTCAACTGGGTCCATTTTTCTTTATTTGGCTATGTAACCTTTTTTTTTAGCGGTTAATTTCACATAGGGATACGGCCTACCTACAGCAAATGGTTTCAGTTATAATGCGAGACGCAAAATTAGATAGCTGGATATGTCTATTCTGTCTGTAAGTGTCTCATATGATAAAGACAACTGAATCAGCCGTCCGAGGGTTTTCTAAGTTACAACCTTCGTGACTGGACCACATTTACAACGAATTTAAGCCAAATGTCCCCTTTACAACCACTTTCATAACATTGTTTCACCTTAAATAATTGCGAGCACATATTCGCTGATATTTGTGGTTGCGACTTTCCTGTGACTGACCGCCAATCGTGTAATCTAGCAATAACACGTGTTTGATTTAGCTGCAGGTCAACGTGGGGTATCGATCCTCCACGGGTCTCCTTTAAGTGGTTAGTTTTCTGGCTTTCCGGCTTACCTATGTACAACTTCGTCATCCGCACAGAGCTTCTATCATGTTGACTACACTACTGATATGGTTTATTCGTAAAGTGTAGCAAAGATAACAATAAATTTCTAATAAAAGTGAATTAAAAACATGGTTTGGTCACGCTATATTCAATTCTTAAGATAAATAAAGAAAAAACTAATTAATGTTTCACATTAAGGTAAGACATTTCAGGAGGCCTGCGACAATGACGTCTCTACACCTACGAAAATACTCTGCGAATGACACATAAGTGCCTAGTAGCGGGTCCATCGAACTACCTTCACAACAATTCTCTATTATTCCACTCTCGAATGGAGCACGGAAAAAACTGGACTACTTCCGTGCGAGCTCTGATTTCCCTTATTTTGTTATGATATTCGTTTCTTCCTACGTAGTTCGGCGTCAACAAAATATTTTCGTACTGGGAGGAGATACTTGGTGATTGAAATTTCACGAGAATATCCCTCCGCAATGAGGAACACCTTTGTTTCAAAGATGTCCACCCCAAATCCTGTATTATGCCCGTGACACTGTCTCCCCTGTTTTTCTCGAAAATACAAAACGTGCTGCTGCTCTTTAAACTTTCTCGATGTACTGTGTCAATCCTTTTTGGTAAGGATCCCACACAGCAGCACTCCAAAAGAGAACGGTCAAGCTTAGTGTTGGCAGTCTCTTTAGTAGACCTGTTGAATCTCATAAGTTTTCGGCCAATAAATCGCAATTTTTGGTTCGCCTTCCCCACAATATTTTCTATGTGTTCTTTCCAAATAAATTTGTTCCTAACTGTGACTCCTAGGTATTTAGTTGAATTTACGTCCTTTAGTGATTCATCGAGTAACCAAAGTTTAGCGTACTACTTTTAGCACTCATGTGGCTGATTTCATACTTTTGATTATTTAGGCTCACTTGAAAATTTTCGCACCATATAGACATCTTTTTAAATCGTTTTGCAGTTTGTTGTGATCTTCTGAAGGCTTTACCAGACGATAAACTACAGCATCATCTGCAAACACCACCAAAGGCAGCTGCTCAGATTGCGTCCTAAAGCCGCGCAAGATTAGCCGAGCTGCAGTCATGGACTGTGCGGCTGGTCCCAGCAGAGGTTCGAGTCGTCTCTCGGGCATGGGTGTGTGTGTGTGTTTGTCCTTACGATAATTTAGGTTAAGTAGTGTGTAAACGTAGGGACAGATGACCTTAGCAGTTAAGTCCCATAAGATTTCACACACATTTGAACATTTTTGCGTCCTAAATTGTTTACACAAATGAGAAACAGCAGAGGGCCTATAACACTTCCTTGAGGAACGTCAGAAATCACTTCTGTTTCATTTGATGACTCTCCGTCAGTTACTATGAACTGTAACCTCTCTGAAAGGAAATCACGAATCCAGATGCATAACCGAGACGATATTCCATAAGCAGCCAATTTGATTACAAACCACTTGCGAGGTACGGTGTCAAAATCGTTCTGGAAGTCTAGAAATACAAAATCAATTTAAAATCCCTTGTCGATAGCACTCAACATTTTGGGTGAGTAAAGACCTAGTTGTGTTTCACAAGAACTATGTTTTCTAAATCCATCATCAGATCGTTCTCTTCGAGGTCAATCATAATGTTCGAACACACACGTTACAAAACCCTGCTTCATATCGCCTTTAATGATACGGGCCTGTAATTTAGTGGATTACTCCTATTGCCTTTCTTGAATGTTGATGTTTATTTAAGACGACTTACGTCAATGCAGAATAAGTCGTTGGTTGAGCACTGATGGTGAGAATGGACGCATGTAACAATTTTTTGTATAAAAGCTATTCTATTTAATGTTCTGGGGTACAGAGCTAGTTCGCTTACACGAGGTGCACCCTGAATAACGCTAAATGAACTACCAAATACTGGCGGTCAGACAAACCAGGAAATGTTCTACTGACCAAGCAAGACAGAAAACTGTAAACCCTGCCTTCAGAAAACTGTTCTTCTAAGAACTTATCGACAAGAAATCTTGTACCTTCGGCTCGAATTCTCCAAATAAATGTAAACGGCATCGGCAAATCTAAGAGAATGTTTATCGAAACTACTGAAGGAAAACAAAATTTATCTCGTCGCAATTCAAAAGGGTTCAAAGGTGTATGAATTCCTAAGAGAGCAAACTGCTGAGGTCATCAGTCCCTAGACTTCCACGATATAGAAATTCACCTAAACTAACCTACGCTAAGGACAACACACACACCCATGCCCGAGGGAGGACTCAAACCTCCAGCGGGAGGGGTCGCGGAATCCGTCACATGGCGCCTCAAAGTACGCGGCCGTTCCTTACGGCTGTCGCAATTCGGGAAACACATTATAATACAGAGGAACAACTGCAGAAAAGAGGCAGGAAGTAAACGAAGAAATTCGCTTTCTTAGAAGCCGTGTATAAAACACCCCCACTTCCAAGAAAGCAAATTTTTCACCCATCCCTGTGTCTGTGACATTATACTTCTGAACTGTGTGTCGTACAGTGATGTAATTTTGCATGTACATTAAGTAGTATATGTCGATACAGTGTGCAAAATATATTGTGAATAGAGTTAGTAGCAAGGAAGGATAAATTACCTCGTACCTCATGCTACAGTTTTACTGCACGAATATAATTTTGTTGTTTTGTGAGTGTGACTACGATGAAAGATTTCGAATATGTTTGAAATTATGTGTAAAGTTTATGGAAGTAGTTAAGTAATATCTTTCTAAAATAGTAGAGGAATGTAATCTGGGTAATTTGCGTGTCGTGACTTATACCTCACACGACCTATACACCGTTTCGTTTATTAATCATCAACGTAAGATTATACCTCTTAATGAGTACATTATGACGGCATTTAAAACATTTTTATCAATTTTTTGGGTCCGCTGGAAGCCATTAGTTAGGCAACCCTCACAATATGACGTCATGTTAGCAGTAGTTATTGTGAGATGTTGCCCGAGCTGGGTGAGTGTGAGATCATTTCAATCGTTTAGCAATATAGACACACCAAGTGTGAGATTTATGCATACGGTCCACCTATTAAGATCAGTTTAATGTCGTACTAATAACGGTAGGAAACAACTAACGCTTCGTGTTGAAAAGCAATTACATTGCTTACAGCTATACACAGCACACAAATTGTGAACAGTAACGATTTCCTTGCCCTAAGAGACACGTGCCGGGTCCTATCGGCGGGAGGTCCTCAATTCAATTGCAGAGTTGTTCTCCTATCTTGTAAGCTCCAACATTGTACAAGAACACGACATCAAAGAGGGACCGGTATTTATTGCCTTGTGGAATCCCACGGACGAAATGAGCGAGCTGATTTTCGTAAGATCGACGTCTGCAGAAACTAGACTTCTAAAGAAGAGAGAGTTTTGCGTTCTCTAAAACTGCTATAATAGGTGAGCACATAATGTTTCCCTTAATCTACAACACATTAATGTCAGTGATATCTGTCTCCTGACCCTTCTAAAACCGAGATTCTATTCGATTTTCAGTATCTTTGATTTTTGGTCCAGCGACCAACGATTAACTGCAGGTAGAAGGGAGCCAGTTGTTTTCGAAATAATTTACACAGAGTAGTTTCTCATCAGGACCAGTCACCTGTTCTCTTTTAAACTATTTCAGATAATTTGAAATTCTGCAATCATTTATCTCAATATCTGTCGCTTCGGCGTTCGTGCGATGAATGAAGTGAAGAACCTTCTCTGTCCTCAATTTCGGTACAATTACGCCTATCAACGACTCTTTGAATGGGTGATGTGATTGCTGTCTTTGTTTAACACCAAAATTTTTTACAATTTGTGTAGGATTGGTAGGTAGGATTTTACTGTCAAAGTCAGTGACCGTTTTCGGATTTCTCCTCGCCTTGCCTTAATTTTTGTTTCGTTCAGCTTTCCTTCTCTTTTTTCTGTTCTTGGAACCTGTCTCTCCTTTGGTATTACATTCCTAACGCAGCTACGGAACGATTGCTGTTTTTTTATTTTCTTTCACCCTCTAAAATTTTCTCGTCATGTATGTGTCTGAACTGGATCATATAATACTATCCAGTTGTAGCCAGTGATACGCCACAGTTGTATAAGTAAAGTCGTATGGCATGAAAGGCTGGCAGCCCTAGAAGGACAAGTTCAGCCTATCCTTCGCCCCCATAGAACTTTTCCTTCGCGAAATATAAGTGGCATTCAAATGAAACCGGGTCACTTGTGTCAAGTAACGGTAACGATTTTACTAAATCAAAAGTGTAGTTATACACAGTACACATACTCAAAAATAGTCACCAAAACTGCTGGCACATTTATCCCATTACGACACTAGCCGGTCGACTCTATCCTTTAAGAAGGCTGCTGTCGGGATCCAGGTCTGAACCCAGTCACACACTTCGTCACCCGTTGCGAATCGATGTCTCTGAATAGCTTGTTTTAGAGGTCCAAACACATGAAAGTCACGTGGTTAAAGATCTGGACTGTGCGGTGTATGTTCCATTGTTTCCCACAGAAACTGCTGCAATGCCGTCTTCAGTGCACTGGCCGTGTGTGAGCGGGCATTATCACACAGGGGGATAGCGCCTTTGGACCATATGCCTCGTCGTTTCGACCTGGTGGCTCGTCTAAGGTTCTGTAAACTGGCTTGATAACGCTGAGCATTGATGGTTGTTCCCCGTTCCAGCAACTCGACAAGCAGAGGGCCCTTTTGGTCAAAAACGAAGGACATCATGAGCTTACCAGAACTGGCGTGCACAGCCTTTGATTTCTTTGGAGGTGGTGAAGACGCATGTTTACACTGCTTGCTTTCCGGTCCACCTGTGACAATACGTGACAGAAACCCTTCTTCCTACTCATGATAACGTTGCAGATGACTCAAAGATAGCGCCATTCGACTATTGCGCTGTTCGGCGGTCAGTTGGTGGGGAACCCACTGCACACAGATTTTTCTAAAGTTCAAGTCTTGATGCATTATGGTGTGGGCGGTGCCCTCGCTAATACCCAGTAACCGATGGATCTCGTCCACGGTGATTCTACGGTTGTCCATGACTGCCGGCCGGTGTGGCCGAGCGGTTCTAGGCGTTTTAGTCCGGAACCGCGCGACCGCTACGGTCGCAGGTTAGAATCCTGCCTCGGGCACGGATGTCCTTAGATTTTAGTAGTTCTAAGTTCTAGGGGACTGATGACCTCTGAAGTCCCATAGTGCTGAGAGCCCTTTGAACCATTTTTTGTCCAAGCATTCACTTCTGCAACCATTACCGGTGTGATGACACGATGAGCCTGTTCAGAACTAGCATCGTCTTCCAGTGATTCGTACTCCTCAAGGAATCGTTTGCGCCATTTCACAACGCTTTAATGACTGTACTCACCGTACGCAGCCTTCATCTATCGATGCATTTCACTGCCTCCAACTCCCTCCGCTGCCAAAAATCGAATCACACCACGTTGTTCCTGCTTACTCGCCTGCATGTTCGGTAGAGGACGATAACATGCGTGACCACCTTCTCTTCGGCGTGAAACCACACTGCGGTATGCAACACAACAGTGGCACGCGTCAGTCTCTCTGCCAATAGATGGCGCCACCATCCCCGCAGTTACGTGGTGCCACCTTACGTCTAAGGCAAGGGTAGACACACTGACCAGGTTCATTTGAATGAACCACTTATGAAAGTTGTTCGTCTAAGTGCATCATTTAAGTGTAGGTCACTGTGATGCATGTTGTGTGTACTGTAAGGGTCGTGTTCGTGTTGGAAATGATGGGAGAAGGGACTGGGTGAAATACGGTGCCGGCACATAGCCTAACACCTCTCGAAGAGCACCAAGGAGGTCGCCAACCTTAACGTACCTATCCGACAGACGGATCACCACCAACAGTGTCGTATGCCTTCATTTCATGAGACACCGCGGTTTGCAGGTTCCACCAGGACAATGGCACAAAGGCTTCTGATCAGGAACTTAACGCCACCACCCCTCCTGTCCCCTCTGCTGTAAATGCAAAGAGAAAATTGTCATGAATCCAAACACTGGCCACGCCCTACGGTCCCTCTGTGGTCGACGTGAACCGTTCCATACACCTCGCCACTGCCACCGAGAGTCGCAGTTCCACCCTCTCGGTGACAATTATAACTCTCAGTTACGTGTCTTACTAGGCATATCTTTCTACTTTTCGTGAAATTCGTTTTAGCACGTTTAATCACTGCTGCTTTAAGAAACTTACGATCACCGCTTTCCTCTTCTACATTAACTACATCGATAAATTAGTTCTTTCTTAGAGCGGAAATCCATATCTTTCGCCTATCAGATGTTTCTCTAACAATTCACGATTTCGATCATTCTGAATTCACGAATGAATTTGAATACATTATGTCTCCAGAGTGCAGTCTGACACTTCGTGAAGTAATCTTGCTCATTGTCAATCGGCTTCTACCTCGGTAACTACGCGATAAGCGCGGCGGATTGCTAAGCGAAGGGAACTGGGTTCGATTCTCGGTCGGGTCGTTCTCTTCTCGAGGACTGGGTCTTACTATTAATATAATTGAGTGGGCACGTCTTGAAAGCCAATCTACTGAAAAAGAAGTACTGTCCGTGCAGCAGTAAAATAGTTACAGGGGCGTGCTGATAAGGAAGGCCTCCGAATCTTTTTATGAGGAAGTTTTTCTGAGTAAATAGTCAGTCTTCTGACTGGTTTGATGCGGCCCACCAACAATTCCTCTCCTCTTCATCCCAGGCTATCACTTGTAACCTACGTCCTCAGTTATTAGCTGGATGCCTTCCTGTCTATCTTTCTCTACAGTTTTTATCTTCTACAGCCCCCTCTAGTACGAAAGAAGTTATTCCCTAATGTCTTCATCCTGTCCCTTCTTCTTCCCAGTGTTTTCCACATATTCCTTTGTTCGCCGATTCTCCGGAGAATATTCACATTCCTTATCAGTTCACCTTATACCCAACATTCTTCTTTAGTACCCCACCTCAAATGCATCAATTCCCATACGTTCCAAAAGCAAAATCTCAGAAATTTCTTGCTCAAATTAAGACCTATATCGATACTAGTAGACTCTTCTTGGCCAAGAATGCCCTTTTTGCCAGTGCTAGTCTGCTTTTTATGTCCTCTTTGCTTCGTCCGTCATGGGCTATTTTGTTGCCTAGGAGCAGTAATCCTTAAGTTCATCTAATTCACGATCACCAATCCTGATGTTAAGTTCCACGCAGTTCTCATTTCTGCTTCTTCTCATCACTTTCGAATTTCTTCGATTCACTCGCAATCCATATTCCTTACTCAATAAACAGTTCATTATTTGAAACATTCTGTAATTCTTGTTCACATTTACTGAGGATAGCAATGTCATTGACGAATCCTGTAATTGATATCCTTTCCACTTGAATTTTAATCCCCACCTTTTATATCCGTAGTTGCTTCTTCGTTGAATACAGTCAACGGCAGGGAAGCAGAACTACACCTATCTGACACCCTTTTTAATAAACTTTTTTTTTCGTTTTCCAGTCTCATTATTTTCCTGCTGGTTCTGGTGCTGGTGCTGGTTTTATCCGTCTTTATCTATAGGTTATCCCTATTTTCCTCAGAATTTCGAACTTCTTGCATCATTTTACATTCTCAACCGCTTTTCTGTGAAAGTGTATCGGTTTCCTTCAGTCTTGCTTTCATTATCAACATCAACGTCAGAACTGCCTACCTGGTGCCTTTACGCTTCCTAAAACTAAACTTATCGTTATCTACCAGATCCCAAATTTTCTTTTCCATTCTTCTGTGTACTATTCTTGTAAGCAATTCGAATGCATGAGCTGTTAAACTGCTTGTGGTATAGCTCTCGCACTTATCGTTCCTTGCTATCTTCGCGATTTGTGTCTGTAATTTTTCCGAAATCTGGTAGTATACGGCCAGTCCACACATCCATAGTCGTTTTGTTGCCACTTCCCCAAACGAAATTCTGATGGAATGTTATCTATCACCTCTACCTTATTTCATCTTAGGTATAATAAAGCTTTTTAAAATTTCATTCTACTACTGAATCCCCTCTCTTCTATACCAACTCCTGTTCCTTCTTCTATCATGTCATCAGACAAGGCTTCCCCCTCATAGAGGCCATCATTGTATCAGCTCTCTCCTTTACATTTAACAGTGGAATTCCCATTGCACTCTTAAAGTTACCACCAGTGATGTTAATTTCATCAAAGGTTGTTTTAACTTCTCTATATGCTGCCTCAGACCTTCGACAAACTTTACCTTTTCGATTTCTTCATATTTTTCATGTGGTCATGTCTTCGCAGTTTCCCTGCACTTTTTCATTATTTCATTTCTAAGTGACTTTTGTTTCTATATACCTGAGTTTCCCTGACCAGTCTTGTACTTCCTTCTTTCATCGATCAACAGAAGTATCTCTTCTGTTATCCATGGTTTCTTTGCAAATACCTTCTTTGTACCTATGTTTTCTTCTTTCCAACGTCTGTGATTGCCCTTTCCTGAGATGTCCATTCTGCTTCAACTGAACTGCCTACATTATCACAGTAAATGTAGTCTTAGAGAGCTGTAAGCGTATCTCCTCTTTCTTAACACTTCCGTATCAGGCTTCTTCGCTCATTGATTCTTCCTGAATAATATCTTAAACTTCAGCCTATTCTTCGTCATTATAAATTTTGATCTGAGTCTGTATCTGGTCCTGAGTACACCTTTCAATCTAATAGCTGACTTCGGAATCTCTACCTTACCATGATGAAACCACATTGGAATCGTCCCGTGTCTGCTGACCTTCTCCAAGTATACCTCCTCCTCTTGTGATTCTTGAACAGAGTACTCGGTATTAGTAACTGATATTTATTAGAGAACTCAATTAGTCTTTCTCCTCTCGTTCCTACTACCAAGCCCATATTTTTCTACTCCTTCCCTATAACCCCATTCCAATCCTCCGTGATTATTAGATTTTTATCTTCCATTATCTACTGAATTACTCTTCAGTACGCGCACATATTTCTCCCTCTCTCTTCATCTTCTGTTCCCGAATTCAGCATGCGTACCTGAACCACTGTTGTCACTCAGATGAAATATTACTGCTGTGCACTGCACCAGACTTAAGCAGTTTAGTGGAAACACGAGTAAACACTCTTGAGTCTGGAGCTCCGTGGCCAGGAAATACCGTAGCGTATTCTCTACAAGCAGCAGCGTTTCTGTTACAATACTCGTACAGAAACTCTTTATCGAGATGTTTACTATGTGCTAATCCGTGAGGCATTCTAAAACGACACAGTAGAAGTAGAAATCATGACATCCTCAGGTGAAAAATTCAGTTACTTTAACTCGAGCACATCTACAAAACTTGAACTTCAAAATAATAATTGTAGTCCACAAAGAAACCTGTAGCATATGGGGTTCCAAATCGTGACACGGATACTTTCTAACGAGATCCATGTTTGTAACTTATAAAAAGTGGACACCTGTTACATTACATATTTCATTCTAATTAGTGAAATTTTACTATCCATCCTGAAATACGCTGTACAGAAAATATGATTTAGAAGTTTGCATGTGTTATTCTGGGATGAAGAGATTGCCACAATGTGGGAAAATGCTGCGGTTTGCAGCAAATCAGCCAGAAGACTGGTTACAAAGAAAAGTGAGCGATGGCCATTATGGAAGAATTACCGCCTAATTTTCGTGTGGGGATGGATTATTTAATCGTGTCCCGTGTAACGAGGTGCTCATGGACTTCTTAAGAAACGGCAAGATACTGTGAATTCCGCACTAAAGTGTGACGGAATGGGCATTATGACTTGGCCTGCAAAACTTCTTGAGGAGTAAGTGGGGAGAGACTAGTGTTCAACGTCCCGTCGAGAACGAGGTCATTAGAGATTGAGCATAATCTCGGATTAGGGAAGGAAGGCGGCCGTGCCCTTTCGAAGGAATCATCCCAGCATTTACCTTAAACGATTTAAGGGAATCACGAAAAACCTAAATCAGTGAGGCTGGATACCGGTTTGAACCGTCGTCCTCCTAAATGCCAGTGCAGTATCCTAACCACTGTACTACCCCGGTCTTTAACAGTGCCTGAGCGCGAACGATCTGCATCCGGTTACGGTAAAGGGAGATAATGATCTGCTAAAAGTGGCAACACGAACGAACAGGAACAGAGAAGAGGGCTGGTTCACGTACCAGCAACAATGATGCCAACACAGACGTAACACCACATCAAGTAATCGAGTATGAAGGAATACGTTATCTACAGTACTGACGCATTACTTGAAAGTTTTTCGGCGTGATTAATGCTTTCTGATGTCAGGGTCTGCAAAAGTAAAACGTTGGAAATCGCCACTTTCGCGGATTAAAGGTCCAACTATGTCACTCCATGCGGAGGAGATACTTTATAACATACATAAGATTGAACATTCCTGTGAAAAGGCTGATTCACACAATGACCTCCCTTAAAAGATTCCAGGACGAAGAGATTATATCGTTATGCTCACGAAAAGCACCATGGTTATACTCCTGCACCAGACAAGATAAAATGTCGTGCCAGCCTCTTTGGACATTTAGTTAAAAGGACTTTTTTTATCTCTATTTCGGTAGGTCAGCCAGATTTATTCCATATCGCTGGAAATCGGTTTACTACAACAGACAAGCACAAACAGAAAATATGTATTGAAATATCGCTGCACAAAAACTGGATCTTTTTCCAAATAAAGCACGACAATAAGCACTGAGCCGTACGTATGTCTAACTGACAAAGTAACGAATATGCTGTAGCGCTCAGTCTGCGAACCCCAGCAATACATTTTATTAATGCACCGGAACTGTAGGAAGCTTTTATATCTTTGGAATCAGCAGAAGAGGTTCAATGTAAAGCAAAAAGGTACTCACGCAAACATCCCATACCTCCAAGGAAAATAACAGATACTCGCGCAAACATCGAATACCTCCAAGAAAGAAATAGAAGCACTATAAGATTCACAAGAAGACCAAGCATATTAATGCTACCTCTACTGTTTGTAATGTTACACGGGTACCAAAATATTGAAGTGAATAATCTGTTTCATGGTTCAACCTAAATCCTTTAAGATTGAAGAACCCAAAAAAAGTATTTTACTCTAAAGTGGATTGCGTCCTGCCAGAAAGTTTCGAGACAGAGCACTCTGCGCTACTGAATAAAAAATTCATTCTAGGAAGAGTGTTGATAGGTTGTGGTATATCTATTACGCTCTCTTTTTTTTCAGTCATCATTCCTAGACGGTGCCAATCCCTTCATCTCAGGGTTGCACTTGCTGAAATCTACGTCTTCAGTTATTTGCTGGATGTATTCCAATTTCAGTCTTGCTCTACAGTTCTTGCCATCTACAGCTCTCTCTAGTACCATGGAACACATTCCCTGAAGTCTTAACAGATGTCCTATAGTTCTACCCCTTCTCAATGACAGTGTTTTCCACATATTCATTTCCTCTCCGATCCTGTGCAGACCTCCCACGTTCCTTACTTTATCAGTCCACTTAATATTCAACATTCTTCTGTAGCACCATATCTCAAATGCTTCTATCCTTTTCTTTTCTAGTTTCCTCAGCACACAATGTTGCCCTCCAGAGGTACATTCTCAGAAATTTCTTCCTCAAATTAAGGCCTCTGTTTGATAATAGTAGACTTCTCCTGGATATGAATGTCGATTTTTCCAGTGCTCGTCTGCTTTTGATGTCCTTGCTCCGTCCATCATTGGTTATTTTGCTGCCTAGGTAGTAGAATTCCTCAAATTCATCTGCTTCGGTGTAGATCCCTCAGAGTGATTGGTGAGTCATGTCGTCCATAAACAGCCCGTTTCAATCTATACCAGGCACGTTCGATAGGGTTAATGTCTGGAGAACATGCTGGGCACTCTAGTCGAGCGATGTCGCTGTCTTGAAGGAAGTTATTCACAAGATGTGCACAATGGGGACGCGAATTGTCGCGCATGAAGACGAATGCCTCGCCAATATACTGCCGATATGGTTGCACTAACGGTCGGAGGATGGCATTCACGTATCGTACAGCCGTTACGGCGCCTTCCACGACCACCAGCGGCGTACGTCGGCTCCACATAATGCCACCCCAAAACAACAGGGAACCACACACGTCTCCGACGATTGTCTGGTTGGAGGCATATGCCACATTCACTGGTGAGGAGAACGTGATGCCAAACCTGAGCGGTCCATTCGGCATGTTGTTGGGCCCATATGTACCGCGCTGCATGGTGTCGTGGTTGCAAAGGTGGACCTCGCCATGGACATTGGGAGTGAAGTTGCGCATCATGGAGCCTATTGCGCACAGTTTGAGTCGTAACACGTCCTGTGGCTGCACGAAAAGCATTATTCAACATGGTGGCGTTGCGTTCACGGGTCGTCCGAGCCATAATCCGTAGGTAGCGGTCGTCCACTGCAGTAATAGCCCTTCGGCGGCGTGAGCGAGGCATGTCATCGACAGTTCGTCTCCCTTTGTATCTCCTTCATGTCCGCTTTGGTTCACTCAGAGACGCCTGGACACTTCCCTTGTTGAGAGCCCTTCCTGGCACAAAGTAACAAGCGATCGAACAGCGGTATTGACCGTCTAGGCATGGTTGAATTACAGACAATAAGAGCCGTGTACATCCCTCCTGGTGTAATGACTGGAACTGATCGGCTGTCGGACCCCCTCCGTCTAATAGGCGTTGCTCATCCATGGTTCTTTACATCTTTGGGCGGGTTTAGTGACATCTCTTAACAGTCAAAGGGGCTGTGTCTGTGATACAGTATCCACAGTCAACGTCTATGGTTCAAATGGCTCTGAGCACTATGGGACTCAACTGCTGTGGTCATAAGTCCCCTAGAACTTAGAACTACTTAAACCTAACTAACCTAAGGACAGCACACAACACCCAGCCATCACGAGGCAGAGAAAATCCCTGACCCCGCCGGGAATCGAACCCGGGAACCCGGGCGTGGGAAGCGAGAACGCTACCGCACGACCACGAGATGCGGGCCCAACGTCTATGTTCAGGAATTCTGGGAACCAGGGTGAAGCAAAACTTTTTTTGATGTGTGTATTTTATTATTTACATAATTTTCCTTTTAAAGAAGGGAAGATGAAAATAGATCGTTATGTGAAATTGCAGCTGTTAGAGAAGAATAATTTATTACGATTATTTCTTTAATTTAACTGAAGTACCAATTATTTATCTAATCCAGGAGAAAAGACGGTTTTATTAAGAACGAAATTCTTATATATTTATTGCATTATTCTTTAGTGGCATCTCAATCAGCAGCGAGTTGGCCAAAATTGCTGAGAATAAGGGAGGGCTTAACATGAGATAGGTCCTCGTTTCGAGTGAAAAACGTCGTAATGTGCCAGACAATTGATGCCGATGTTTCCGATAGCCGTTCAATATTAGGATTGTTAGGTCTCTTATCATGAACGAAAAGTCGGTAACTGCACTGCCCGCGAAAAGCAAGCTTGCGTACCCGAATCTGGTGCGACGAACGGTTTTAATCCGCCAGCATGTTTGACCCCCCATGAACCATGGACCTTGCCGTTGGTGGAGAGGCTTGCGTGCCTCAGCGATACAGATGGCCGTACCGAAGGTGCAACCACAACGGAGGGGTATCTGTTGAGAGGCCAAACAAACATGTGGTTCCTGAAGAGGGGCAGCAGCCTTTTCAGTAGTTGCAGGGGCAACAGTGTGGATGATGGACTGATCTGGCCTTGTAACATTAACCAAAACGGCCTTGCTGTGCTGCTACTGCGAACGGCTGAAGCAAGGGGAAACTACAGCCGTAAATTTTCCCGAGGACATGCAGCTTTACTGTATGATTAATTGATGATGGCGTCCTCTTGGGTAAAATATTCCGGAGGTAAAATAGTCCCCCATTCGGATCTCCGGGCGGGGACTACTCAAGAGGACGTCGTTATCAGGAGAAAGAAAACTGGCGTTCTACGGATCGGAGCGTGGAATGTCAGATCCCTTAATCGGGCAGGTAGGTTAGAAAATTTAAAAAGGGAAATGGATAGGTTAAATTTAGATATAGCGGGAATTAGTGGAGTTCGGTGGTAGGAGGAACAAGACTTTTGGTCAGGTGAATACAGGGTTATAAACACAAAATCAAGTAGGGGTAATGCAGGAGTAGGTTTAATAATGAATAAAAAAATAGGAGTGCGGGTCAGCTACTACAAACAGCATAGTGAACGCATTATTGTGGCCACAATAGACACAAAGGCCATGCCTACTACAGTAGTACAAGTTTATATGCCAACTAGCTCTGCAGATGATGAAGAAATAGGTGAAATGTATGACGAGATAAAAGAAATTACTCAGTTAGTGAAGGGAGACGAAAATTTAATAGTCATGGGTGAATAGAATTCATCAGTAGGAAAAGGGAGAGAAGGAAACATAGTAGGTGAATATGGATTGGGGGGAAGAAATGAAAGAGGAAGCCGCCTTGTAGAATTTTGCACAGAGCATAACTTAATCATAGCTAACACTTGGTTCAAGAATCATAAAAGAAGGTTGTATACCTGGAAGAATCCTGGAGATACGAAAAGGTATCAGATAGATCATATAATGGTAAGACAGAGATTTAGGAACCAGGTTTTAAATTGTAAGACATTTCCAGGGGCAGATGTGGATTCTGACCCCAATCTGTTGGTTATGAACTGCAGATTGAAACTGAAGAAACTGCAAAAAGGTGGGAAATTAAGGAGATGGGACCTGGATAAACTGAAAAAACCAGAGGTTGTAGAGAGTTTCAGGAAGAGCATAAGAGAACAATTGACAGGAATGGGGGAAAGAAATACAGTAGAAGAATAATGGGTAGCTCTGAGGGATGAAGTAGTGAAGGCAGCAGAGGATCAGGTAGGTAAAAAGACGAGGGTAATAGAAATCCTTGGGTAACAGAAGAAATATTGAATTTAATTGATATTGTTGTTGTTGTTGTGGTCTTCAGTCCTGAGACTGGTTTGATGCAGCTCTCCATGCTACTCTATCCTGTGCAAGCTTCTTCATCTCCCAGTACCTACTGCAACCTACATCCTTCTGAATCTGCTTAGTGTATTGATCTCTTGGTCTCCCTCTACGATTTTTACCCTCCACGCTGCCCTCCAATGCTAAATTTGTGATCCCTTGATGCCTCAGAACATGTCCTACCAACCGGTCCCTTCTTGTAGTCAAGTTGTGCCACAAACTTCTCTTCTCCCCAATCCTATTCAATACCTCCTCATTAGTTACGTGATCTACCCACCTTATCTTCAGCATTCTTCTGTAGCACCACATTTTGAAAACTTCTATTCTCTTCTTGTCCAAACTGGTTATCGTCCATGTTTCACTTCCATACATGGCTACACTCCATATAAATACTTTCAGAAACGACTTCCTGACACTTAAATCTATACTCGATGTTAACAAATTTCTCTTCTTCAGAAACGATTTCCTTTAATTGATGAAAGGAGAAAATATGAAAATGCAGTAAATGAAGCAGGCAAAAAGGAATACAAACGTCTCAAAAATGAGATCGACAGGAAGTGCAAAATGGCTAACCAGGGATGGCTAGAGGACAAATGTAAGGATGTAGAGGCTTGTCTCACTAGGGGTAAGACAGATACTGCCTATAGGAAAATTAAAGAGACCTTTGGAGAGAAGAGAACCACTTGTATGAATATCAAGAGCTCAGATGGCAACCCAGTTCTAGGCAAAGAAGGGAAGGCAGAAAGGTGGAAGGAGTATATAGAGGGTTTATACAATGGCGATGTACTTGAGGACAATATTATGGAAATGGAAGAGGATGTAGATGAAGATGAAATAGGAGATAAGATACTGCGTGAAGAGTTTGACAGAGCACTGAAAGACCTGAGTCGAAACAAGGCCCCGGGAGTAGACAACATTCCATTAGAACTACTGATGGCCTTAGGAGAACCAGTCATGACAAAACTCTACCATCTGGTGAGCAAGATGTATGAGACAGGCGAAATACCCACAGACTTCAAGAAGAATATAATAATTCCAATACCAAAGAAAGCAGGTGTTGACAGATGTGAAAATTACCGAACTATCAGTTTAATAAGTCACAGCTGCAAAATACTAACGCGAATTCTTTACAGACGAATGGAAAAACTGGTAGAAGCGGACCTCGGGGAAGATCAGTTTGGATTCCGTAGAAATGTTGGAACACGTGAGGCAATACTAACCTTACGACTTATCTTAGAAGAAAGATTAAGAAAAGGCAAACCTACGTTTCTAGCATTTGTAGACATAGAGAAAGCTTTTGACAACGTTAACTGGAATACTCTCTTTCAAATTCTGAAGGTGGCAGGGGTAAAATACAGGGAGCGAAAGGCTATTTACAATTTGTATAGAAACCAGATGGCAGTTGTAAGAGTCGAGGGGCATGAAAGGGAAGCAGTGGTTGGGAAAGGAGTGAGACAGGGTTGTAGCGTCTCCCCGATGTTATTCAATCTGTATGTTGAGCAAGTAGTATAGGAAACAAAAGAAAAATTCGGAGTAGGTATTAAAATTCATGGAGAAGAAGTAAAAACTTTGAGGTTCGCCGATGACTTTGTAATTCTGTCAGAGACAGCAAAGGACTTGGAAGAGCAGTTGAACGGAATGGACAGTGTCTTGAAAGGAGGATATAAGATGAACATCGACAAAAGCAAAACGAGGATAATGGAATGTAGTCAAATTAAATCGGGTGATGCTGAGGGAATTAAATTAGGAAATGAGACACTTAAAGTAGTAAAGGGGTTTTGCTATTTAGGGAGTAAAATAACTGATGATGGTCGAAGTAGAGATGATATAAAATGGCAATGGCAAGGAAATCGTTTCTGAAGAAGAGAAATTTGTTAACGTCGAGTATAGATTTAAGTGTGAGGAAGTAGTTTCTGAAAGTATTTGTATGGAGTGTAGCCATGTATGGAAGTGAAACATGGACGATAAATAGTTTGGACAAGAAGAGAATAGAAGCTTTCGAAATGTGGTGCTACAGAAGAATGCTGAAGATAAGGTGGGTAGATCACGTAACTAATGAGGAGGTATTGATTAGGATTGGGGAGAAGAGAATTTTGTGGCACAACTTGACTAGAAGAAGGGATCGGTTGGTAGGACATGTTTTGAGGCATCAAGAGATCACAAATTTAGCATTGGAGGGCAGCGTGGAGGGTAAAAATCGTAGAGGGAGACCAAGAGATGAATACACTATTCAGATTCAGAAGGATGTATGTTGCAGTAGGTACTGGGAGATGAAGAAGATTGCACAGGATAGAGTAGCATGGAGAGCTGCATCAAACCAGTCTCAGGACTGAAGACCACAACAACAACAACAACAACAACAACAACAACAACAACAACAGCATGTTTGAAGACCCTCTCTTTTGTTCGTCAGGCTAGGAATGCAACTTCAAATATTTTGACTGGCTGTGATTCAGCAACCGTTCGATATTTAATTAGTGGACGTATATACAGCCATTTAGATTGCACCAAATTTTTGTCAAATTGACCATTGTTTCGACTGCACTATGGCAGTCTTCATTAGATTAAAATGTTAGATACGATACATGTAATCACACCATGGTTGTATACCTGTGACATTTCTGTTTGAAGAGAGCACTTTTGCTCAGACGTTTGCAACCACGATGTGATTACATGTATCCTATGTAACTTTTTATTCTGATGAAGACAGTGTAGTCGAAACCATGGTCAATTTGACAAAAATTTTGCACAACCTAGGTGGCTGTACACAAGTTCTGTAATTGAATGCAACTTCATTAAGACATACACAACGTATGAGTGTTCCACTTCGACTGTATGGGCCGGAGACTAGCAGTAAAATCGGTGCTCCTCCCGTACGTACTACCGATATATCTGGAAAAGGGCTACAATATTGTTCATATACACTCCTGTGCCCTTAGCAGAGAAAGTGTTGTGATACACCGTCCAGACGTAGCAAATTCGAATCCTTTTGGTGGTAGAAAGATCATTCGCGCTTGGCCAGCATGATGGGATGCGTGGAGTTGAGTGGTTGTAAGCTCCTAAGGGTCCAAACTGCTGAGGTTTAATCTAACTTACGCTGAGTACAGCACACAGACTCGTTCTCGAGGGAGGACTCGAACCTCAAACTGGGGTAGCCGCGCGAACAGGGGCAAGGAGCCCAAGACCGCTCGGTTCCCCACGCGGCAGAGATATAGATATTAAATAAGTTCGAAATGATGTGCGGCGCCTCTCAGGTTCAATAATGTAATAGCTGTCCCTGTGTTGGTTTATGGAAGCGAGTCGTGGATAATGAGAGAGAACGAGAGAGAGAGAGAGAGAGAGAGAGAGAGAGAGAGAGAGAGACTAGATAAAACCCGCGGACGAACAGCTGACACGATATTCCAACGTGTGTAAAAACACGTTCTAAACGAGATCGATTTAGAAGTGACGAAATTAGAGGAGATCTGCAAACACATAATCTAAACGATAAAATACTAGTGCAAAAAGAAACATCTGAGTGAAAGAAAACTACCAAAAGCAGCATTTAATACAAGCCAGTTGGAAGAAAAAGGGCGGGAAGACCAAGAAAAAGATGGCAATAAATGCTATGAAGCCGGAACAGGTCACCAAGGCCTAGTTCTTGTGGAAAGAATAAGACGACGCCGATGAAGAAGAAGACTACTGACTGGTAATGTCAGAGCGCTGTACGTGCTTCTTCCTGTAGATCATTCGACGATAGCAGTTACTGGTTCTTTATGTATTAGGGACATCTTCATCTGTAATTTACAGGTGTTTATTCAACTGCAGTCGATTTCAGTATTAGATTGAATTATCTCTAGTGTACCAGGTTCTTACCAACAACTTACTACGCATCATAGTAAGGGGAAAATGTTCTGCATAGCCGATAGATTTTAGTGACTGTTTATGAGATGTATTATGATGATGATTACTCGATATGCACTTCATCACATAGTATAGATACAGTTGAAAATGTCACCCCAATACATGAAAAGAAAGTACATATTTCAGAAAGACGGCCAATTATGGTGTAATGACCCGTCAACGACAGTATTGTTGGACGCAGGGCACAAAAAAATGGCTCTGAGCACTATGGGACTCAACTGCTGCGGTCATCAGTCCCCTATAACTTAGAACTACTTAAACCTAACTAACCTAAGTACATCACACACATCCATGCCCAAGGCAGGAGTCGAACCTGCGACCGTAGCAGTCGCACGGTTCCGGACTGCGCGCCTAGAACCGCGAGACCACCGCGGCCGGCCACGCAGGGCACAAACCTGTGGTCAGGGAAACACTAGCAAACAAACGAAGCATCCTTGACATTGCCTTAAGTGATCTGAGGATACACCTAAATCGGGATTGATGAAAGGAGATGATCCCTAACTGCCAGAACACGAGTCCAACGAGCAAATCACTACACCACGCTGCGTGGTGTCAGAATGTTTCGGTTAAGTATTAGTATTAATTCAAATAGTATTCCCATGAATATCCGATCGAAAAATGAATAACGAATAATCTGTCCATTCGTTTTGTGTCAGATTTAAGCGTTAACTTCTGAGTGGGGTCAACACTAACGACAATTTCAAAAAATGGTTCAAATGGCTCTGAGCACTATGGGACTCAACTGCTGTGGTCATTAGTCCCCTAGAACTTAGAACTACTTAAACCTAACTAATCTAAGGACATCCATGCCCGAGGCAGGATTCGAACCTGCGACCGTAGCAGTCGCACGGTTCCGGACTGCGCGCCTAGAACCGCGAGACCACCGCGGCCGGCGACAATTTCAAAATTCACAGTAAGTCGTCAAATGTGAACCCATCGCTCGTTAAATGTAAACCCATTCACTTGAAGGATATAGTGGCAGAATACGGAGAAGACCTCTGCGGGGTTAACAAGGAAAGTGAACATTTAGTATTCGTTACCTGAGCTTACACAGCACTTTTAAAATTGTTAAACGTGGGGAGAAGAGCCACGGGAACCAGACACGGAGAGTAACGTAGCTTTCCTCTCATGTACTGTCTACGTGGCATTCCTATTTGGTAGCATGTCCAGCAAACCTTTCTCAAACATCTGGATTGTTACAGGAGGAACATTATAGTTACAGGAGGAATACTACGTATTTTAGGATACGGCAGGACTGACTCAGTCAAATAAAGCATTCTACTCGTATATTGTTACAGAGATACAGCTATTATAACGTAAAATAGATCTCCACAGAGCATGTTAACCAAATTATCGAATTCCAAGTTGATTTACATAAGTTCCATCTTCTACTTCAATGTACTCGTATTTATGAATTTCATGTTAATATGAGAACACCATTTATTATAGTTATACAAAAAAAGGTATACTGGCTAAACTTAAACGTCTATACGACTAGCGAATTCGGCAATGCTTCACAATATAGCAAAATATGTACAGGGATTGGACATATGTCCTTATCTCTTCCTCCCCCCCCCCTCATACTCTTTGTCCACCACATCCTCCTCCACCCTCTCAACATTTCCCCCTAGGAGTGCACAATGAATGGATGCAAGGGATTTTCGTATCCAGACGAATTAGGGACTGCACAGTCCGCACACCATTACGCAGTCACCACCAGGTTGAACAGTCCCCTGCTGACATGCGGCGTCCATGGATTCGAGACGCTGTCTCCATACCCGTTCACGTCCATCCGCTCCATACAATTTGAAACGAGGCTCGATCGACCAGGCAACATGTTTCCAGTGATCAACAGTCCAATGTCGGAGTTGAGGGGCCCAGCGTATCAAAGGTACATACGAGTGGGCCTTTGGCTCCTGAAGCCCATGTCGATGATGCTTCGTCGATGGTTCGCACGGTGACACTTGTTCAATGCCAAGCATTGAAATCTGCAGCAATTTGCTGAAGGGTTGCACGTCTGTTCAAATGTGTGTGAAATCTTATGGGACTTTACTGCTAAGGTCATCAGTCACTAAGCTTACACACTACTTAACCTAAATTATCCTAAGGACACACACACACACACACACACACACACACACACACACACACACACACACACACACACACACACACACTCGAGGGAGTACTCGAACCTCCGCCGAAACCAGCCGCACAGTCCATGACTGCAGCGCCTAAGACCGCTCGACTAATCCCGCGCGGCTGCACGTCTGTGAACGATTCTCTTCAGTCGTCGTTGGTCCCATTCTTGCATGATCTTTTTCCGGCCGCAACTATGTCGGAGGTTTGATGTTTTTCCGGATTCCTGATATTCATGTCATACTTGTGAAATGCCCGTACGGAAAAATCCCCACTTCATCGCTATCTCGGAGATGCTGTGTCCCATCGCTCGTGCGCTGACTGTAACACCACGTTCAAACTCATTTAGATCTTGATAACCCGCCATTGTCACAGCAGTAACCGATCTAACTGCGACAGACACTTGTTGTATGATATAGACGTTGCCGCCCACAGTGCCGTGTCCTTCCTGTTTACATATCTCTGTATGTCAATATGCACGCCTATAGCAGTTTTTTGGCGCTTCAATTTTCTGACCTATAATCATCAGTATATAAAAAAATCTGATAGGCTTAGAGAGAGAAGGTATTTCATAAATGAAGAACAATAGATATATATTTACAAAAATTCTTTGGTAATTTTTTTGTACTGTATATATACAAAAATTCTTTTGTAATTTCACTTCATATTTACAACATACCCGAATGTGGCAAAAGGCATTGGACACCTCGTAATATCGTGTTGGACCTCCTTTCGCCAGGCATAGTGCAGCGTCCCATGCAGAGATATTAAGCCATGCTACCTCTACAGCCGTCCATAATTGCAAAAGTGTTGCCAATGGAAAATTTTGTGCACTAACTGACCTCTCGATTATATCCTATAAATGTTCGATGGCATTCACATCTGGCGATGTGGATGGCCCAATCATTCGCTCGAACTGTCCGGTCAAGAACTGTGGCCCAGTGACATGGTATATTGTCACCTATAAAAATTGCATCCTTTTTTGGGAACGTGAAGTCCATAAATGGCTGCAAGTGGTCTCCAAGTAACGAGAGGACCTAGTCCATTCCACGTAAATACAGCCCACACCATTCTGGAGCCACCACCAACTTGCATTGATAAGTTTGGTCCATGGCTTCACGGTGTTTGCACCACGCTCGAACCCTACCACGGTCTCTTACCAGCTGACATTGGGACTCATCTGGCCACTCCACTGTTTCAGTCGTCTAGGATCCTACCGATGGAGTCGTGAGCTCAAGAGAGGCGCTGCAGATGATGTCGTGCTGTTATGAAAGGCATTCGCGTCGGTCGTCTGCTGCCATAGCCCATTAACGCCCAATTTCGTAACGCTGTAGTAAAGGATGTGTTGTTCGAACAACCCACATTAATTGCTGCGGCTGTGAGCACTGACAACTCAACGCAAACGCCGCTGCCCTCGGTCGTTAAGTGATGGCTGTCGGCCCCTGCGTTGTATGTGGTGAGAGAGAATGCCTGAAATGTGGTGCTGTCGGCACATTCTTTACATTGTGGATCGTGGAATACTGAATTACCAAACGATTTACGAAATTAAACGACAGTAGCACATTTACGACAACAACAGCAGAAGGAAAACTAAACAACGCAGGTATATATACATTTTGATATTTGTGAACGCCCGTGTGCGTGTGCGTGTGTGTGTGTGTGTGTGTGTGTGTGTGTGTGTAAGTACTTTCGATATCAGGCAGCAACTTTCAATTAAAATGTCCTCCCAGGTACAGGAATTATATAATGTGTGTACGAGTACAGCTCGTATCGTGCATCGATAGTCAAATCAGTTAAGCCGATTGATCGTGTGAAGATATAAATCCAGTTCGTGTACTGGTCTGGCACAAATTTTCATCGTCGTCATTCCCTTGTACAGCTGATGGTTGTTCTTATCAGAAAGGTAACAACATATATATATATATATATATATATATATATATATATATATATATATATATATATATATATATATATATATATAGAGTGGTCTATTGATCGTGATAAAAAATGGGGGTCCCATTTAAAAAAACGCTGTTGCTATTTTTTTGACCTTTGGCAGCGCCATCTAGCGGGCCAACCATAGCGCCATCTAGTTTCCCCCTTACAGCTAGACAAGTTTCGTTCTTTGTAGTTTTTTTCGTTTGACGCTTATTTCGTGAGATATTTGGCCCAGTTACGATCAATGGACCACCCTGTATATATAAATGGTTACGTACGAAGTGGATATGCCCAATTACACTTGTAACCGAAATTATAATCCATTATTTGATGTGTGTATCGGTAATGAATTCGGCACACCTGTAAGAGACCTTGGCTACAAGCTTTTGGTGGTTTACAGTGAAGAGAGACGCTGTAATGTTCTCACACTAATTAGCCAGCGTAAATTAATGGTTGTCACCCGGACTGATCGTGAAACTGTTTTGAGAGTAAGCACACATAAGAGCAGTACAGTACGGCACAATCCATTCAAAAGTTCTAATACTTACCTGAGAAAAACTTTAGAAGTAGTGACATAATATGAAATATAAATTAAGTTTCGATGTTAATAATTTATTATTACGACGACGCATTGCCATGAAAGTGGAATTTCGTAACGAAACTGACATTCGCTGTGTCAATGCTGTAACTGAAAGTAATACAGTCACACTCGCTTACCAGTACTCACGTACCACTTGATATTTATTTTATACGTGACATGTAAGTACAGTTTCTTTCTTGTGCTGTTAGTCAGCACTTATACTTTTATAAAATAATTTTCCCATAATATTTGTACTTATGGTAAAGGTCAATTTGGATGTTTAACTTTCTGATGGAGGCACTCATAGAAGTGTCGAACCAGATCAAAAGACTTTATTTTTGCTACCGAGGGCTGTTATTGCTCTCACTTTAACAGCAGTCAAGCCAGCAGCGTATAAGGCCTACAATTTTATTATTTCAGACATCGTAGTCATTGAGTTGTGACAATAGCTAGGTTTTAATAACTCAGCACAGGGAAACGGGATTGTCATTCTGGGCAAATGAAAAATCGTATACGTCTAATTTAACAGTAAGTCAAGGGAATTTTTCAGCTTTTTGAATTTACATTAGTGGTTCTGCCTTAAACCACTTTAATGTGGCTCCTAGTGTTAGCAGCAGTCGACGTAGTACTAGCGTGGATGCGATGCAGATGCAATCCATCCTAGCAGTAATCACAGGCACATTGAAGTGGGCAATAGGTTCATTCCAGCTTCCAGTCCCGGTTACACCCGTCCGTGCAGTATCAGGGATGACAGAGCACATCCTTATGTCCAGAAATTGTCTCCAATGTTTGTTTGTTATTTTAACGAGGCTCTTTAGCTGCATTTAAGCACAAGTAGCTTCTCACTCTCATTGGGTTGTTGCCATGGCATCCTAAAATTGGTTTTGGTTGTACAATTTTGTGGTTGGAATTTATACTAATCAGTTCTGATGCAAAAATACATAATTACCGCATTTTTATACGAAATAATAGAAATGTTACGCAGTTGAGAACTGAGAACACTATGGCTTAGTCACACGGATGCACCACGAATTATCCGAATGGGAGGGAGATCGGAAGATGTGGTGTACATGCACAGACAAACAAATGATTAGAGTTTAAGAAAAAATGGATGATTTGTTGAAGAAAAGAGTTTCACAATGTAGGTCAACAAGGTTTTGGTTTATCTCTAGTCCTTATGCAGTCATCAGGGATTAATTCCAAAGGAGACTACGAGACTCATCTCTGAAGAAATTTCCAGTCCAGTCACTGAGATTCTCGATCGAAGACGCGTCTGGAGACGACCCGGACTGCGGTGTGATACCAACCTGACTGTCGCCAGCCATACGGAAAGAACTGATGGTCTGGGACGCCATTTCTTTTCATAACATGACCCGTCCGGTTGTCGTCCGCGTCACCCCTACAGCAGAGTAGTACATCTGTGATGTTCTACGCCCCTTTTTGTTACTCTTCGTGACATACATTCCAGCAAGATTATGCCTGCCCGCCCCTGGTGACAGTTACTGCTTGAGTTCGTGCTTGCCATATCCTATCTTGGCCAGCAAAGTTGACGGATCTCTCCCAACTGACAACATTTGGACACTGACACATATGAAGTAATTAGCTGCCATCCTGAAGGATTCGACGCTTTCGAATTTGCAGTTGATGATCCTTACGGTATATCGTTCTGATGAAGGACGAGGAGAATGTATGGCAGATTTTGGGGTTTTCTGGGCCCTGATTTAAAATGTACATGTACCGTACTGACAGTGGCGCCATCCAGAGGTGGGATGTGAGTGTGCAGAGTGTGGCCTCAGTGCATATAACGGTCAAGGACTAGAAGACCTGTGTTGTACATGGCGTTGGTGGTGAACCACTAAGCCACCGCTCATGGTGCGCCAAGTATTGAGATGTTAGATAATGATTCTGAGGGCGAACCGCTGGAGTCTTTATATGAGGAAGAATTTCCATCGCCAGTAGTTCCGGATTCTTCATAGGAAGACGATGATACTCCTGAGAAGGTTCTACTGAATGCTGATGAGAAAGGTATGCTTGTTTATGTGTTTGTTTTATAATAATTTTTGTTTATGTATATGTTGCGTAGACACTATTTTCAATTGCAACAGTTATGTTTATACTTTGTTTCGTGTTGAATTTTTACAAGTTACATATTACATTTATGAAGGTTTTTCTTGTTCTAATATTACACAATATATTCAATATTAAATCGAGTTCCAGTACGTATAACTACTATTACAGGAACAGCTGCCACAAAGACTAAGTCAACTCGAGGAAGTGGATGTCCTCAAGGTCGGCGTGGACAACAAAATGCCCAGGGTTCTGGACTACTTCAGTTTCCTTCAGGTAGCGATATTGTAGCACCCGATGGAACAACCTGGAAAGTTGGAGTAATAGGTGACTGTTCAGCTGGAAAATATGGACAACAGAATGTTTTCAAAGATAGGAGAGGACCAACTCCGCATGCAAAACGAAACGTGAATGAGACCTGTTACAGTGCATGGCATCTAATGATAACGGACAAAATTTTGAAACAAATTGTAAAATGTATAGAAACTGAAGCACGTCGTGTACTGAGCTCAGATGAATGGACTATAAAAATTGAAGAACTGGAAGCTTTTATAGCTATATTATACGTCCGTGGTGCTATTGGAGCTAAGAGCTTAGAACTAGACACTTTGTGGTCAGTGAAGTAGGGAAATAATTTTGTGAAATCAACAATGGCTCGCGACAGATTCAGAGAGATAATGCGTTCTCTCAAATCTGTCATTAGATCCAAATGATCAGAACGACTAAGAGAAGACAAGTTTGCTTTGGTACCAGAAATCTGGAATGAGTTCATTGCGAATGCACAGTCTAGCTACATACCGGGTCCATATATAACAACCGACGAACAGCTTTTTCCTTCAAAGTGCCGTTGCAGATTCACGCCGTTTATGGCCTCAAAACCGGACAAATACGGGCAATGGTGGTAGATAAAGACTCAAAATATATTGTGAATGCTATCCCTTACCTAGGGGAGGATGACACTAGGTGGAGTGATGACTGTCTCGGTGACTTTGTTGTAAAAAATTGATGCAACCTTACCCCAACAAAGGAATAAATGTAACATGTGACAATTTTTTCACCTCCTCAGCGCTCTCTGAGACACTGAAAGCTAATTCTACGAGTCTTGTGGACACAATAAATCGATCTCGCAGGAAAATACCAGTCTGCATCAAGAAGGGAGGAGAACAGTTATACAGCACAGTATTGTTGAAAAAAGATGACACCACACTGTTTATCAGGGTAAGATCAACAAGAATGTCCTGATTCTGAGCACTATGCATCCTTATGTGACGATTGAGCATGGTATAAAAAAGCCAGATACAGTTACGTTTTATAACTGCTCTAAATATGGACGTGGTCGACCAAATGGCTCGCAAATACTCTGTCAAAGCACCATCGAGACGTTGGCCTGTTCACACGGTTTACAACTTGCTGGATTTGGCTAGGATAAATGCGCGGGTATTGTTCAATTCTCTAAATGATAAAAAATTGAAACGCAGGATTTCATCCTGCAGCTGGGGGAGGAGCTTGCTGCGAAGTACGCAGCGACTAGAAAGACTAGCGTCCCTGTCAGACCTGAAGATATTACTGACACAAAAAAAGCGAACACGTTGCCTTGTAATGTCTAACTGTGAAGGAAACAAATCATTTGTAAAGTGTCACATCTGCAAGAAAACTGTGTGCAACAAATTTACATCAAAAGACTATTATTTGTTTTCATTATGTAACGGTAGCCAGTAAAAACACTCAGCAAATACATGTAAGTTTTAAAATATAAAATTATAATTTGTGTAAACCTTGTTTATTTTTGATAATTTCATTCTAAATTTCCTAGTGCTTCTAACAATAGATTCATTGGCAGTAACAATAACCCATTGACATAGGGGAAATAAAGGAAAAGATCGCGGGTCATTAGCGACCCAGCCGAGGTTCTAGTTATGTCCAAATATCAGCGGTTCTAGTGTTAAAGCTAAAACATCTGTTCTTGATAATGGCCTATGTCCGAAATTGTAATAGTGCCAGCTGTTTGTCATGGTGGCAAAGTGGACTTCGCAGTGACAAACGTTTCGGAAGAAGTGGGCCAAGCATCGCTTAGCGTAGCTATTGTTCGGATTGATTCTCCTCTATAATCTTTGCCGGCGAGTTTGGAGAATTTTGCACCCTGTGATGTTATTGCCTGCAGAACAATAATGATCAATGAGTCGTGGGCTGGAAGCACAAGTGACACGTCTGTGAACTTTTATATTGATAAACCTGTGTGTGTTCCTACTAGACGATACTTCGTCTATTTTTATTCGTAGTCGTGGAATTGATGCTAAATTTGATTTTGTTGGTGACAAGAGTGTGTACCGTAGTGTATACGTACGAGAGCAGCTCAGCATAGCGCCGTTGTGGCTACGGTTCATTCCATGCAGCGAACGCATCACACAGGAGGTTCATAAAGGGCGACTCATCGTTCCTCAGGAGCTAACTACCCCAGCCTCGTATTTCAGTTCAAAAGCCGACGATTGTAAGCGCCAGGCTGCCGCAGAACGCGTTCCAGCAGGTGGCTTATAAAGGTCGGGCTGGCGTGCTTGCACAGGAAATTACGAGCGGGGAAGGGAATTCACCTAGACCGCAGGCGGGCCGCCGTGACCCGGATCGCAGCCACGGCCGGCCAGAAGGACACCCGCCTGTGGAGTGTGGCGAGTGTGGCCGACCGAGTCACTGCGGCGGCGTGGGCAGAGCCGGCCGGGAGAAAGCTGCACGCGGGCGGCTAGCTAGCCACGCTGCTCGGCTCGGGGGCGTTGTTTACTATGCGCGGGCAGTGCCGCTGCCAAAGGGGACCCGTCAGACGCGACGGCTCATAGAATACTCGCTGGAGGGAAGCGAAAAAATGTCAGATTACAGTTCGTAAAAAAAGGAAAACATCCAGAAGGGGAAACGCAACGAAACATTATTGTGACGGCATCAGATGGATATTCAGTGATGGAACTTTAGTGATTAAAACTTCGATTCAAATGTACTGCGAACAGCAGGGAAGCATTTAGTATTCCTCAGATGTTTGCCCTAATTCGATTGGAAGGGTGTCGTAATATGTTGTACCAGAGGCCCTGCCCGGCTTTGCATGGGTAGCGCTAAGTAGTTACCGCTAGACGACATACGTAGCGTAGCGTATTTTCTTTGCTGGCCACTCCATAGAGTTATGAACAGATTTCGGAAAACAGCGTAGAATGGGGGCTGTTTTATTTGCCATGACAAGTTTCATGTAGTTTGGCCATGAATGTGAATTTGATAAATGTGTATCTGTAGTATCGATATAGTCTTTGTAAGGCTGTTCCTGAGACCTCAGAGGTTCCTTCTTTTGTTAACAGTATAGCAATGTACATGGTTTGGGAAGGATGGAAGCTGACCTGCCGTGCATTGGAAGCAGCATTATTTTAAAAGGAGTTTGTAATAATATCTTCTGAAGAAAATTTTTTGTGGAAATGAGAGTACATGAATGCAAGAATGTCAAAAAAGGAATTTTAAAGTAATTTAGCTTTCTTCTATATGTATTTGTAACTGCGTAATTTTTTATTCTCATAATATTGCGTATGCCTCAAGTTTGCAGTAGAATTTTTATAATGCAAAATATGGTTTTACACAGGAAAATTATTAAGAAATATTTTGCTGACTTGTCTTGTTGTGAGAATTTTACTAAAGGGTGTATTCTTGTAATGGTTTAATGAAGCATAATTACACTTCAGTCTTTGTTCTGGCGCCGGCAGTGGTGACCGAGCGGTTCTAGGTGCTACAGTCTGGAACTGCGTGACCGCTACGGTCATAGGTTTGAATCCTGCCTCCGGAATCTGTATGTGTCATGTCCTTAGGTTAGTTAGGTTCTGTTCTAGGGGACTGATGACCTCAGAAGTTAAGTCCCATAGTGCTCAAAGGCATTTGAACCTGAAGTTATTGTTCTCATCTATCAGTCGTTAAGTTCAGTTCCTCCTTTTTCATTCTTTACTTTTAATGATAGTGTTTTTACACTCGCATTGCACATCGTGAACTGTGATTGAGAACTGTGGGATCCTGCCCACTCGTCGCTTATAGGGTGCCTAAAGGATGCTGCTTCTCGGAGGGCTATACAGCAAGTCAAGCAAACCACATTAATAGTCTTATTTACAATTAAGCGTATTGATAATACTTAACTTTGAATTAACAACGGTGTTGTAAGCAATAGGTGACATGCAAATAGTCAATGTCTTTCGCTATAGACAATGTCCATACAAACAATGGATATGTATCACTAATAACTGGTATCGTAGCGCTCTCTTCTAAGACGAGATTTCTCCTAGTATCGGTCTATTACTGTGCTACTAATGCCCGTCTAGTACTATGCTGTCTAGTACTGTTACTTATAATCCGTCTTGATTGCAATTTTTTTTATTCGTATGACGGGTTTCGGTTCCTCTAAAACCATCTTCAGATCTGCAATGTCGGTTGCAGGAGTAACCCGTCCACACTCAGCAACCTTATCACACAGCATGTGAAGGTTGCTGATTGTGGACGGGTTACCCCTGTAACCGAAATTGCAGATCTGAAGATGAGATGGTTCTAGAGAAACCGAAACCGGAAATGCAAATTTTTTTTTTTTTTTTTTTTTTTTTTTTTTTTGCAATCAAGACAGATTATAAGTAACAGTGTATGAAAAGTGATTGTGGTATTCCTCCAGACATTATGTCTATTTTTGCAAAGTCTAGTACTGTGTTAATACTGTGCAGCCGAGGCTGGCAGTAGCGGCGGTTATTTTCTCTTGTTGTAGAGGCCGCTCCTGTTTTGGTGCGGTCCTATTCAGCGGGCTACTGCCCGAAATCGTCTCACCGTCTTCACTGCACTCGCTCTCTTCGTCTTCGTGCCGGTGCTTGTGGTTACGCCAGAACAAGAAGCGTTTTATGAAAGGTTGCATGATACCACCTTGCACTGCACATCCTAAATACGGTAAATGAAATCTTATTATCGACAGTCATAATAGATTCCTAATAGCAAGAGGTTGCAGTGTAGGCGAGCGTTCGTGAGCACATGCAGGCCAATAAATTTAATTAACATCGATATTCGTGTCCATTGTAAGGTAGAATGATTACTAGAGTGAATCGCGAAAATAGTATCATTTCAGAGCCATAATACAAGCTAAAGATTTAAGTAGATATCTGTCAGTTTTCAAGCAGTTTTACACTACTGGCCATTAAAATTGGTACACCACGAAGATGACGTGCTACAGACGCGAAATTTAACCGACAGGAAGAAGATGCTGTGATATGCAAATGATTAGCTTTTCAAAGCATTCACACAAGATTGGGGCCGGTGGCGACAACTACGACGTGATGACATGAGGAACGTTTCCAACCGATTTCTCATACACCAACAGCTGTTGACCGGCGTTGCCTGGTGAAACGGTGTTATGATGCCTCGTGTAAGGAGGAGAAATGCGTACTATCACGTTTCCGACTTTGATAAAGGTCGGATTGTAGCCTATCGCGATTGCGGTTTATCGTGTCGCGACATCGCTGCTCGCGTTGGTCGAGATCCAATGACTGTTAGCAGAATATGGAATCGGTGGGTTCAGGAGGGTAATACAGAACGCCGCGCTGGATCCCAACGGCCTCGGATCACTAGCAGTCGAGATGACAGGCATATTATCCACATGGCTGTAACGGATCGTGCAGCCACGTCTCGGTACCTGAGTCAACAGATGGGGACGTTTGCAATACAAGAACCATCTGCACGAACAGTTCGACGACGTTTGCAGCAGCATGGACTATCAGCTCGGAGACCATTGCTGCCATTACCCTTGACGCTGCATCACAGACAGGAGCGCCTGCGATGGTGTACTCAACGACGAACCTGGGTGCACGAATGGCAAAACGTCATTTTTTCGGATGAATCCAGGTTCTGTTTACAGCATCATGATGGTCGCATCCGTGTTTGGTGACATAGCGGTGAACGCACATTGGAAGCGTGTATTCGTTCTCGCCATACTGGCGTATCACCCTGCGTGATGGTATGGGGTGCCATTGGTTACACTTCTCGGTCACATCTTGTTCACAATGACGGACATTACATTTCACATGTGTTACGACCCGTGGCTCTATCCTTCATTCGATTCCTGCGAAACCCTACATTTCTGCAGGATAATGCAAGACCGCATGTTGCAGGTCCTGTAAGGGCCCTTCTGGATACAGAAAATATTCGACTGCAGCCCTGGCCAGTTCTCCAGATCTCTCACCCACTGAAAACCTCTGGTCAATGGTGGCCGAGCAACTGGCTCGTCACAATACGCCAGTCACTACTCTTGATGAACTGTGGTATAGTGTTGAAGCTTCATGGGCAGCTGTACCTGTACACGCCATCCTAGCTCTGTCTGACTTAATGAACAGGCGTATCAAGGCCGTTATTACGGACAGGGGTGGTTGTTCTGGGTACTGATTTCGCAGGATCTATGCACCCAAATTCCGTGAAAATACAATCACATGTCAGTTCTAGTATAATATATTTGTCCAATGAATACCCGTTTATGATCTGCATTTCTTCTCGGTGTAGCAATTTTAATGGCCAGTAGTGTATGAGATAGACAAATGTATTAATTTTTATATTGATCTACTCTGTAATTACATTTACAGTTGTGGCACAGTTATTGTTTACAATACTAAGATAAATATTAACAATATGTATGACCGACATTCTAGGCTGAGTCATTTGTCTGGAGTAAAATAGCACAAACATAAGTTTTATTGAAAACGGGTTGCTTTTACACAGGCGAATTGTTTAATTCACCGGCTAGTCTGAATTTCACATCCTGTAGCGTGAGCTTCACATACTACTGTTCAAAATTTAATTGTAACACAGTTCTGCTGTCCTGCCCAAAAATTTACGTATTTTGATATCAAAATAAGTTTTATATCAGTTCTTCAGATATCAATCAGGCACATATAGACGCGAGTTTAAATAAATACGAACAAGTTTCAGCGTTAAGTAACCGAATTTTCATCACTTCCATGTAACATACGGAGTATATCCAGTGCATGGAAAGAAAGTTGTCTGGAGGCATGAATGTTACGTGGTCCATACTGAAATGTTGTTTGGGGTGACATCTCATGGTAATGATGGGAGCACATCGTGACGTAAGTAATATCTCTACAATCAACGTCAACATTCTATGTGAATCATGGATACATGTATACGTCAGTGATTCAGTATGTTCGGAGGCTGGATGAGGTGGTGTACATAACAGAAAAACAAGAAAAGATGCGCGTTGTACATGTCTAGGTCGTGTTAAGCACTCCTGTCTTGAAGCTTAGCACATACTGTGATACATTCTTCAGGCTCATAGCCGCAACTCTGTCGTATACCTTTTACGCCAGACCTCTTCGCTGCGTCAGGCGAAGAGTCGTGTCCATACCTACGTTTGTTTTAAGGAAAGCTGAGTTTCTTGCTGCGCTGCTGAAAGAACATATAGCATACAAGTGAAATAAAGTTGCTGAAGTAGCATTTCAGAAAACGTTTTAAACAAAATACTACATATTTTGGATTCATATGGTCTATTGTTATGAAATTATTCTCTATCGGTTCAAGGTAACTGGGTTTAAATATTTAGTTATTTCAAATTGTAACTCTCGCATCACAGTCTGATGGTGATGTGCTATCTTTCCGTTGTTCGCCATTATTCCTACGATACTTGAAAGCTGAGTAACTGGCTGCTCATTGTTTGAAAAATGTTCAGTGAACTCAGACTGCTAATAGTGACCGCTAATCTGAGGGCGGCAGAAATTAACAGTCTAAAACTGTCATAAATCAAAATGCGTCCCTCAG
This sequence comes from Schistocerca nitens, assembly GCF_023898315.1. NCBI lineage: Eukaryota > Metazoa > Arthropoda > Insecta > Orthoptera > Acrididae > Schistocerca > Schistocerca nitens. The sequence goes on from NC_064622.1 coordinate 430,697,257, forward strand.
CCATCTATAGAGGCTTCTAGAAATGTTGTATATCAGCAAGAATTTCTGAATCCGTGTGAAAAAAATCTGTGTCAATATGACTTTGAAAAGACCTGAATTTCTTTCCCGTGAGTGGAGATTCGTTCACCAGTATCCTGAATAATTTGAAATGTCCGAAACAAATATCTCTCGCGCCACCACGCATACAACAGTGTTCACATCTGTGTGACTCAAGGAAAACAAAGCTTAAAGTTGAGTGACCTGCTGCGCCGCTACAAAACTTACTTTAAGAAAAAGAAGGAAAGCTGCATCCCATGCAGAATTTTACTTTACGCATAAATAACCGAAAACAAAAGGTTTAGCACTCGCATGTTCTTTCGATACACAGTTGCTCTGAAACGCTTAGATGACGGGCATGCCCCTGTCTAGCTGTTCAACAGGGTAAAGTAGAGCTACTGTGTAACGTGGAATCCAGGGAACGTTTCGCTTCTGGCGAATCTCCACATGATTGACAGGAGAATAGATTAAAAGGCAGAGTAAAAAGAAAATGTCGCGGCGAGGATTCGATCCTACAGCCTTTGAATTTCCTGCCAGACACTTCGTAGTTTTTTTGTCATTGTTCGAGTTATTTGGTCCGGGAGGATGTCACACAACACCAGGTTGGTTGTTGAATACTTTAATTAGTTTCTTTTTTATTATTGCGGAGAGCAGCCAGTCCTCTGACCAAGTACGCTGAGTTACGGTGCCGGCGCCATTAGACGGCGACACCAAATGGAAGTTAGGTTGCCGCTGCTTTCTCGAGTTGTAGCGGCTCTTCGTTAGATGACGATGACACCTTTACCATAATTTCACTTTAATTCATCATAGTTCAGATATTCAAATAACTTACGAGTTTGCTGCCGGGTGACGTCGTCGGCCACCGCCCATATTTCGACAGGAGCACACCCTGCTATCCTCAAGGCACAAATGCAAGGAGGAAGCAATGTGCAAGGGAATTTAATACCTCGGTTCACAGAGGATAAACAACGAAGATACCACACACAGAACAAGGGTCAATACAAACAAAGATAACCAACATCTGAAATATAGATAGTGACTATTAATCAACACGTAAGGTAGCACTAATTCTGTCCCTCTGTTTTTTGATGAGAGACCAGAGCCGGATTCCAAGCAGTATTTAAACAAAACCCACTATCTCTGTTCATAAGGTTGCTTGATAGTTTGACTTCAACAGCTTCCTTAATAACACTATCCCAACAGCTGGAAGTGCAAGCCAGAATCTCCGTGTTGTTGTATTTCATAGGATGACCGGTGTCAAGGCAATGTTCTGCTATAGCGGATTTGCTCCGCTGTTGTAAGCGTGTGTGACGCTTATGTTCAATACACCGGTCTTCCACAATCCTGATTTTCTGACCAATATATGACATGCCACAACTGCAAGGAATACGATAGACGCCAGCCTTACGCAAACCAAGATCATCTTTTATGGACGCCAACAGGGCCTTAATCTTAGAAGGTGGTCGAAAAACACATTTCTCATCATATTTCCGCAAAATACGGTCAGTCCTGTTGGAAATGCTTCCCGCGTAAGGCAAAAAGACCGTAGACTTATGTGCCACTTCATTGCTATCGTCACTCACCCGTTGCACAGAAGGCTGATAGAGCAACGCACGTTTGATCTGCCTCTCACTATAACCATTCTGACGAAAGGTGTCTTCCAGATGTGATAGCTCAGCTGCCAAACTTTCAGGGTCTGAGATAACGCGGGCCCTGTGAACCAAGGTACGAAATACTCCTTCACGCTGAGCTGGATGGTGACAACTATTAGCTCGCAGATACAGGTCAGTGTGAGTAGGCTTCCTATACACAGAATGTCCGAACGTACCATTAGTCCTCCTTCTGACCAACACATCAAGGAAGGGAAGGCATCCATTCTTTTCCACCTCCATAGTGAGCTGAATATTCGGGTAAAATGATTTCGGGTGTTCCAAAACCGATTTAAATTCTCACTACCATGAGGCCAAACAACAAAAGTATCGTCTACATATCTGAAAAAACACGCACGTTTCAAGGTCGCTGATTCCAATGCACGTTCCTCAAAATTCTCCATCAACAAATTGGCCACAATAGGTGACAACGGGCTTCCCATTGCAACTACATCAGTCCGTTCGTAGTACTGATAGTAAACCTCCCCTTAATTGCATGTATACGTCTACCTTCTTCAGGATTTTAAGAGATTCACTAAAGTCTGGTACACAGAAACGGCGCACGTAAAAGAACTCACAAAAACGTGTCTCTTGTGGGTAAAATCCGAGTAAAGCTCAGTTTTTGAAAGCAAGTTTTCAGTTATGTCCTAAGAATGCATTCTCTATTTGGCTGATTCCCCTTAAACTGTTCTCGCGCGTTCAGTTGACGTAAGAAAGAATTTTACGTGCTACGTTTAGCCCTGTTTAAAAAAAAAACATCTCGATAATGGACAAATATTACTGGATGAAAAATATTCGTTTCACTTTTATCCATTCATCTACCTTAGTGTACAGTTTGAATCGATTCGCATGATTTTAAAGTACAGAAGTGGCACGCTTCTAAAAACTCCGAGGTAAAAGTGATTCCTTTCATGTTTCTGCACATAAAATCCGAACGGTGCACAGACAAAGGGTGTCATTAGCTGAGCAATAATTTCAGCCTATTTAAATCTTTCACAAAAGGAATTAATCGATTCGCTCAATTTGTCTGCGCGCCAGCTCCGGTTCGTCATTGCCAAATTTATGCTTTTAATGAGCCATGCACTTATACTTCATTACTGGTCGTGTCTAAATGCCTGCAACATAATGACAGAAGTGCATTAAATAGGTAAGAAAAGTGCGTGAACAACATTAACATTTTATAGGCCTATTACAATTTTCAACACTACCGTCAGCTGTAATTTCGTTGTCAATTTATTGGCAACGGGTTTCGACTACACACTTCGTCAACACCACGGCCTCTAAATGTATGATGGTGAAATGTATCGTCGGAACCGATTGCCGATAAACTGATGATGAAATTACAGCAGACGGTAGTGTTGCAAATTGTAATACTCCTATCGGCTATGGTCACTGAATCAGTGATCATAAGGCCGTTGCAGTATCACTGAATATGGAAGTAAATAGGAAATTTTTTAAAAAAAGGGAGAAAGGTTTATCTATTTATCAAGAGTAATAGGAGGCAGATTTCAGACTACAAAAGAGATCAAAACGAAAATTTCTGTTCCGACACTGACAATGTTGAGTGTTTATGGAAGAAGTTCAAGGCAATCGTAAAATGCGTTTTAGACAGGTTCAACAACCGTGGTTCAACAACAAAGTTAGGAAACTACTGCGAAAGCAAAAAGAGAGCTTCACTGCAAATTTATACGCAGCCAAAACCTCTCAGACAAACAGAAGCTAAACGATGTCAAAGTTAGCGTAAGGAGCGCTATGCGTGAAGCGTTCAGTCAATTCGAAAGTAAAATTCTATCTACCGACTTGACAGAAAACCCTAGGAAGTTCTGGTCTTACGTTAAATCAGTAAGTGGATCGAAACAGCATATCCAGACACTCCGGGATGATAATGGCATTGAAACAGAGGATGACAGGCGTAAAGCTGAAATACTAAACACCCTTTTTTCAAAGCTGTTTCACAGACGAAGACCGCACTGCAGTTCCTTCTCTAAATCCTCGCATTAACGAGAAAATGGCTGACATGAAATAAGTGTCCAAGGAATAGAAAAGCAACTGAAATCACTGAACAGAGGAAAGTCCACTGGACCTGACGGGGTACCAGTTCTACACAATCGATCTGTTGTAGAATTTTAGAACATGTTTTTTGCTCGCGTATCGTGTCATTTCTGGAAACCCAGAATCTACTCTGTATGAATCAACATGGATTCCGGAAACAGCGATCGTGTGAGACCCAACTCGCTTTATTTGTTCATGAGAACCAGAAAATATTAGATACAGGCTTCAAGGTAGATGCCATTTTCCTTGACTTCTGGAAGGCGTTCGGTACAGTTCCGCAATGTCGCCTGATAAACAAAGTAAGAGCCTACGGAATATCAGATCAGCTGTGTGGCTGGATTGAAGAGTTTTTAGCAAACAGAACACAGCATGTTGTTATAAATGGAGAGACGTCTACAGACGTTAAAGAAACCTCTGGCGTGCCACAGGGGAGTGTTATGGGATCATTGCTTTTCACAGTATAAATGACCTAGTAGATAGTGTCGGAAGTTCCATGCCGCTTTTCTCGGATGATGCTGTAGTATACAGAGAAGTTGCAGCATTAGAAATTGCAGCGAAATGCAGGAAGATCCGCAGCGGACAGGCACTTGGTGCAGGGAGTGGCAACTGACCGATAACATAGACAAATGTAGTAATGTATTGCGAATATATAGAAAGAAGGATCCTTTATTGCATGATTATATGATAGCGGAACAAACACTGGTAGCAGCTACTTCTGTAAAATATCTGGGAGTATGCGTACGGAACGATTTGAAGTGGAATGATCATATGAAATTAATTGTTGGTAAGGCGGGTGCCATGTTGATATTCATTGGGAGAGTCCTCAGAAAATATAGTCCATCAACAAAGGAGGTGGCTTACAAAACACTCGTTCGACCTAGACTTGACTTGAGTATTGCTCATCAGTGTGGGATCCGTACCAGATCGGGTTGACAGATGAGATGCAGAAGATCCAAAGAAGAGCGGCGCGTTTCGTCACATGGTTATTTTGTAAGCGTGATAGCGTTACGGAGATGTTTAGCAAACTCAAGTGGCAGACTCTGCAAGAGAGGCGCTCTGCATCGCGTTGTAGCTTGCTGTCCAGGTTTCGAGAGGGTTCGATTCTGGATGAGGTATCGAATAAATTGCTCCCCCCTACTTATACCCCCCCCCCCCCGAGTAGATCACGAATGTAAAATTGGAGAGATTCGAGCGCGCACAGAGGCTTTCCTGCAGTCGTTCTTCCCGCGAAGCATACGCGACTGGAACAGGAAATGGAGGTAATGACAGTGACACGTAAAGTGCCCTCCGGCACACACCGTTGGGTGGCTTGCGGAGTATAAATGTAGATGTACATGTTGGAAACGTCGTGGATGCAAGCCGATTAGTACGGGCAAGACCATACCGAAGTGACAAAAGTAACAGGATACCTCCTAACATCATGTCGCACCTCCTTTTGCCAGACGTGGTGCAATAACTCGTCGTGGCATGGACTGAAAAAGTCGTTGGAAGTCCTCTGCAGAAATATTAAACCATACCGCCTCTGTAGACGTACACAGTTGTAAAGTGTTGCCAGTACCGAAATTAGTGCACGAACTGACCTCCCGATAAATGGGCATATGATTCGCTCGTATTGTCCGGAATGTTCTTCATACCAATCGTGAACAATTGTGGCCCGATGACAAGGTGCACTGTCGTCCATAAAAATTCCATCACTTTTTGGGAACATGAAGTCCATGAATGGCTGCAAACGTCCAAGTAATCGAAAACAACAATGATCGGCTCATTTGGACCTCATTTCATTTCATGTAGACGCAGTCCAGGTCATTATCAAGCCCCCACCAGGTTGCGCAGTGCCTTGTTGACGACCTGGGTCCATGGTTTCGTGGGGTCTGCACCATACTCTAGGCCAGGGCTTAACAACTGGCCGGTTTTGAGCGCGAGTACTCGCGTCTGCTCAGGCACGTGCTCGCGAGCAGCTGCAAGGTCGCGGAGTAGGGAGGGAGGGGAGGGGAGGGAGGGGATATGTGCGCGCACGTTTGAATAGGGCCGCAGCGTGCCTATTGAATTCGCGCCGACTGTGTAACGTTTAAAGTACTAAGATCAGCTCTTAACAGTCACTTCGCTGGTTAAGAATCATGTGAAGTCGCCGTTGTGTAACCCCAACCATGCTTTCGCAGTTCAACCCCCATTGGGAGGAATTGTATCTGTTTACAGAAAAAGATGGTGTTGCAAAATGTTTAGTATGTCACAAAACGCTGAATTCTTTTACGAAATTTAATTTGCAGTGACATTATATGTCGTACCACGCGAAAGACTACGGATGTGGAAAATGTGATTGACCAGCTCGTGCATAGGAAGTTATTAAACTTAAAAGGAAGCTATCCGAAGATGATCTGGACGACGAAGAAAAATCAACTGAGGCAGCTCTCAGAGTGGGTAACAAAATTGCTTTGCTTTTAGCAAAATCCCTGCGCCCCTTAACTGATGGCGATTTAATAAAGGAATGTTTGGTAGTTGCAGCGGAACATTTGTGTCCATCTCAAGTTGAACAGTTTCGGATTGTGCCATTATCTAACATGACCATTATGCCTCGCATACAGGACATGGCAGACGACGTCCAGAGCCAGCCTGCAAATATCTGTAAAGATTTTATGGCGTATTCTCTAGCACTGGACGAAAGTGTTGATATCACTGGAACAGCGCAGCTTGCCATATTTATTAGAGTTGTTAATAGAGATCTTCAGGTGAGGGAGGAGCTCCTCGATGTAGTAGCCATGAAGAACACTACAACCAGTGGTGATATTTTAAGTAGTGTTGAAGAAAGTATTGAAAATATAGGATTGTCGTGGAATTCTTAGTTTCAGTATCTAGAGATGGTAGAGGCATACACTAAGCTAATAAAATTATGTGGCATGTGTACATTCTCCTTTATTTGTTTCATTTGTCGCAGTAATAATTGGTGAGTGATATCCCTGCAGGTGGCCGCGGATTTACATCGACTGGCGGCAGCTGTTGTGTACCCCACGTGACTCCCCACTCTGCGCTCTGGTCCGGTAGTGGGGGTAGTGTGCTCGCGCTGCTCAGTGCTCGCGCCTTGCTGCTCACAGCTTGCTCCGCGAGCACGTATGTTGTGAAGCCCTGCTCTAGGCGTACCATCAACTCTTAGCAACTGAAGTCGTGACTCATCAGGCCACGGTTTTTCAGTCGCGTAGGGCCCTACCGACATGGTCACGAGCCCAGGAGAGGGGCTGCACGCGATGTAGTGCTGTTGGAAAAGGCACTTGCGCCCATTAATGCCATATTTCGCTCCACTGTCCTAACGGCTACGCTAGTCGTATGTCCCACACTCATTTCTGCGGTTACGCCAAGCAGAGTTACTTGCCTGTTACCTCTGAGAACTATTCAGACACTGCTGCCGTCCATCGTTATGTGAAGGCCGCCGGCCACTGCGTTGTCCGTGGTGAGAGGTAATGCCTGTAATCTGGCATTCTCGTCACACTCTTGTCGCTGTGGATCTCGGAATATTGAGCCGGCCGGTGTGGCCGTGCGGTTCTAGGCGCTTCAGTTTGGAACCGCGTGACCGCTACGGTCGCAGGTTCGAATCCTGCCTCGGGCATGGATGTGAGTGATGTCCTTAGGTTAGTTAGGTTTAAGTAGTTCTAAGTTCTAGGGGACTGATGACCTTAGAAGTTAAGTCCCATAGTGCTCAGAGCCATTTGTACTCGGAATATTGAATTCCCCAGCAATTTCCAAAAATAAATGTCGCATGCATCTAGCTCCAACTAATATTCCACATTCAAAGTCTGTTCATTCCCTTTTGAAACCTTTTAACTTGAATCACCTGAGTGCAAATGACAGTACCCCCAATGCACTGTCCTTTCGTGTCCTGTGTGCGCTTTAACAACGCCATCTGCATACGTGCTTAAGTAACACGAACAGTTTTGTTTTATATAAATTGTACAGGTTGCGTATTTTGATGAATTTAGTGTGTGTAGCCTAAATTTCAGTTTTACTCTGAACAGACAAGACAGCCTGGAGAACTACCACGCGAAAACCTGCCTTCTGGAAGAACACATGATGATGATGATGATGATGATGATGATGATGATGATGATGATGATGAGTAGTAGCGGACCTCTAAAATGTTGTGCTAGCAAAATGTTTGTGTAATGATTGTAGAAATATCCCAGCATTAATTAGAGCTCGAGGGAACTATTCGCAAATGGAGAAGAAGCGGATAACTATCACTGTTAAGACTGATGACTGTATCCACCGAAGTTATACAGTTGTATAAATCGCTAGAATTAAGTTGTCTCTACGTGACTACCTGTAACCCACTGAGGATACGTACTGATGATAACTGAAATCTAGATCTGCAATAAAATAGGGAGGATAATACGACTGATGGTGACTTTTCTGTCCTGGATAATAATTCTGGCTGGCTGGGCTCTGAGCGCTATGGGACTTAACATCTATGGTCATCAGTCCCCTAGAACTACTTAAACCTAACTAACCTAAAGCCATCACACAACACCCAGTTATTACGAGGCAGAGAAAATCCCTGACCCCGCCGGGAATCGAACCCGGGAACCCGGGCGCGGGAAGCGAGAACGCTACCGCACGAGCACGAGCTGCGGACTAATAATTCTGAAAATTGTTTATTTGGATTACACAGTTAATTTGTTGGAATTATTCAACGTAAAATTTTGATCTTAAGTATCACAATGTCACTGCATTTACTTAAAGAGACAGTGCACAAGAGAAACAGAGTCCCGTTCCACCAGTCAAGAAGAACAGACGTGCGCTGGTTCGCTGGGGCGAATACTGTGTTGAGTGTCCTGGAAATGCCCATTGTTCTGTCAACGATGTCGAAACGGATTCACAAGCGCGTGCGTGATACTTGGATGTGCAACAGCTTGCGCACGATTAAGGCGACTGGAGGCGCCGACTGCAGTGACTGGAACACGTCTGCATTGGGAACACGCCGGACACTGTTTCTGCATCTTCACATAGGACCTACCTGTTTATGAATCCGAACCACACCAGTAGAATCATGTTTTCGGATAACACAACTGAAGTTCAGTTGAAACTGTATGTTACATCTTATTACTTCGTTCCTGTTAGACCTAATTAAAATCGGCTCCTCTAAACCATAGTAACTGTAAGTAGCCATTGATGTTCTGAAGTATTTAGAAACACTATCCTTCTAAAAAACGTTCTTTCTTATTGTTGCACGTTGCATTGTGCTGAACACGCTATTTGCATTATTTTACGTATAGCTGTTGGTCCCCATTTGCAGAGTCGTGGCTGGTCATTCCTATCACCACGGCACGGAAAAGAGATACTATTTATTCTACTGTGTACATGATACGGTGGATAGGGGGCCAGTAATCTGCGATTGTTTGCTGATGGTGCTGTGCTGTACGGGAAGGTGCCGAAGTTGAGTGACTGTAGGAGGATACAAGATGACGTGACGAAATTGCTAGTTGGGATGATGAATGGTGGCTAGCTCTAAATGTATAAAAATATAATTTAATGTTGATGTAACTTGTGTGAGGTCTTGCGTTGTCATGAAGAAGGAGAAGTTCGTTCTGATTTTTGTGCCTACGAACACGCTGAAGTCGTTTCTTCAATTTCTGAAGAGTAGCACAATACACTTCAGAGTTGATCGTTTGGCCATGGGGAAGGACATCGAACAGAATAACCCCTTCAGCGTCCCAGAAGACTTTAACCGTGACTTTACCGGCTGAGGGTATGGCTTTAAACTTTTACTTGTTAGGGGAGTGGGTGTGGCGCCACTCCATTGATTGCCGTTTTGTTTCAGGTTCGAAGTGATGAACCCATGTTTCATCGCCTGTAACAATCTTTGACAAGAAATTGTCACCTTCAGCCACATGACGAGCAAGCAATTCCGCACAGATGGTTCTCCTTTGCTCTTTATGGTGTTCGGTTAGACAACGAGGGACCCAGCGGGAACAAATCTTTGAATATCCCAACTGGTGAACAATTGTGACAGCACTACCAACAGAGATGTCAAGTTGAGCACTGAGTTGTTTGATGGTGATCCGTCGATCATCTCGAACGAGTGTGTTTGCACGCTCCGCCATTGCAGGAGTCACAGCTGTGCACGGCCGGCCCGCACGCGGGAGATCAGACAGTCTTGCTTGACCTTGCGGCGATGATGACACACGCTTTGCCCAACGACTCACCGTGCTTTTGTCCACTGCCAGATCATCGTAGACATTCTGCAAGCGCCTATGAATATCTGAGATGCCCTGGTTTTCCGCCAAAAGAAACTCGATCACTGCCCGTTGTTTGCAACGCACATCCGTTACAGACGCCATTTTAACAGCTCCGTACAGCGCTGCCACCTATCGGAAGTCAATGAAACTATACGAGACGAAACGGGAATGTTTGAAAATATTCCACAAGAAATTTCCGGTTTTTTCAACCAAAATTGGCCGAGAAAAAAAATGTGTTGCATTACTTATTGAACTGCCCTCGTACATCCAATGGCGCTATTGGCAGAGGACGAAACGGTGGTCGGTCAGACCCGAGTGGCCCGTCTATGGAACGAATGCGGAACTGTGTTTACATGTCTCTGTATCGTACGAGGGTCGTTCAATATGTAATGCAGCCCTTAATTTTTTCTTTTCCAGGTTTAGTTGAAGAAAAAAAAAAAAGAAACGGAAGTTGTGGGACATCGTAGAATATTCCTGCTTCAGCACCTGTAGCTTCATGAAGTTCCTATAGGTGGCGGCACTATGGGTAGCCTTAATGGCATCTGTAATGGAGATGCGTTCCGAGCAAAAACCTGTCTTTGGGTATCTTCTGACGGAAAACTAAAGCACAGCAGATATTCATAAACGATTGAAGAATGTCTATGAACACCTGACAGTGAGCAAAAGCACAGCGAGTCATTAGGCGAGGCGTTTTTCATCATCACGACAAGGTCACGCAAACATGTGCGATTTCCCGCGTGCATGCCAGCCGCACGCAACTGTGACTACTGCAATGTTGGAACGTGTGGACACTCTTATTAGAGATGATCGATGGATCACATCAAACACCTCGCTCTTCAACTGGACGCCTGTGTTGGCAGTGCTGACACACGCTCGTCCAACAGTTGCATTCAAAAGTGTTTCCCCACCGGGTTCCTCGTCGGCTAGGAGAAGATTTCCATCTATTTGGCCCAGCCAAGGATGAGATCCAATTCAGAGGCGGGCTGCTACACCTCCTACGGGTAGTTTCGAACAGCATGCAAGCGTTAGGGAAATGCTTCGGGAACTCATATGGGAATCCGTGGAGGAATTTCTTTTGAGGACGACTATTGAGAAAATTTAGAGAACCAGCATTTGAAGCTGACTGCCGAATGATTCCCTCGCCTCCAACATACATTGCGCCTAAGGACCACGACGGTAAGATACGTGAAATAAGGGCCCACACGGAGTTATATAGATCATTAGTTTTCCCTGGTTCTATTTTTACTCACTGCACACCGTAAGGTGGATTGCGAAGTAACCATGTAGATTCATATTTTTTATTATTATTTCACTTTCTAATAGCTATATTGACTATTACCTACCAACTAAAATCGATTTTAAAGTCACAAGGCATCATCCTAAGAGCAAATTACGAGGAAATCAGTGTGTTACTGAAGTGTATCACGTTATTTTGAGACATAATCTGCCAATCACCAGATTTTGTTTCACCTAAGCTCACATATGGTTCAAATGGCTCTGAGCACTATGTGACTTAACATCTGAAGTCATCAGTCCATTAGAACTTTGAACTACTTAAACCTAACTAACCTGAAGACATCACACACATCCATGCCCGAGGCAGGATTCGAACCTGCGACCGTAGCGGTCGCTCGGTTCCGGACTGAAGCGCCTAGAACCGCTCGGCCACCGCGGCCGGCCCTAAGCTCACAGTTCCAGCTAAAATCATGTATTGAGTGCTATATTGACTATGACTGTTTGCTATGTTTCATGTGTATTTTTCCTGACGCAGTTTGGGTGTGTTGATAACCAGTAAGTCAATTCATTTCTTTTCTTTCCATGCGCTGCTCTGTGACGTCATTTAGCTCCGTTGTTTCACCTGGCTGCTGCTATTCAGCTTGATATTGCAGTGCTGAGTGATTTATTGTGTGTATTGTGCGTCATTTTGTGTCTGTTTTTCATATATACCTACATACGCAAGGTAATCCAAAATGATCTCTACAACTTTGATCTCGTATATTTCAGAACTGGACATTGGTAGAAAGATATGGTTTGCGGCATAGTGGTCACAACCACCTCAAGTTTTAATAATCGTTTCAACAGAGTTCAGTGTCTGCGAAATCTATAGCACACCCCATATCTCAGCTACATTCCAGTTCCTCTCACCTCCGGCCTAGAATCGTTAATGTGCTCAACTGCTGCTCTGAGGCGATCTCACAGGTCGTGCAGGTCCCGTACCAGGGTCTGGTAAAAAGTATCCTCCACAAAGCCCGAAAGAAAAAACTAGTTGCGTTCCGCTGGAGCAGCGTGTTATCTTTTCTTTGGCCTGTCAATCATTCCACACGCTATGCCACCTGTCGGGCGTTGGCCGGTTTCGTCGACGCCTTACCAGCAAAAACAAACAAGCAAACACAGGTGTGTGTGTGTGTGTGTGTGTGTGTGTGTGTGTGTGTGTGTGTGTGTGTGTACATCGTGCATCTTTCTACCTATCCCCATCACGTAATCAAAGTTTTAAAGATCATTTCGGAAGTTCCTGTGTATTTCCGTAAAGAATTCTTTCATTTCTAATTTTCCAGCGTCACATAACGCCCTCCCTAACGATACGTTAGGTTATCTCGGTCGTAATCACTCCGACCACTATTATAATTGAATCTTAAACACGTTTAGCGATGAGACTAACTTGTTTGTGTCATTGTCCTCCTGAACACATTTTATTTGCGCGTCAGCAGCGGCGATGGAATGTTGTAGACCTGACTCAGTGCGTTGCGCTTAGCTGTTAGAGATTACATATAACCATCTGAAGTCATATTTGGCAGACGTATTCCATACTTCACGTACTAGCTATACGTAAATGTGCAGAGACGACCCGCTATATGTGTACTATCCCTTGCGTGATATATGTACACAACTGCACAACTAGCGAAACACTAAACTTCTTATCTTTGAAAGTGGGCCACTGAAATTCTCGTATTGTCACTATTACAACCTACCATTTCAACAAACTCTGAACTTATCTTTTTAATGACAAGCATCATAGGAAGTACTAAAACGCTAATGTTTGGTGCACAGAGCTTCATGATGTACCACATCGTCCATGACACACATACATGAAATAGAAGAAATGACGTCGTTGGCATTTGGAATGTCACCAGAATGTACCGTAGCTTTAAGAATAGGACAGCACGATTTCCCTTGGCTGCACGTTTGCTTAGTCAGCGGACGTAAAAAGGGGCAAACGAGAAGAATGCCGCACTAAGAGCGACCTTGATGCGACCACAAAAGCAGAGATCCGCGTCACGCAAACATGACAACGACGCGCGTATCCTATCAGTTTATCGTCTCCGGTGACAGTGACAACGCGTGCGACAACACGCTGGAATTCTTCACTCTTGAAAGAGATAAGCTGTATTAACGAAAAGCTTTTTAAGGTTTCTATCAATCTACGGCTGCTTAATGAGCTCCTTGCATATCTAGATTTCAAAATGACTCTTTCTACATCATTTCATTCAAAACTGTGCAACAGATCTAAGGAAAATGTACCTAACTATCTCTTGAAACTTCATAATAACTATGTCTTTCTTATTCATCAGAAAATTAAAATAACTTTCTTCGGATAGTGTTAATAATACTGCTGACACTTGGTTTAGATTGTTTGTAAACACTTGGAACTTTCGAAACCTTCTGTAGGCGTTCTCAACCAGTGGTAGTGGAGTATTACGAGGTGTGTCCCGCAACTGAATACAGCAGTGCCAGACACTTTCACTCTGTTGTTTTCATTCTTGCTTGTGCACTCTCCCTTCCTTCCTTCCTCCTATCATCTTGCGGTATCAAAAATTACAGCAAAAGTAACAACTTCGTTCGCCTCTCTTGGGCATTCATGAAATATCGTTAAGTTAATTCAGTGAACAGCACTTTGGAATGATCGTAGCTGGATTGTGAGATCTACTGTGCAACTGCTACCAGCAAACTGAGAATTTAAATTACGTTTTTCACAACTGCTACCAGTTTAAGCAGAATTTTGATCTTCAGCTATTATCTCAACAGACAAGTATTCATGTTTATTGTGAGATCGTGCTGTTTGCTTTTCTTTTGGAAGTGGTGCCTAGTTCTATTTTAGCTTGAAAATTGTGTAATTGCTGTGGTGAATACAGGTGATACGATGAAAGCTTACGCATATCATATGTCTGTGCTATTGAGGTGGCGAAAGGCTCTTACTATGAAGCTGTATAAGAACAAGTACAAATAATTCGATAATTGCTTTGACGACACGACAGTCTATTTATGTACTTAAAGACGACTATGAGGGGAGATTTATCGGATTCCAAGTTTAATAATGGTTTAATACCTTCTTATGACATGTTTGTGTGCTAAATTACCTTCTGGTCAAGCTTCATCAATTCCGTTAGCACTTGCTCCTCTAATACGACTCTCTCATATAGCATCATCAGCCGAAATGGGTGTGACTATTTTTATTCACCCAGTACTAGCCATAAATTAGGTACAATGACAGAAAGTGACTGTCTTTGTGTGTTGGATGCCGACCTCAATAATAACTTAGCATAAGGTTCTAAAGCTGGTCTGTCAAATGAGGGTGCAATTTTCATTTTAGAGTGTAATTTCAATAGGAAGCTCTTGTCAGTCATATTACACACTACGAGTTTCGGTTTACAAATGCCTTCTGAAGTTAAATACTGCTACACCAACAAATAGGTGATGAATAATCGGTTTGAAGCTCATATTTTGGTCTTTCCTGTCACCACGAACGATTGTGTATAGAGGCTCGTGGGTAATTGTACTTTTGTGCTGCCGTGAGTGAGTGAATAACAGTTTTGATTAACTGTAGCGGTGCATATTCAGGGAACATAAAAGTGCGCCATTATAAAACACACACACGACATTACGACATTGTTATGACGAGACGAGGAGGTGATGACTGAAATTGCAGGGTACAAAACAGTGACTGCCAAGATGACTGCAGACATACTCATAGGAAAGGAATTAGCTTCCCGCACGTGTTGCGCGAGCCGGTCGTAACACAGACCACGTGCAGCGAAAGGTAAACAATGAACAGGGCCGTGTGTGTACTGCCTTACC
Source organism: Schistocerca nitens (assembly GCF_023898315.1). Classification (NCBI taxonomy): domain Eukaryota; kingdom Metazoa; phylum Arthropoda; class Insecta; order Orthoptera; family Acrididae; genus Schistocerca; species Schistocerca nitens. The sequence continues at coordinate 430,712,291 of NC_064622.1, forward strand.
TTTTATCGTATTCATGTCTGCAGCAGCCGTCCGCGGTAGCTCGTTTGCTGACTTCACAGCTCGTCGCGAATCCACACAGTAATAAAAAGAAGGAAAGATGAAAAACAATTATTTTTTTTAACTTCCGCACCTCAGTCGATAAAAAACTGATATTAGAGAAAAGGTGCGAGTCGTCACTGACGGGAAAAAGCAAGAGAAGGGACACGTTGTCGAAACGTACACGCAACTTCCACCGGCAAAACGGAAGCGTCACACCGGAGCGCAGCGTAGCGTCCTGACAGGTCAGCGTGCGGAGATTCGCGGCGAGAGCTCAGGCAGCAACGTGCCGCCCAGCCGTGCTGACGGCAGACTGAAAGCTGGGGCTCCAGCGGCGGGCAGCGCGGGCCGTTGTCATGGTCACGGCGACCGCAGCGCCGCGAACCGGCGCGCGCCGCAAGCTGCGGCCGGACGCGGTGGCCGCGCTTCCATCCTGGGTCCCCCAGTCACACGTTCAAACAACAGACATCTCTTGGCTCCCCTGCTGGAGCGACGTCACTTGAATCAGCACTGGTTTATACGGAAGGACCCCTAATTGTGGCAGCAAAGGCAACAGTCACACCGGCTGAACAATTCCTGTGTATTCTGAGCGAGGGCTGGTTCGACCATCAGGCAAGAATAGGCTGGCACCTACTGCCGCAAAATTTTAGGGACTGCAAAGGGTTGAATCAGAAGAATTGAGGACAAAGCATGATAATTCAATACAATCCACAGGAAATGAGAACGTCTGGCCATTCAGTTTAAAAGTATATTTACTTTGTTGTGCAATTGGATGTGGTGATGGTGATGATGGAGGAGGAGGAGGATGAGGAGGAAGAGGGAAGGAGTTAACGGGGAGACCGATGGCAGCACAAAAGAGTGTCTCCATTTTCCAATTCTTAGCTAGGGTGCCAAAACACCTAGCAACGGCAGTGTTCTGAGCAGTGAAACTGGAGTCGGTGTTTCCCGCTGGAGAGTCAGAGTTAATAATAACGGAAGGGAAAACATCTATGACATTTCTTAAGGAAGCATTACAAGTTCTATGCTGTTCTTAATACACTAAGGTGAACTATTGCCCAGCGTGGCAACTCCAATGCAGAAATATTGAGCCATACTGCCTGTATGGCCGCCCACAATGCAAAGATATTGCCGGTGCAGGACTCTGTGCACAAACTGACATCTCCTTTACGTCCCATAAATGTTTGATGGGATTCCCGTCGGGTAAACTGGCTGGCCAAATCTTCCTCTCAAATTGTTCAGAATGTTCTTCAAACCAATCGCGAACAATTGTGGTCCTCTAACATGGCACATTGTCATCCGTAAAAACTCCGTCTTTGTTTGGGAATGTGAAAATGTGTGTGAAATCTTATAGGACTTAACTGCTACGGTCATCAGTCCCTAAGCTTATATCCTACTTAACCTAAGTTATCCTAAGGACAATCTTATAATGGAAAATGTAAATTTACTAAAAAAGTTCGTTACGCTACCATTATTTATTCTGCTATAGTGCTACGGCTTTGTAAAAAACCGTTGGATAGTATCGCCATCTGGCAGTTAATGTTTCCGTGTAGCAACGACGCTAAGCAAGTGGTTCGTTCTCTGACAGCAGTAATACAGGTACTCGTAGTTCCATGTTTCTGTAGCAAGCATTGTGAGTGATATGCGTTAGTTTCATCTGTGGATGTTATTTACATCAGTAAATGTAAAATGGGTCAAGTGGTTCTGAGCACTATGCGACTTAACTTCTGAGGTCATCAGTCGCCTAGAACTTAGAACTAATTAAACCTAACTAACCTAAGGACATCACAAACGTCCATGCCCGAGGCAGGATTCGAACCTGCGACCGTAGCGGTCACGCGGTTCCAGACTGAAGCGTCTAAACCGCACGGCCACACCGGCCGGCCAGTAAATGTAAATAACACTTATCCCTCACAATGCTAGCTACAGAAGCAAGGAAGTATTTCTATTACGGCTGTCAGCCACTTACGTAGCGTCGTTGCTCTATATATATATATATATATATATATATATATATATATATATATATATATATATATATATATATAACTATGACGCCCTTCTACGTTAGGTTATATTTTTCGGTATGTACATGACAACACGAGCGATTCATCTCAACAGATTATGATGATGTGTAATGCCTGATGGCTGACACGCACTGAATTGTAGTAATTTATATTGGTATGTATGATGTAATGAATATTTAAATATAAATGTAATATGCTACTGCTCACCTCTTATAGGCAATTTTCTGTATATTAAATATGTAAATGGCTCGTTACTGAGCTGGAACTAGTATTCAATAAAGGATTTTTTTTAAATCTTGACTTAGGATGTTTATAAAAATAACGGAAAGCCTGTCCCCTACTTGACAATGTCTACCAAACATATGTTAATTACATGTATATAATCACAACTATTTTTTTTAAATACAGATCATCTTGTTTCTCACCACATATTGTACACAAATGAAATAAAAATTCTAGAAAGAAATTTTCACTCTACAGCGGAGTGTGCGCTGATATGAAACTTCCTGGCAGATTAAAAGTGTGTGCCGGACCGAGACTCGAACTCGGGACCTTTGCCTTTCGCGGGCAAGTGCTCTACCGACTGAGCTACCCAAGCACGACTCACGCTCCGTCCTCACAGCTTTACTTCTGCTAGTACCTCGTCGGTAGAGCACTTGCCCGCGAAAGGCAAAGGTCCCGAGTTCGAGTCTCGGTCCGGCACACAGTTTTAATCTGCCAGGAAGTTTCGAAATAAAAATTGCTAACTGTGAATATTTTATAAAGATTAGGGAGGACTCGAACCTCCGCCTGGACCAGCCGCACAGTCCATGACTGTAGCGCCATAGACCGCTCGGCTAATTCCGCGCGGCTGGGAACGTGACGTCCATCAATGGATGCAGATGTCTCCAAGTAGCCGACGATAACCATTTCCAAACAATGATCGGTTCAGTTTGACCACAGGACCCAGTACACACCTTTATGGAGCCACCACCAGTCTGCGCAATGCCTTGTTGACTACTTGTGTCCATGACTTCGCAGGGTCTGAGCGTCACTCTATCTCCACCGTCTTGCCAACTAAAATCATGACTCATCTGACCAGACCATGTCTAGGGTCCAACGGATATGGTCACGAGTCCTGGAGCTGTCACCGAAGGCACACGCGTCGGTCGTCTACTGCAACATCCCCTTAACGCCACATTTTCCTGCTCTGTTCCAACGGATATGTTCGTCATACGTCCCACATTTTTCAATCCTTAGCTATGGCGGCAAAACGCCTAGCAACGGCCGTGTTCCGAGCAGTGAAACTGGAGTCGGGGTTTTCTGCCGGCGGGTCAGAGTTAATAATAACTGTGTACAACAGAAGCTATATCTGAGATTCCTTAAAGACGCATTATAGGTCCTCTGCTGGTCTTCATACACTAAGGTGAAAGAAGTCATAGGCTACCTCTGCGGTTATTTCATGCAGTGTTGCTAGCACTGCTAACTGTACACAAACACGGCTGCTCTCGGCACTGAAGCCCATCGTCCAATGCGTTGTCGGTGGTGAGAGGTGATGTCTGAAATCTGGTATTCTCGGGAGACTCTAGACGCAGTGGATCTTGTAATACTGAATACCCTAACGATTTCCGAAATGGAATGTCTCAAGCGTCTAGATCCGACCACAATTCCGCGTTCAAAGTCTGTTAATCCCGTCGGCGGCCGTAATCACGTCGGAAATCTTCCCGCACGGAACGACCTGACAAGGGAACCTCCCCACCGCACCCCCCTCAGATTTAGTTATAAATTGACGCAGTGGATAGGCCTTGAAAAACTGAACACAGATCAATCGAGAAAACAGGAAGAAGTTGTGTGAAACTATGAAAAAATGAACAAAATATACAAACTGAGTAGTCCATGTGCAACATATGCAACATCAAGGACAACCTGGGTTGAGGAGCGCCGTGGTCCCGTGGTTAGAGTGAGCAAATACAGAACAAGAGGTCCTTGGTTCGAGTCCTCGCTCGAGTGAAAATTTTACTTTCTTTATTTTCGCAAAGTTACGATCTGTCCGTTCATTCATTGACGTCTCTGTTCACTGTAATAAGTTTAGTGTCTGTGTTTTGCGACCGCACCGCAAAACCGTGCGATTAGTAGACGAAAGGACGTGCCTCTCCGATGGGAACCGAAAACATTTGATCGCAAGGTCATAGGTCAACCGATTCCTCCACAGGAAAACACGTCTGATATATTCTATACGACACTGGTGACGGCATGTGCGTCACATGACAGGAATATGTTGTCGACCCACCTAACTTGCACACTTGGCGAATGGGTAAAAAGATTCTTCTACCTTGCCCGATTTAGGTTTTCTTGTGGATGTGATAATCACTCCCAAAAAAGTGATGAAAACATAAGAGTTTGTCACATAAACTGCAACAAATGAATGCAACAGTTTCACAGTCGCACAGTTTTCCCTGTGCTCTGTCAAAACATACGTTTTTTACGTTTTCAAATGTTTCCGTGTGTAGACCGTCAAATCCTGCATATGTCCAAGCAAATCTAAACATGCCCTAGAATTTTGGAGAGCGAAGTTGATTATGTGTGAGTGCCTGAACTTTAATAATCGTCTGAAAATAAAAAATTAAACTTTTCACTCGAGAGAAGATTTGAACCAAAGACCTCTCGTTCCGCAGCTGCTCACGCTAACCACGGGACACGGCGCTCGTCAGCTGACACTCTCCTAGATGTTGCTTACCTTGCACATGGACTACTCAGTTTGTATATTTTGCTTATTTTTTTCATAGTTCCACACAACTTCTTCCTGTTTTCTCGATTGACCTGTGTTCAGTTTTTCAAGGCCTATCCACTGTGCCAACTTATAACTAAATCTGAGGGGGGTGCGATGGGGAGGTTCCCTTGTGAGTACAAATGAAAGCTTTGGCAATGCTCTGCCTTTTAAAAAATGGTTCAAATGGCTCTGAGCACTATGGGACTCAACTGCTGTGGTTATCAGTCCCCTAGAACTTAGAACTACTTAAACCTAACTAACCTAAGGACATCACACACATCCATGCCCGAGGCAGGATTCGAACCTGCGACCGTAGCAGTCCCACGGTTCCGGACTGCGCGCCTAGAACCGCGAGACCACCGCGGCCGGCTCTGCCTTTTATATCTTGTGTTCTCGATACTACCGTCAATTCGCTATCCCATGACTTTTGACCCTGAAGTGAACTCATTCGTTCATTAAAAAAAAAATAATAATAATAATAATAATATCTCGAAGCACTTGGGATGAGGAACTGAAATGGAACGTCACGAACTGAGAATTAAAAATATCGAGTCAAATTCCCGAATAACTTTACAGTATGTGTCAACGTATCAGTAAGACGTTGCAATCCGTCTGGCCCGGATTGACGCACTGATTCGTTTGGGGAAGATTTCCTGAAGCCATTCTATCCTCTCTTAAGGCAATATAGCCCACAACTGTTGTAGCTGGTCTCTGATACACTGGAAGCTGGCACACGGATGCATTTGATGCGGGGATCGTCCCACACAAATACTGAGATCTTGCTGCCTGCAGTAGTACGCGAACAGTTCATTGAGACACGTGTCACGGGTGGACGAGCGTGTCGTGTTGGAAAGTAGCACGTTGATGCTATCGTGTGAGGGCTAACATACGGGGACTCAGGATGTCCGTGAGTACCACTGAGCTGTCAAAATCTTCTCACTCACTAACGGATGTGATGTGAAGTCGTACCAGATGGCTACTCACACCATGACCCCGCGAGTAGCACCAGTGAGCCTACCCAAAACAGTGGAAGAATTGCACCTGTAGCCAGCTCTCTAAAATACTCACTCACGATGGTTATCCAGGGTAGTTGACAACCATGATTCGTCACTGAAATTCAGACGCCACTCATCAGCAGTCCATGTGTTCCAGCAATGGCAGCACAGATGAACAATACTGTTCGTTTCTAGGATCGGATCAGAACTACTCACTCACTGGAATGAATTAGCTCTTTTCCAGGATTCGGCACTCTTCATTCACTTACGAGAACAAATTAAAGAAAGGCGTCTGCCCTGTTTAATTCAGTGTTAACGTATCTGAACTTGTACCTTATTTTATCCCGTTTTGTTAGAACATAGAAGAGGATTAATAATTTCCTGTTACCTACATTCTAGTTTTAAAATTTCCAAGTAGCTTAAATATCATATACATTAAAATTAAACAATACCACAACAAAATTCCAAAATTATAAATTTTATTAATAACAAAATAGAATATAAAAACTGTAACATAAATGAAATTAATTTCCTACCTCCTGAAATTGCAACCAACGTGACAGTATATGTGTCTACGAGGAGAACCTAATGAGAGTTATGATTACAAACAAAATTTGACCCGTTTCACCATGAAGTGTGTGCGTGTTTCTTTTCTCGGTGTATATTAGACATATTGGGAATAATACAACATTTTAGGAATCAAATGGTGAAGCATTAGCAACACCAGCTATTTGGATTCTCACAAGCTGAAAAGACCACTACTTTCTGGCAAATACACATCAGACAAATATTTAAAATTTTATAAATCATTCTGTAATTGGAGCAGAGCAGCTATTGGTATGAAATGCTAAAAATCAAATAAAAATAGTCCCTACCGCGTTTTCTGATTTTTATTCATTAGCAGCCGGTTTCAGCCCATTCCTCTAACCATCTTCAGGTTTTTTCCCACCATGATCGCTTCAGACGGAGCGACATACCGGGAAGCAACGATATCACTGCTGTGTATATTTGTTGACTTTGACAGATTCCTCTCAGACTGAAGAATTCGCACATATTATAGTGGTAGATGGTTGCTGACGTGTTTTTTTTTAATTTTATTACGTTTCCGTATGTTATCTTAAGATAAACCTTTTTTAAGAAATATAACCGATATTTTGTTCTCGTCAAAAGCTCTCAATATTGAATTTTGTACTTTATTGCACGTTGCACGATTAATTTTCAAGGATTTGCATAAATGTGTGGAATGTTCAAAAGCCTGACAGTTTATTTCATGTTTGAGGCACTATATGTCATTATGGCAGCGTTTTAAAACTTGGTGCTGTGTTTAGCGACAGTAACTTTTACTCAGTTTGAAATATTTTGTGTAGTTTGTCTTTCTTCCGATTGGAACCGCTCAAGAGGTACGATTGTAAGATTTCTTATGCACGAAATGTGCCGTGAGTGCATGGAACTCATGTTGTTTGTAATTGTCCAACTGTCATTGTCTTTGAAACTGTCAAATCCTTTTTAATTTCATCAGATAATTGGGAATTAGAAGTCTGGGTAAATTCAGTACTGAATATTTATATTTTTTAATGTTGTCAATACAGTACCATAATTTTGTATAACATGATGAGCTTTATAACATTGACAGATTTACTTATTGGCAGTCGTAAACGATTGTTGGAGATTAGATCATCACAAAAGAAAATAAATCAGCATCTGGTCAGGAACCAAACGACGACGACGAGTTAGGTGCAGACTGAGACACGTTTTAACACAATACAATGGGAACTTCGTCTGATGTAAAAGCTGGTGCTGGCAAGGAGTATTCGTAACTAGTTCTTAAGTGTCATCAGAAGAATCATCGACTCATTGTGATCTTGACTGGTTACTGATCCATGCCATTCCAGAGGTATTTGACTTATGTGTCTCTCCAAACTTGACAAGTAGCCAAAGAAACAGGGAGTTATTTGCTGGGAGAAGCGGCATTTTCCTTTTTCCCATCCAGTTTGGTAAATTTATGCCATACTCGTATATCACTTGCACGTCTTTCAGGCAGAGGCAATCCTGAGGCACAGACAAATGCGTTATGTGGAGAAATTAAAATACTTACTGCTGAGACGTGCTTTTCTAAACAGTGGGAACTTAAAATGAGTCGAATTTACACACAGTGGAGAATGCTGTATCAAGGATGATTTAGGTCGAAGACCGCTGAGTCACTCTGTGGTCTGCTCCAACTGGAGTTGGGAATGCTAGGGGAGTGGCTGGCAAGCAGCAGACGATGAGTATTTTGTTGAGCACTAAATGGTGAACTTTTTCATCTGCAGTGAATGGTAAGCATCTTGGAAAACAGCTAATGTGAGTGGATCGGCGAGAGGTGAATAATGAGCGGACTGGCGAGAGATGTGCAGGTTGGTGAATGGTGAGCAGCTGGTGGGAGCCAGTTCGTATGCAAGCTAGGTGTGTCAGGGGAGCTGAGAGTGCAGAAACAGCTCTTTTGAGTCATTTGCTGAAGCTCGTTCACTCCCAAATGAGCTGCAATGCATTCCTTGGAGCTGCCTTTTCAAATAAAGAACGGAAATTATGGTATCCCTCCATGGGATACCTCCATAGCAAGACGGATGGCCAGGCATAGTGGAGCAGAGAACCGTCTCAGTAGGAGCCTAGACAAGAGTAAATAATTAATCCACACGAATAAGCAGTAATCTAATCATTACTTAGCTTTTAGTCCAGTAGTAGAATTCTATATCCAAGTTTCACAACAATCTAATACAACATCACACATGGCAGTGTTCTCTAGCCCATGACCAATTGAGCTGTTCTGTGGCCCACGCATGGCTGAACTTTATCCAGTCCGCAGAGGTCGCTCTTGTCAGCAGCTGGTGGAGGCTGGACGCTGCGGGCACGCATCATTGGCTGCAGCGGCATCTTGTGCGACGACTACCAGCATCCGCCCAACACTTGCGACGTTGTTGCCAATTGTCGGCTTCGGTGTCGATGGCAACGACTGCGCGGAAATAAAAGGCAAGAAAGTGTTTTCTGCATTAATCCACCGTTTCTTCATTTTCTGTGCCTTCTGTGCCTGACAAACGCTTCTGACACCAGTAAGGTTGACGTAAACAGAACACACATACCGTATCAGAGTATTTCTCTGCCACCTGGAAGACGTTTCATACTGTAACGCTCTTTGCCACACAGACTAATACAGCGCAATGTGTGGGATGCTGTCGTGACAACATGCCGTAAAATCCTTGTTCAATTCATTTACGTCACCGGAGTGACTTATAAATCCGAAGAAATAGTACTCCTTTGGAAAAATAATATACCAACACCCAATATTTTTATAGCTGTTTACTTAGGCTATCAGTTGCGACTCCCGAATAGAGTCATTTTCAGGCCCTATACAGTAAAAATTGCGAGACATCAGGGTACAATCAAGGATGTGCTATGAATATATAACATAGTTTGGAAACACTGTGCAAGACACAAGTCATCTGTCAGAAATAACTCAAAAACGCCGCAGTATTATTGCAATGCATACATTAATCCTATACTTTTACTGTCGGAAAATACATAGGGATATAGGCAGCAAGGCTCCTTTACTTTTTATGGAAAGTATTGAAGAAAACTGTCAGAAAACTAATATAAAATTGTAAGAAACGATAAAAGAGTAAAATGAAATAATAGAAATAATAAATGCTCGTATTGGGAAAATAACTGTAATAATTAACCGATGAATGTGGTGAGACAAAGGTGTCAGAACTACATAATATAAATAATTTAGTAAAATAGATATTAGTGTTATTGGTCATCAGATTAGTGGCAGAGGAAGAAAATATGAGAAATGTGACCCACCCACAAATGAAAGATGAGCTGGTAGGGTACTGAACATGTAGATATCCTGTGACCACAAGATGAGCCTACAGATAAGAAAACTCATCAGGAGATAGCGACGTACCTGTCTAAAGGTGCCGGCCGCGGTGGTCTAGCGGTTCTAGGTGCTCAGTCCGGAACCGCGCGACTGCTACGGTCGCAGTTTCGAATCCTGCCTCGGGCATGGATGTGTGTGATGTCCTTAGGTTAGTTAGGTTTAAGTAGTTCAAAGTTCTAGGGGACTGATGACCACAGATGTTAAGTCCCATAGTGCTCAGAGCCATTTGAACCATTTTTTCTTTGTCTAAAGGTAACAGTTACATCTACAAAAGCGTCAACAGTGTACCCATAACCACCAGACGAGCGTCGGGGAAATAAAAAGCTCAATCTACATAGACCAAAATATGAAATACGGACATACAGGAAACATGTGAGGAACGACTAGTATTAGGAAATATATATCAAACAACTGGATCGACAAGACGACCAAACAACTGTATTGTAGTGGGCTACCATGTCGTTCATTTAAAAAATATCGCCTGTATCCTTACATATTTTTGGACAGTGAACGTATAGGATTAATTTTTGCATGTGTGTGTGTGTGTGTGTGTGTGTGAGACCTGAAAATTGAGAAATCGAAACCAGGAGCCCAAAAGATAATCTGTAAGAATAACGACTGTTTGTATATTATTTTCACAATTAATCGACCACTCACAGTCCCACACTCCATAAGTGCAAGAGTTAACGTTTATCGCTCTTTTTGCTTGAGTCTCCATTGAAGTATCTACTCGTTTGTATCAGCTTAGGAGCAGGTCGCCCATCTCTGTTCCAGAGGTAGCAGACCAGAATTTTGAAGAGAAATATGCCGGCCGTCACGTTCCGATGTTGGGTCGTTGTCACGTCTGAATACTCCACAAATCTGGATATTGCACGATTCGAACAGGCGGTCAAAATGAGACCCAACATTGAGGCACCTTTCAGTCCTTGTCAAGTCTTGATAATGCTGTTCCACATGAATGCATGGCGTCTCTATGTCCTTTACAGTGATACTGTATCTGTACTGTACTGTACTGTACTGTATACTGTATCGTGTATCCAGCCAGACCTGGTAACATCACTACACACGAACAACACTAATGCAGTCAGATTGTCATTCTACAGGTAATAGAGAATCGGTACTCTAATCATTTGTGTCACAGCTGATGGAGTGTATACGTACGAGTTACTTTGATGTCCAACCATGTCTTCTGGGTGTTTCATCTTTTCCGTCGGGCAGTGTATAAGAGACATTCTGAGCAGTCGTTTGGTTTCTTTGCAGGTCGTTCAATACTTTTTACGTCTGGTCAAGTTGTCAGAAGATAAAAAATAATTAGAAAATTATTTACATTATCTATCTACATTGTGTGAAGAGTGACATTTGAGCCAGACCAATAAAAAGTATGAGATTATACACATTAAAACTTAAATATTTTAGTAAATTTATGTTACACTAATAGGAAACCCCTCGTTTATTGACTTTAAGAAGGTCTGAATATTGGTATTTGATTCTTTGGCGGGAAGATCAGTCGGCCTATAATAGGGAAATTTCTAAGCTGCGAACTTCCTATTGAACAAATACAGTGCTTTACATTTTCTTCCTTCCCTGAGTGCCACGTTGTCTGAGGTCTTACAACGATTAAGTGAATTTAGTCCTAGTGTCTACTTCAAAGACAAATGCGCAACTGAAATCCAACTATCGGACCTGAGATCGTCCGATCACGGATTCAACTTCATTAGTTTTTTCCTAGCAGCTTTTTCTTACCAGGTGCTTCAGATCACTGATCACAGGAGGAGGGATGGGGTGCTGTTACGCACATTGGGGAAACATTTAACGAACATAATTGATGAACAGAACATACGAATGTTTGTTTAAGTACTACGGAGATTAAATGTGGAACACATCAAAATGCTAATACTATGGCTCCATAAAGACAAACTGTATTAATCGAAACTGTTCAGTAGGTATAACGATAGGTGAGAAGCGCAACATATACACACATACGCTCACACGCAAATTCTCAGACATTCGCAGAATAATATTCACCATTTTCTAGCCAAAGGTGAGTCGCAAAAAATGGCTTGTGCTTCACAGTAGAAGGGAAAGACGACCGGATTCAACATCACGATATATGAGGTGAATCATTACTGGACAGAGTACGAGTTCTGCCTCTTTTGGATATACTGAAGTGATAGTAAAATTAGCACCCATGAGAAACCCATACCGTTTCTAACAAATGACTTTAGTGAGTTCCGAACTCAGAAAGATTCAGCTAGTTCCCATCCAAAATCGCCGTCTAATCGTGCAATGAAGCCAACATACTCATCGCCAGCATAGCGATTCGACTTGTAAGCAAACCAGGAACTTCCATTCTAAAAACCAATCTGCCATACCTCCTATTACAGGGACCGAAGTACATGGCTGGGGAAAAGCTGACCTATCATAAACACAGATTCTTTAGTAGTACCAGACATCTCCAGAGCACCGGGGGCATGATGCCTGTTTATGAGTTCTCCTAGTCTTCCAACGTTTCCAGAAATTCGAACGAATGTATACTTAGCAAGTGGCTCTAAGTGAGCTAATTGTATGGGTGACCGCTATGGAAAGCCACACATATAACATAAGAGAGGACAAGTTACTCTCTCACCTATTTTTAGCATACAGAAAATTATTCAATATTTTATTACAAACTGACTCACCTTGAGCAAGACTCTAGAAAGTTAATGGTCTGAGCAGACATTGATGGAGTGTGGGAGGGAACTAAAAGCATGAGGTATTTTTATGATTCTTAACTCATAGGAATGGCTTGTTGGGAGTTGAAAGCAATTGGTGGCGAGCCCATCAGTTAGTAATCTTGCTGGAGAAGCCCACAGCTGTACTGAACAGACAGGGCAGCCCCTCGTTGAGACAGGGCTCCAGCAGAACAATGCCACGATACCTGCCACGGCACCAGCAGAAGCCTCGGCTGGGGCGATGGTCTAAAGCAACACATCTACACAGTGGAGTCATAAACCGGGCATTGTGTGCAAAGCCACACATAATAAAAATTCATATGTTTTCATGTTTGCTGATAGTGCAAGTAGGCCAGTGAACCACTTCCCTCAGCCGCCTCAGTTGTACGTATAAGAAAACTCTGGCGTCTGAGAAACATGTAGAGATAGGATCTTCATTTCACCTCATAGCTAGGACTAACAAGCTCCAAGGCACAGGCGATTTAGATAAAGATCTTTGTATCTGTTCGCTTGTTGCTGTGGGAATGCCTTATGGGTGTAATTTCAGAACTTCATGAAGCTTCCCAAGAAGTATGTACCAACATCAGACATGGAATTTTATAGCAAGTTAGTCTGCTTCAGAGCTGTTTCGGATGCTTCTTCCAATTCATCAGAAGAAGAAGTGCAATGAACTTTTCATTAACCTTCCACACCTACGACTTTTTTTAAGTTATTGATTTTTTAAATTCTTGGATTCCTGGCAATATTGAATAACCTATAAATGCTAATATTTATTGCTTCTTTGGTCTTGTTTACATATTTCATATCATATTTAAAAAAGAAAGTTGTTTGTTGAAAGAGCTAGACCAGTCATGTTTCTGTAATAAATATCACAATGAATCTTTGTTTAATTATGCAGTAACCTATTACAGTGAGATGGCAACCTAAGTAAAGGTTGGAAAAAAAAAGACCGATTAAAAAAGTTTTTCAACTTGTGGGAAGTTTTTCGTCTTTCACTTAAAAATATATGAATGTGACTTTCCTCATTTTACAGTCCTCAAGTACGCGCATCCCTGTTACCACTCAATGTCTTCTAATGTAATCATATTATCTTACGTTAGATATTCGTTATGTAGATTCAAAAGCTTTTCTGTTGCTGTAACACAATATTTATTTACGTTCCAAATGCATTTAATCTTGACGTTAAAGGCATTTTAAGTATACTATTTTCTGCAACGAATGGTTTTGTTTTTATATGTGAGACGAAGTCGCATAACAATATTACTTGAACAAGACGTTACTTGCAGTACGTCGTCTGTTCAACCTGAACCTGAGTTTCTTGTCATCCGATCCTTGGTTTGAGTGCAAAGTACCACTTTACTTGCGAAAATTTTACGCATATTCACGTCTAGACCTTTCGGATTTTTTTTATTATGCTTGATTGTTTGTTAACTAAAGAACGTGAAACACTTGAAGTCTGACCTGGGATGAATTTGAGATTTACAATACTTGAACTGGACAATTTCTGTCGTAACATAGTTACTTCAATTTTTGTCTCTAGTCTTATTTGTAATACTTTTGTTATCATAAATATGCTTCATCGTTGTCTGCTTATGCCTTTATCAAACTGTATCTGAGCTCTATGGTACTTAATATCTGAGGTCATCAGTCCCGTAGAACTTAGAACTACTTAAACCTAACTAACCTAAGGACATCACACACATCCATGACCGAGGCAGGATTCGAACCTCAGACTGAAGCGCTCGCGCGGTTCGAGACTGAAGCGCCTAGAACCGCTCGGCCACACTGGCCGGCCCCTTTATCAACTGCTAAGAAAGACATGATACCAGTCGGTTATGACATTTGCCACGTACCAATTGCGTGTTACATATATGACAGTGTTTGAACAAAATCCTTACCACATTTCTGAATGCACGCTGTTTTGCACTTATTTCGGGGTTGAGTGCTTCTGATTTTCTTGTATGGTGATCTCGAAATTCGCCATAGCTACGATCGGGATCCAACTAGACAAGAAACCTCTTACATTAAACACAGTCTGTTGTATTCCCACACGACATCTTGCAGTTGGTAGATGAAGATTAAAAAGTAGATACATTTGTAGCGTATTTCAGAAATGGATCCAACACTGTGCGAATGTCGACTGATAATAAGGCTACAGCAGTTTGGAATGTCTTCACAGATAAGCGCTTGGTCCGATGAGCACGTCACATCGTTTAAATATTTATAAAAAATTCTAAGAAATGACTAAATGCAACGAACGTATCATATCAGTATTAGAAAAGAAAAACATTTAAAAGACGCTAACTATAAAACACTGATCCAGAAGGGTTTGAATCCTCACCGAGCAGGCACGACAGCAAAGTTGAACGAATTTGGATTACAGCCGGTCGGTGCATCTCAGATGATACAGTCTAACAAAGATGCTTGAGAGATAGAAATGCGAATGTTGGAAATATTGCCTTTACACTCGCGAAATCTGGTTAATCAAATTTGAAGGAGTAGAACTGCCTAAAACTGTGCGAAAATTCTGCCGCCATTAATGAGAACATATACAGATGGCTGTAGTATTATAAAATGTATAAAATGGCAGCATATTGTCAGAGTTGTTACTTGCACTCAGATGATTCATCTGAAAAGGTGTCCCACATCATCAGGGTCCCACGGCGGGAACTGACAAACTTTGAACGCGGAACTGTAGTTGGAGTTCGACGCATGGGACATTACATTTCAGAATCGTTAGGGAATTCAATATTCCGAGATCAAAAACGTGCCGGGAATACTAAATTGCGGGCATCATCTCTCACCATGGGCATCGTAGTGGCCGACAGACTTCACGACCGAGAGCAGTGGTGTTTACGTAGGGTTGTCAGTGCTAACAGACAAGAAACAGTGCGTGGAATAACCACGGCAATCAATGTAGGACATACGACGAACGTATCCGTAGGGGACAGTGGAGCGAAATCTGTCGTTGATGGCTGTGGCAGCACACGACCGACACGAGTGCACGTCACCGCCAACAGCGCCTCTCCTTGGTGAGTGACCATATCGGCCGTCCGTAGACAACTGGAAAACCGTGGCCTGGTCAGATGAGGCCGTGGCGCAGACTCTTTGAAGCCATTGATCCAAGATGTCAACAAAGTACTGGCAAACTCATGGTGACTCCTTAATTGACTGGGTTGTATTTACATGTTATGGTCTCGGTCCTCTAGTCCAACTGAACCGATCATTGAGCGGTAATTGTGATGTCCGGCTCCCTGAAGATCATTTTCTGCCGTTCATGGACTTCATATACGCAAACAATGGCATTTTTATGGTCGACAGTGCGCCATATCAGTGAGTTACAATTGTTCGCGATTGGTTTGAAGAACGTTCTGGACAATTCGAGGAAATGGTTTGGCCATTCAGCTCGCTCAATATGAATTCTATCGAACATTTATGGGAAAATTCTGGACCGGCAACATTTTCTCAATTATATATCTTCGGAGACCTTCAAACAAATTGTTGAGTCCATGCCACGTCGAGTTGCTACACTTTGATATGGAAAAAGTGGTCGGACATGGTATCAGAAGTTCTTCTATGGCCTCTCTCACCTATGTGTAGATGTCGCATAGGAATCATGAGGAAAGATAAGAGCGATTAGAGCTCATATTGAGCATGAAACGCAAATTTTTTTTCCTGCAGATCAAGACACAACAACAAAATGGGTGGTGTCCCATTTATCTTGACCACCCTAAATAACTGTTTGTCCAGATGGAAATTACAAAGTGTTTCAAACAGATGCTCTTTAGCCGTCAGGGGGACAAAAATCAGTATTATTGCCTTCGTAGTACCATTGACCAGGAGTAGAACATTCAAAGGTTCTCAGAGTGGCGACCCTGGACACCAGTACTCTGGTGCAAAGAAATGGTTCAACTGGCTCTAAGCACTATGGGACAACATCTGAAGTCATCAGTCCCCTAGACTTAGAACTACTTAAACCTAACTAACCTAAGGACATCACACACATCCATGCCCGAGGCAGGATTCGAAACTGCGACCGCAGCGGTCGCGTGGTTCCAAACTGTAGCGCCTAGAACCGCTCTGCCACCCCGGCCGGCACACTTGTGCGCCCGAATGAAAGAATTATTTACTGCTTCCAGTGTTGCCTGCTAAAGAGTATTACAAGCAAGCACTATACTTTCCTGCATGTCCTCTTTCGTTTTTGGGATATCGCGATAGACAAAGTCTTTAATGCATCCCCAAAGAAAACAGTCCAGAGGATTTAAATCAGGAGAGCTAGCAGGCCAAGTAACTCTTGCTCCTCGACCAATCCATCTGGCAGTATACCTTCGGTTCATAACACGACCTCGCATTCGGGAGGACGACGGTTCAATCCCGCGTCCGGCCATCCTGATTTAGGTTTTCCGTGATTTCCCTAAATCGCTCCAGGCAAATGCCGGGATGGTTCCTTTCAAAGGGCACGGCCGACTTCCTTCCCCGTCCTTCCCTAATCCGATGAGACCGATGACCTCGCTGTCTGGTCTCCTTCCCCAAAACAACCAACCAACCAACCATAACACGACGTGCAAGCAAGGCATTATATGCTGGACATCCATCGTGTTGATACCGCATAAGCACACTGGTTCTTAGCAAAACTTCATCCAGAAGAGCAGGAAGAAGTCGTCTGAGAAAGTTGACATACGCTGTGCCATTTAGACTACCATTGATGAAATAAGAACCAATAATTGTAGTACTAAGGATCCAACACCAGACGTTAACTCTCCACTGACGCTGATGTTCCACCTATTGTGGGTTGTCGCTGGACCAATAACGCATGTTCCTTGTAATTACTTGTCCTTTGTTTGAGAAGGTACAAACATCGGTAAATAGAACACTGGAGAAGAAGTTCGGGTACGCGACGATTTGCTGCTGTGCCCACTGAGAGAACTGTAGACGATTCTGGAAACCATTCCCATGCAATTCCTGATGTAGGTATACAGGGTAAAGGTGGAACCGGTGACGTGTAAGAATGCGATGTACACAGGTTTTAGGAATGCCAATCTCGTGTTCAAGCTGTAATGAGCTCCCATGTGGATTCATAACAAGGGAAGCGAGAACAGCAACTGTACGAGTGCTACGACGATTGCGTTGTCATGGGTTGAAACTTCCCGTTTCCTGGAGCGTCGCAACAAGAAGGGAAAACATCCGTCGGGAAGGTGGGTTCTTGTCAGGATATCGCTATCTGTACAGTTTCACTGCCTGCGTAGCATTTCGCCTACCTTCAACAACAACAACAACAACAACAATAAAAGAAACGTTATATCGATACAGCTTATACGAAGGGCAACCTTTACTGTATGCCTGCTCTACACAACAGTATTTAAAAGGACTAAAGTACTGTACTAAATGTACCCTTATATAAGAAAACAGTACTGCTATTACTGTTTTGCTAACTTACATTCCCCATAGATGAGTAGCATTTCTGTCTTCTCTTCGTTGGTATACATTCCACACACAAAACTCTTCAACTGGTTGAAGGAATGACGGGTGTGCATTCTACTTATGTTCACATTTGTCCTCTGTCAATGTCAGCACATGGATGTGTCCCATTACCCCGAGTATCTGCACTAAGCACTGGGAGAATGTCAATATTGTATTATGTAATTAATAACGTTGTGTTTCGGTGAATGGTACACTGTGATATATTTTTGAATAGATATGTAGGAGAGGAAATGAATTATCGAAAAATAATACAGGGTGCCATTTAAAAAAGTCATACCGCTGTTCGTATCTTTGTAAAAAAACAAACCTACAACGAAGGCAATCATGCTGATTGATGTCCCCCTGACGGCTAAAGAACATTTGCTTGAAACATTTTGTAATTTGCGTCTGGACAAACAGTTATTTAGGGTGGTCAGGATAAATATGATCCGCCATAATGAGATTTTCACTCTGCAGCGGAGTGTGCGCTGATATGAAACTTCCTGGCAGATTAAAACTGTGTGCCCGACCGAGACTCGAACTCGGGACCTTTGCCTTTCGCGGGCAAGTGCTCTACCAACTGAGCTACCGAAGCACGACTCACGCCCGGTACTCACAGCTTTACTTCTGCCAGTACCTCGTCTCCTACCTTCCAAACTTTACAGAAGCTCTCCTGCGAACCTGATTCCATCCTGGAGAGTAAGGGGCGGCGACAGGAAGCGTATCCGGACGCCCTCTGACACAACATTGCCACATCCATAGTAACAAAGCCGACCCCCCGTTGAAGTGGGATAAGGGCCCAAGGAAAATGATGAATTCAGAGTATACGCTTAATTCAGAGTATATATATATATATATATATATATATATATATATATACTCTGAATTGCAAGGTAGATGATGCTGAAAATTTTACAGCAACACCTAGTAAAATTCTTCCATCTCCATCCACGTATGGAGTTCAACTTTGTGATAGAGTGAACTAGTCTGATCTTCCTCCGTCGTCCTCCGGGAGCGATAAGTAGGAAATTTCAGTATTTTTCTAGATTCCGTCTGTAATACTTGTCCTTTAAACGTCACAAATAGATCCCCGCGGAATAATTGACGTCTTATCTTCAGGCGTCTGCGAATTTAGGTTTTTTCAGCATCTTCGAGATGCAGTTCCATGATTCGAAAAGCTCTGTGACCATTCGTGCTGACTCTTTGTACACGTTCACCACAATCTGTTAGTCTTATTTGATCTGGGTTCCACAAAATTGATCAATATTCTGATCTAGATCCCCTTTGTAGATTGCATTTTCTCACTATCCTACCAATGAACTCAAACCTGCTGTCTACTTTACATACAGATGAGACTATACGATCGTTCCATTTCATATCCTCACATACTATTATCTAGTTATCACCATGTTCTGTACACCATGTTTATGATAAACCTTATGTAGTAGAATGTCTCAAAATATTGCAGAAAACGTAAGTACATATACTGGGTGTTTCAGGGCGATTAGTAAGAAGTTAGGAGGTAGTATTAAAGAACGATTATAAAGTTTTTTTTAGAACCGTACCCTATTTTTGTAAGTGTGATATTTATGTCTGAAAAAATAAATACGATTTGCTGGTAAAGCATATCGCAGTAACGCTGACCAGTCGCACTCCACTTCTTGGGTGCTCGAGTGCCAACCTGTTCAGAAAAGAGTGGGCCAATGACGAACGTAGTCGTGAGGCCACACTATACGGTGACACGTTCACCATACAGAGGAACTCCATTCATAGTGACTGACTATTCTGTGTATTCGTCTCACCCGTCAGGGAAAAATGAGCTTCATAGGATGGTCCAGGGCCAGACCTCGTCAACTTCAATCCTTGCGAGAATGTGAAAAGCGAAGACAACGCGTCGTTGTGCGTCCTGCGGTGCAAGCTGTTGTAGGATATGGATCTTGTACGGATACCATTTGAGAATGGTTCTAATCACTTTCCATACAGTGGACCACGGGATGTTCAACAGTCGCGACGCAGTACGCGCACTGCCCGACGATCGGGAACAGCGTTGTCTGCTATGGCAACAGCGATTTCATCAATCACCTGTGTTGCAACTGGTCGTCAACCTCTTCCCAGAGTGACGCCAAGTTCTCCTGTTGAACTTCATCATACTCCGCACAGCACATGGAGAAAGAGCTTCCGTAATCCTTTCAGCCGGCAATATTCGGGAAGTGTAGCTGCCGCATTACTGTTGTTTCGATAACAGGGCTTCACCAGTAATGCCCTCACCTGTGTTGCAACTGGTCGTCAGCCTCTTCCCAGAGTGACGCCAAGTTCTCCTGTTGAACTTCATCATACTCCGCACAGCACATGGAGAAAGAGCTTCCGTAATCCTTTCAGCCGGCAATATTCGGGAAGTGTAGCTGCCGCATTACTGTTGTTTCGATAACAGGGCTTCACCAGTAATGCCCTCACCTGTGTTGCAACTGGTCGTCAGCCTCTTCCCAGAGTGACGCCAAGTTCTCCTGTTGAACTTCATCATACTCCGCACAGCACATGGAGAAAGAGCTTCCGTAATCCTTTCAGCCGGCAATATTCGGGAAGTGTAGCTGCCGCATTACTGTTGTTTCGATAACAGGGCTTCACCAGTAATGCCCTCACCTGTGTTGCAACTGGTCGTCAGCCTCATCCCAGAGTGACGCCAAGTTCTCCTGTTGAACTTCATCATACTCCGCACAGCACATGGAGAAAGAGCTTCCGTAATCCTTTCAGCCGGCAATATTCGGGAAGTGTAGCTGCCGCATTACTGTTGTTTCGATAACAGGGCTTCACCAGTAATGCCCTCACCTGTGTTGCAATTGGTCGTCAGCCTCTTCCCAGAGTGACGCCAAGTTCTCCTGTTGAACTTCATCATACTCCGCACAGCACATGGAGAAAGAGCTTCCGTAAGCCTTTCAGCCGGCAATATTCGGGAAGTGTAGCTGCCGCATTACTGTTGTTTCGATAACAGGGCTTCACCAGTAATGCCCTCACCTGTGTTGCAACTGGTCGTCAGCCTCTTCCCAGAGTGACGCCAAGTTCTCCTGTTGAACTTCATCATACTCCGCACAGCACATGGAGAAAGAGCTTCCGTAATCCTTTCAGCCGGCAATATTCGGGAAGTGTAGCTGCCGCATTACTGTTGTTTCGATAACAGGGCTTCACCAGTAATGCCCTCACCTGTGTTGCAACTGGTCGTCAGCCTCTTCCCAGAGTGACGCCAAGTTCTCCTGTTGAACTTCATCATACTCCGCACAGCACATGGAGAAAGAGCTTCCGTAAGCCTTTCAGCCGGCAATATTCGGGAAGTGTAGCTGCCGCATTACTGTTGTTTCGATAACAGGGCTTCACCAGTAATGCCCTCACCTGTGTTGCAACTGGTCGTCAGCCTCTTCCCAGAGTGACGCCAAGTTCTCCTGTTGAACTTCATCATACTCCGCACAGCACATGGAGAAAGAGCTTCCGTAATCCTTTCAGCCGGCAATATTCGGGAAGTGTAGCTGCCGCATTACTGTTGTTTCGATAACAGGGCTTCACCAGTAATGCCCTGCTCCTTTTGTCCAAGCTCATGTTGACACGTCAACAAGCGCAATACGACTGGTCAGGTGTGTGAGACTTTGAATCACGATGACTGATCACGGCACCTGGTGGCCATAGTTGGAACTGGACGATGGTGCTCTGACGCATAGAAAGTCTCAAAATATTGCAGAAAACGTAAGTACATATACTGGGTGTTTCAGGTGGATTAGTAACACCCACATACTCTGGACAATAATGCTACCAAGTTTGGTGCTCGTACTGTAATTAGTTTCCAAGTTATAATTTGTTAAATAGGGAAAGTTTAATTTTAACGGTCCGGTATTACTGAAGCGCCGGCCAGTGTGGCCGTGCGGTTCTAGGCGCTTCAGTCTGGAACCGCGTGTCCGCTACGGTCGCAGGTTCGAATCCTGCCTCGAGAATGGACGTGTGTGATGTCCTTAGGTTAGTTAGGTTTAAGTAGTTCTATGTTCTAGGGGACTGATGACCACAGATGTTAAGTCCCATAGTGCTCAGGGCCATTTGAACTATTACTGAAGCCTGGTCGGATGATTCCGCTGAAATGCTGTGTGCAGCAGTCGTTACGGCCGCTGCCATTTGTCATTTTGAACGCAACCTGCAATGATCAGTTTCCTCGTTAATCGTCAGAATCCACCTAACTTGAGTATGCACTTATGTTGTTCTTTAGTGAGGGCTACGACGGGTATTGTACAAGTGTGAGTGTGGGAACTTTTCAAAATACAACATCTCATAAACAACTCGCACCAGAATCCTGCAACAAACACCACTGACATTTTAATATATCCTATTTCCAGTTTGTTCGTGTAACTGGCGTTAGTTTGTTTAAAAAATTGTATGTTCGCACAAAAAGCACTCTATAAACATTATTACTGTTTTGTCTAGACAAGACAGCCTAGACACAATGAGAGGAAGCCGAAAGGCACGCGCTTAAACTCACGCAGGCTGGCGTGAGGTCTGAAAGAGGATACGTAATGAATGCTATAAAGAAAAGTACGTAGCTTCTGGAATACTTAACTTTAATCCACATTTGTAGAACATCGCTCTTGATGATACATTAATAGAATCTCAATATCAATTGAATACGGCGCCTTGCTAGGTCGTAGCAATTGTAGCTGAAGGCTATGCTAACTATCGTCTCGGCAAATGAGAGCGTATTTGTCAGTGAACCATTCCTTGCAAAGTCGGCTGTACAACTGGGGCGAGTGCCAGGACGTCTCTCTAGACCTGCCGTGTGGTGGCGCTCGGTCTGCAATTACTGACAGTGGCGACACGCGGGTCCGACGTATACTAATGGACCGCGGCCGATTTAAAAGGCTACCACCTAGCAAGTGTGGTATCTGGCTGTGACACCACAATTACAATCTGTTAATTGGCTAACAGTACTAGCCCCTGACTACCAGTCCATTCTGTGAAAACCGTACATCAACAGCGCTTTCTATTTCCACAATATTTGTGGCGCAAGCTTTAGGTGATTCACCTTGTTTGCGTTTAGGGTGGTGGGGATGTAAGTGAAGACATTACGATCACTGGTACCTAGGTACACTGACGGAAAAAGTCCCAGCACACAAAAATAATTAAAGTCATGAAATAGAGGGAATACCTTTTTCTAGGTTACGTATTTAAATGATTAACATTGCAAGCTCACAGTTAAATGTAAGTGTGAGATAAGCCATTGCAAATGTGAAATTCTGGTACGTTAGTGACATCACCGCCAGATGTTTAATGCAAGCATACGAAGGTGCATACATGGTATAAAGGCGCTGGAGGTCAGTTTGTGGAATGGAGCTTTGTGCTGTTGCACTTGGTTGGTCAATATGGAGACAGTTAATACTGTTTGTGAATTAAGGTGGGCTTTTCGTCGAATGGTACCTGTATGTGCTCAACTGTAGACGCATTTGGCGCTCGATCAGGCCAAGGCAATATTTTGGATCACAACAGTGGTATGAATGCATGCGTTATCCTGTTGGAAAATTGCTGCGCGGGATTAGCCGAGCGGTCTAGGCGCTGCAGTCAAGGACTGTGCGGCTGGTTCGAGTCCTCCCTCGGGCGTTGGGGTGTGTGTTTGTCCTTAGGATAATTTAGGTTAAGTGGTGTGTAAGCTTACGGACCGATGACCCTAGCAGTTAAGTCCCATAAGGTTTCACACACATTTGAGCATTTTTGTTGGAAATTTCGTCCTCCCACCCCTCCTTCCTCCCCAGAATGGTCTTAATGAATGGCAGTACAAAGGCAAATCGCCAGATTACTGTACGATTTTGCCATCAGGGTTCGTGGGGTAGATTGCTGCTACTGTCACTGGAAGTCGAACCCCAGACTGTACCTCCAAGTGTAGGTCCAATGTGTCTAGCACGCAGATAGGCTGGTTACATGTCATCAACTGATCTGACCACCACACATCCATCACTGACACCGACCCAGAACCAGCTTTCATCAGAATATACAACAGATCTTCATCTTGCCCTCCTACGAGCTCTCGCTTGACACTGCTGCTCCACAAATGGCTTTGATCTGGAGTCAGTGGGATGCACGGTGCAGGGCTCGAAGCTGTCAAAGTACCCGATTTGTGTCAGTTCGTCGTGTCACTGTGATTCCAAGTGCTGCCCAAATTGCTGCTGCAGATGCAGTACGATGCTCCAGAGGCATATGCCAAACATGATGGTCTTCCCTCTCCTTAGTGCCAACTGTCCGTACGGAGCCCGGACTTCTTGCGACCACACGTTCTCGTGATCAACGCTGCCTTCTGTCATGTACAGTAGATCCATTTCTGCTACATCTTTCCGCAGTATCACAAAAGAAATATCCAGATTCTCGTAGCCCTATTACATGACATCGTCCAAACTCAACAAGGTGTTGATTAAAGCTTCTTTGTCTCCCTAAAGGTATTCTAGACTAACATCGACTATTCACTTCCAATCTCAAAGGTAACTAACGCTCACGATCGTTACAGCGTGTATTTAAAGGAAACTTGATGTACATCGTGACAATGGCGCCACTCTTACTCGACTGGCACGACATTTGAATAGACATCATGCTCCAGATGTGAAAACACCCCTATCAAATCTCATCTCCCATATGTCCGTGTTGGTATTTTTTCCGTCAGTGTGTGTACAAACTGCAGTGTGTTAGTTGTTTATTTCTCTGCTTCTAGCCGTCTTTCTCCCAACACATCACAAAATGTGTCAGTATATAAGAGATTAATCGTTTTGCATACATAGGTGTACATTTCAACACCTGACGTGCTGCCGAGGAGGAAATAAACATTAATGGCTTGCTATTGTTACAAGTACTTGGGTGTACTAACCAGTCTAAGAAGATATCACCTGTAACAGCTACAATTATTAGTCTACAGATGATGTAATGCTGTTCAGGATACCAACCTCAGTCACCAATAGAAATATATCCACTTATACTGTACTTGTTACACACTGTATACATTCGGTTCAGGAATTCCTCTACAATATAGCAGGAGTTGTTAAGAAAGTACAACTGCAATCCACATTTAAAAATAATTCACACATTGACAAAGAGTGCTATAGCTGACCATTGCACTACCTTCCGTAAGGAAGTTAGATTGACTAGAGAAAAGTGCAGATCAGTTATTCTTCTCATATTGTATTGGTGAACCTTTTTTAATGTTATCAAATGACAATGAATTGTTGACAATAGATTCCATGATTGAATGAATATACTGAGAAACTGGTTAACATCCAGAATTACATGTGTGAGCTCCACGTATAGTTCTAATTACTTTCTTTTGAGAAGTTTGTCTAAGTGAGGAGTTATTGCAGAGTATTATCCCGTTGAACATCACTGAATGAAAATATGTTAGCTTATCGATTTACACATCCCTAAAGTTGGCAATTATTGTTATGTAAAATTACCTGGACCTTAATGCTTTAGCAGGTATGCGATATGATTTTTTTTCACTTGAAGTCACTATCACTATGCGCAAGTAAGAGTTTAGAATTTTTAAGTGTTTATTATATTTTGTTTGTAAACTGCATTCGTAGCAGGTGGGATATTTTTTTACACTGAAAAACTGAATAACCTGTGGTTTCCAAAGTTTGAAGGTAGTCAGTGCAAAACCAGCCAATAATTTAATATAAACGTCATTTACTGTTTTCCAAAAGTACTTACATGTGTTAACTGATTTAGTATATAACTGTGCTTTACGCATAGGATACCAAGTCTTTGCATTTTGTGCATGGTTTTATCTTTTTTTTACTGAGCTTTTAAAGCAAATAGCCAACACTCATACCACCGGTCAATATTTGAACAGCTTTTTTTTTTACCGTACTTCATTATGGACTGGGTTTCCCGTCCGCCTCGGAACTGTATGATAAACGTTCTGACTAGCTGCACGAGTTGCGAACGATGCAGCAGTGAATTTTCTCCACCTATCTGTTACACGCCCAGTGTTAACAACCGCCCACGTGAAAGTGCTCTGCTGCGTGGTCTGAGTAGAATCTGGCCTACCTCTGATGTCCATATAATTGTGTGATGAATGCGGTTGGAAAGCGACGGTAATCTGTGGAGAAGCACGTTGTTCGCGGTTAACACTCATACCGGTTTGCAGCCCCAACTCACTCCCAGACCTCACAGTCGTGTGTAATTTAGAATGAGTTTATTTCTTACAGCTGAACGTTTGTACAAAAGAAAAATGATTCTTTCTGTAAATAATTACAGTTAATTTCGTGAAACAATTTCTTGGCAAGCTTTTAAATTATCACTTCTCTGACTTCTTTGATGCCAGCCAGTGTCTACGATATCTTTCGCCTCCTTCCTTCTCCTTATTCCAGAGCTCGCTTTCCCGATGAGAAGAGATGACGACCTCTATCGTGTCGTCGTCATTTTCCATAACTTTACTAGGGCCCATTCATTATCACTGCAGTCCACTACTATGACAGATTAGCTTGCTTTGGTTTACTACAAAGTAGACTGGCGTAGCAGCAAAGTTTTAGATTACTTAGTTTACTGTCTACCACAATCGGTAGGAAGCCTTATTCGAGTTATGCTAGAAATTTCGTTCCACTAAGGAGAAAAAAGACACATTTAACACATTAAAAACTTTTTAGAAGATGGTACAATATCTCCGAACCATCTTACCACCGAGATGCTCTGAGATATCATGACATAAATTATGGGATAGCGATATGCACACATACAGATTGCGTACGCAAGGTACAAAAAGGCAGTGTATTATGGGTGGTGGTGTCATTTGTACACAAGTGATTCATGTGAAAAAGTTTCCGATGTGATTAAATTTCACGAAGGGAATTAACAAACTCTGAACGTCGAATGGCAGTTGGAGGTAGACGTATGCGATACTACACCTCGGAAATCGTTAGGGATTTCAGTATTCCGCGAAAGACAATGCCAAAACTACAGGCATTACCTCTCACCATGGACAACACAGTGGCCTACGGCCTTCACTCAGTAACCTAGAGCTGTGGCGTTTGCGTAGAGTTGTGCTAATACACAAGCAACACTACGTGCAGTAGCTGGGGAAATCAATGTGAGACGTACGACTGATTTATGCGTTAGGACATTAAAGCGATATTTGGCTTTAATGGGCTATGCCAGCAGACGACCGACACGAGTGTCTTTGCGAACAGCACGACACCACCTGCAGCGCCTCTCCTGTGTTTGTGACCACACTGGTTGGACTCTAAATGAGCCGCGTGGAGTGGCCGCGTGGTTAGAGGTGTAATGTCACTGATTGCGCTACCCCTCCCACCAATGGTTCCAGTCCTCCCTCGGGCATGGGTGTGTATGTGTTGTTGTTAGCATACGTTAGTTTAAGTACGAGGTGCATTCAAGTTCTAAGGCCACCGATTTTTTTTTCTAATTAACTACTCACCTGATATCGATGAAACTGGCGTTACTTCTCGACGTAATCGCCCTGCAGACGTACACATTTTTCAGAACGCTGACGCCATGATTCCATGGCAGCGGCGAAGGCTTCTTTAGGAGTCTGTTTTGACCACTGGAAAATCGCTGAGGCAATAGCAGCACGGCTGGTGAATGTGCGGCCACGGTGAGTGTCTTTCATTGTTGGAACAAGCCAAAAGTCACTAGGAGCCAGGTCAGGTGAGTAGGGAGCATGAGGAATCACTTGAAAGTTGTTATCACGAAGAAACTGTTGCGCAACGTTAGCTCGATGTGCAGGTGCGTTGTCTTGGTGAAACAGCACACGCGCAGCCCTTCCCGGACGTTTTTGTTGCAGTGCAGGAAGGAATTTGTTCTTCAAAACATTTTCGTAGGATGCACCTGTTACCGTAGTGCCCTTTGGAACGCAATGGGTAAGAATTACGCCCTCGCTGTCTCAGAACATGGACACTATCATTTTTTCAGCA
The DNA here is from genome assembly GCF_023898315.1 of Schistocerca nitens. NCBI lineage: Eukaryota > Metazoa > Arthropoda > Insecta > Orthoptera > Acrididae > Schistocerca > Schistocerca nitens. The sequence goes on from NC_064622.1 coordinate 430,740,111, forward strand.
CTGGCGGTTCCCCAAATTTTTTTGGTAGTGGTGAATCTGTGTGCTTCCATTGAGCTGACTGGCGCTTTGATTCTGGATTGAAAAATGGCATCCACATCTCATCCATTGTCACAACCGACGAGAAGAAAGTCCCATTCATGCTGTCGTTGCGCGTCAACATTGCTTGGCAACATGCCACACGGGCAGCCATGTGGTCGTCTGTCAGCATTTGTGGCACCCACCTGGATGACACTTTTCGCATTTTCAGGTCGTCATGCAGGACTGTGTGCACAGAACCCACAGAAATTCCAACTCTGGAGGCGATCTGTTCAACAGTCATTCGGCGATCCCCCAAAACAATTCTCTCCACTTTCTCGATCATGTCGTCAGACCGGCTTGTGTGAACCCGAGGTTGTTTCGGTTTGTTGTCACGCACCCACGAACGCACTTTCGACACATCCATAACTCCATCACCACATGTCTCCTTCAACTGTCGATGAATTTCAATTGGTTTCACACCACGCAAATTCAGAAAACGAATGATTGCACGCTGTTCAAGTAAGGAAAACGTCGCCATTTTAAGTATTTAAAACAGTTCTCATTCTCGCCGCTGGCGGTAAAATTCCATCTGCCCTACGGTGCTGCCATCTCTGGGACGTATTGACAATGAACGCGGCCTCATTTTAAAACAATGCACATGTTTCTATCTCTTTCCAGTCCGGAGAAAAAAAATCGGAGGCCTTAGAACTTGAATGCACCCCGTAGTGTGTAAGACCAGAGACCGATGACCTCAGCCGTTTGGTCCCTTAGGAATTCACACATATTTGAAGATTTTTTTTCTTTTACTCTAAACGAATGGAAAACCGAGACCTGGTCTGGTGAGTCCCGATTTCAGTTGGTATGAGTTGGTAGGGTTCGAGCGTGGCGCAGACCCTACGAATACATGGACCCGATTTGTCAACAAGACACTGTGCAAGCTGGTGCTGGCTCCATAATGGTGTGGACTGGGTCCTCTGATCCAATTCTACTGATTATTGACTGTAAACGGTTATGTTCAGCCACTCGGAGGCCGTTGTCCGCCATTGAACGAAGGACGTTTTCTGGATGACATTGTGTCATGTCATTGGAACACAGTTGTTCGCGATTGGTTTGAGGAACATTCTGTACAATTGGAGTGAATGATTTGGCCATCCAGATGGCCCGACATTCATTCCATGGTATATTTATACGACGTAATCGGGACATCAGCTCGTGCACAAAATCGCACCGGCAGTACCTTCGCAGCTATCGGCGGCTGGAGAGGCTGCATGGCTCAGTATTTCTGCAGGCTAGTGCTAAGCTGAGTTGTTGCACTACGCCGGGCAAAAAGAGTTCCGACACGACGCTTGGAGGTATCCCACGACATTTGGCACCTCAGTGTAATGTGTAGTGTCGGCAGACTTGCCAACACTACGTACACTAATTGAAATAGGCGGCCAAGATGCACGTGCTAACTCACGAAGGATGGAGTGAGGTCTGAAACAGGAGACTTAATGAATGCTATAAAGAAAAGTACGTAGCTCCTTTGGTACTTATCTTTTAATCCATCCTTTGTATACATAGTTCTTGATGAGACATCTGGAGATTGTGGCGATACAAGTGAGACTCTTTAGATACACGCTATCTAAGGCTAATGGCGCCTTGCTAGGTAGTAGACATGGACTTAGCGGAAGGCTATTCTAACTGTATCTCGGCAAATGAGAGCAAAGGCTTCGTCCGTATAGTCGCTAGCAACGTCGTCGTACAACTGGGGCGAGTTCTCGTACGTCTCTCGAGACCTGCCGTGTGGTGGCGCTCGGTCTGCGATCACACAGTGGCGACACGCGGGTCCGACATGTACTAATGGACCGCGGCCGATTTAAGCTACCACCTAGCAAGTGTGGTGTCTGGCAGTGACACCACATAATGTAACCTCCAAATCTTTACATACTCTGCCACCTTCTGGTTACCGACGTACGGCGGTCCTCGATTCTTTTTTTCTTTATCGTAAGGGCTCTCACCTACAGTTTTGTTATTTCAGACTGTGAAAGACATGTCTTCCCTGTTTCACCAAACCACCATGTGCATTCTCCAGTGACCAGTCGCGAAAGTCGCTTCATTTTTGCTTCTAAATATCCATGTATTCTAGTTGCAAACGGTTCTGTGTGCAGAAAGTAACATGGCCGCTATCCTCGCAGACGGAGCAGTAGGGTAGTGAACAATTGTAGAGGTAGAACTTTCCTTGAATGGACACCACAGGGTAAAGTAGTTGCTGCTCGACAGCTAAAGCCTTCGCGCAAAATCCTCGTATCACGCAGAAGTTCTGAGCAATAGCTAGCCTGTAATCGGTCGTATTAATAGGTTATGTCGGTACGACCAATAATTTGACAAATACAAAAGTTTAAATCAGCGGTGTTAAGCACAATAAACGAATTACCCTGCACTTTCGGTATTAACTTATGTTCCAGAGATGACAGAAAATCAGTCGAAATGTGGTATTATTTTATGCGGGAACTTTAAGTGAATAGTTATGGCTCAATACTTTGAAAAATTTACTTCTTCTCTTCATCGTAATCTATTTTACGCCCAATCAAATGCTAAAAGGCGTTCGGAGCAGAACAAAGTTTTATTTTGTGGGGGGTTCACAGCCTCAAAGTGTTTTGAGAATAAAAACATGGTGCAGGTAGGCTGTATTATCTTTTTATTACCTTGGTGATTGGTCAATTCCAACCTTTGGTCATTTTAAGGGCGTATCCTAAGTTCCAGTTTTATTGTACAATACGTCGTTGGTACAAGTGGACAGGACTACATCTTTCTTCTGTCCGTATGTGGTGCAAAACCATTACATATTTCCAAGAGATGAAAAAATTTCTTGCATTTCATACAGCAATACATTCGCGTGATACGAGGTCGAATCAGGAAGTCTTTGCCTTTTTTTTCAGTAGCCGAAATAACATGCATACAGTTAAGTACACGTACTATTCTACGTACCTCACATTATTTTTCCACATATTTCCCACCCCGGTTCAGACATCAGTGCCATCGCAGCACCGAATTTGATGTGTCCCTGTGGCAGAATTAGTCCGGCCGACTGTGGAACTACCTTTGGACTGATGTCTTGGCTTCATTATTGCAGGTGAACTGCTGTAGTGCGAGGAATTTCTTCAGCGGATCGAAAACATGGATACCACAAGGGGGTGAGGTCTAGACAGTAGCCGCGTGATCGCCGCGTTGTCTTAGGCGTATTGTCACGGTTCGCGCGGCTGCCTCCATCGGAGGTTCGAGTCCTTCCTCGGGCATGTGTGTGTGTTGTCCTTAGCGTAAGTTAGTTTAAGTTAGATTAAGTAGTGTGTAAGGCTAGGGACCGGTGACCTCAGCAGTTTGGTTCCACTGAAGCTTAGCACAAATTTCCAAACTGTATGGTGGGTGGACCAGACTGTCGAAGTGAAATAACCAGAGTTTCTCAGTGCTTCTCATTGCCACATGTGGCCCCGAACTGATGTGCAGGATAACCGCGCTACAACCACTTTGGCCGTATAGAGAGTCAATAGTTGCTTCTTTCTGATGGCTACGCGCAGACTTGACAGTCTGGAACAATAAACGGCCGGCATCGGTGGTTGCACCTAGCAGCATTAAATCCAGCAGGAGTTGTTCACGGTGGTCCCAGATGACCGTTAAAATGACTTTCCCAATAGATCTCACTGAACGGATTCTTTTTCTTTTCTTTTTTTTTTTTTTATTTGCAGTCGAACCCCCTACGTTTCCACACCGTGCTCTGCTGCTTCTATTCCGATGTGAAATGCAGTAGCCACGTTTCATCGCCAGTAACTATGCGATCGAAGAAACTGTCACCCTCCTCGGCATTTCGATACAATCATCCTATTGTCTTTCATTGTGTCACCCAACTGCCGAGGCACCCACCGACATGAAACATTTCGGTACATTAAAGCCCCGTGAACGATCCCTCTCTACCACACGAAATTCCAAGCTGCCGGGAAATGCCCTTGAAGTGCAGACGCCGACCGCATTCATCATAGCATCTACACAGGAAACGTCCTCAATCAGCGGTGAACCTCACTGTCAAGCAACTCCTCACAGCCTTTTCCGAACTCGCAACACCACCACCATCTCACACTTTTCAAAGCGAGCCACTTTTCCCAAAAGTGGACTGCATTTCCCTGTAGATTTCGATAGGCATTAGTTCCTTGCTACATAGAAAACGAATCACACTTCGTTTCTCGTAAGCTGTGGACGTGTGAAACACAACCGTCATCTTTGCAACGCATAGGAGTGCCGTGCCGCAGAGCTATTGATAGGTATCACCGGGTCGGTCCAAAAAAGGTCCACCACTATGAATGAGTGTATCGACTTCGCATTTACAGCCATAACTTGGTAAAAAAAAAGTGCAAACACTTTCTGAATCACCATCGTATACGTTTGCACCCGCTTCTGTTACAGGTAAGAGGTTGTTCTTCTGAAAGATGTACTTTTATTCTTCCCTTGGTCTATGTGACTACTCTTTTGATGTAGACAGCGAATTATGAAAATATGTTTCATCGACATATACGATGGATTTGCCCCCTTCGTGGTAAATTTGTAAGTTATCCAAAATGCCACCTCATGTTAAGGGTGTTTCCGTGAGCGCGTGCAAAAATGTAACAGGACATAGAGAATGCCCCACTGAACAATTTGAAATAGGGAACGTGTGGTCGGAAAAGCCATCTTAAGGAGATATGAAAGTAAACTTGTTTACCACTTTGTCTAGAATTACTATTTTCCAGCTTATTTACAACTGACATGCGTACAAGTTTACACGTAATGTGCTGTTTATTTACATGTAGGCCTACAGTCATTGTTTCCTACAACGAAACAAGGGGGACGAACTTTATTACTAGGAAAACGTGATGCCCGTTTACTATACTTTACTTGTCCACAAAGTGGCTTTTTTGTATCGTTTTTACATTGTCCCAAAACAGAACGTGCTATGAATTAACGACAGACCCATTCATTACACAGTGCTATTCAGAGATGTACAGTAAAATACGATGAAGCAGTACTGGTCAGTATTTCCTGGTCGCTGGATTTCACGGGCAGGTCCTATTTCATGGCCTGCGAGGTCACCTGACAAAAGCAGGTTCGTTGGTAAATTATTGCTTCAAGAAATACATGCCAGCCATTGTCCCACGGTCCATAGCAGAGCAACAACAAGGGCGGCCGCGGTGGCCGTGCGGTTCTAGGCGCTACAGTCCGGAACCTAACGTTTGTTGAAATGAAGCAGAATATTCTCAGGTAGAGAAACTACCAGAGCAGAATGCTGGAAGTACTTTTGTTTAAGTGTCGCGGGTGGTTCCTGTCAGTTTACATCTGTAAATATGCGGCCCGTGTTCACCTTGGCCTTAATTCGCGTGCTGACTACTCCAGCCTCGCTCTATTGCCTTCAGTTACACGACTTTCGCATGGAATTTCGCGATAGCCGTATGCACTGTAGAAATTTATTTTATGAACTTCTTATATAAGAAGTTCATAAAATAAATTTCTACAACTTCTTATATAAGAAGTGCATAAAATAAATTTCTACAATACATACGGCTGTTGGTAAATTATTGCATTAAGAAATGTGACAGAATGGTTGACTCCAACCCCCAGTCGAGAAGATCCAAGTTCTGGACGGAAAAACAAAAATGACTCTAGGGAAATGAGAATCATAATGTATGTGGACATGGCCATGTACACAAAGTGCTTTTCAGATGTAAATGTCTCATTTCTGATAAATCTTTATACATTTTGCCGCTGTCTATCTACCATAATGTCATCATGGCATGAAGTTCCAACTCACAATGAACACGTTTTGTAACAATAGGTATTTTGAAGGCCGTAAGATGAATACATATCTGTCGAAATCTGTTGTCAAAAATAAAGAAGAATTTATGTGACCTTGTCCACAGAAAGTTTTTTTAGCAAGCGAAATAGAATTCTCCAAAAAAATTTCAGCTTGTAACAGCGAATACACCGTTAAAGAATCACAAGACGATGTAGTACACTTGGTAAAGGCCAAGAAATACCGGAAGGTTACATAAGGATGAGGCAGAGGTTCCGAAATCAAATACTGGATTGGCAGGTGCATACAGGGACAGAAATAGACTAAGATCACAATTTACTAGTGACGAAGAGTAGGCTGAAATTTAAGAGGCTAGCCAGTAGAAATCAGTGTGCATAGAAGTGTGATACGGAAGTACTAAGGAATGAGGAGATACGTTTGAAGTTCTCTGAGACTATAAATACAGCGACAAGGAATAGCTCAGTAGACAGTTCAGCTGAAGAGGAATGGACATCTCTAGAAAGGACAGTCACAGAAGTTGGAAAGAAAAACTTAGGTACTGCGAAGGAACCATGGGTAACATAAGAAATACGAGGGTTGCCCAGAAAGTAATGCACTGCATTTTGTTCCTTCAACAATTATTTATTGAACATAATGAGAATTACGCACGTGAAAGTATGGTGTTTTAACTACACACCCTATTTTTCCACGTAATCTCCATCCCATTCTATGGCCTTCCTCCAGCGCAAAAGAATGGCATGTATGCCCTGTCGGTACCAATCCTTGTAAAGGCGGTGGAGCTACTTCTTCCGTGTGAATCACCATCGTCCTCAAAATGTCTTCCACGAATGGCATCCTTTAATGATCCAAACAAGTGGAAGCTCGCTGCAATGTGTCAGGTGTGACAACAGTGACAACAGTGGATGGTCTCCTCGACCGCTGCAAATCGTGGAGCTGCGCTGAACAGCCCTCTGATGGCCTCACCCTCCGTGCCCAGCGACTAACTGGACTTCTACCGACAGCAGATACTCCATAGACTTGGCACGAGCGTTTGTGAATATTCCCCACAGTATCTTTCTCTGCAGTGAGTAATTCAATGACGGCACGTTGCTTGTAACGTACACCACCTACAGACGCCATTTTGAAATTGTCCTGCAGCTGCGCAATGTGTCGGAAGTGACGGAAAATTGGCGCATTCGTACCACTGTTTACGGCTGAGAAAGAAAAATTCGGTTCATTACTTTCTGGGCGACCCTACTACTCTATATGATCGATGAAAGGAGGAGGTACAAAAATGTTCAGGGAAATTAAGGAATACATAAATATAAGTCACTTGGGAAAGAAATAAATAGTAAGTGCGAGGAAGCTAAGGTGAAATGGCAGCAGGAAGAATGCGAACAGCCGGCCGGAGTGGCCGTGCGGTTCTAGGAGCTACAGTCTGGCATCGAGCGGCCGCTACGGTCGCAGGTTCGAATCCTGCCTCGGGAATGGATGTGTGTGATGTCCTTAGGTTAGTTAGGTTTAAGTAGTTCTACGTTCTAGGGGACTGTTGACCTCAGAAGTTAAGTAGCATAGTGCTCAGAGCCAAGAATGCGAACAAATTGAAAAACAAATGATTGTCGACGGACTAAATCAGCATATGAGAGAGTGAAAACAAAATTCAATGAATTTAAAAGTAAGGGCGTTTAAATAAAGAGTAGAATATGATTACACTGTTAAATGCAGAGAAGACGGCAGATGGTTGGAATGAGTACATTGAAGGCCTCTATGAGGAGCAAGATTTGTCTGATGACGTAATAGACGAAGATACAGGATTCGATATTTAAAAGATAGGGGATCCAGTGTTATAATCAGAGCTGAAGAGAGCTTTGGATGACTTACGATCGAGTAAAGTAGTCAATAGGATAAGAGATATGTAGAATATATGAGTTTAGCAGCATACTATGTGGCTTTCGGAAGAAAATCATCCACACAGTTCCGAGTATTGCGGGAGCCGACAAGTGCGAGAATTTTCGCACAGTCACGTTAACAGCTAATGGATCCAAATTAATCACAAGAATAATATACAGAAGAATGGAAAAAAAATGAGGATCTGTTAGGTAATGATCAGTTTGGCTTTAGGAAATGGAAACGCACCAGAGAGTTGATTCTGACGTTGCGGTTGATGCTTGAATCGAGACTGAAGAATAATCAAGAAACGCTCATGGGATTTGTCGATCTGAAGATAGCTTTCGACAATGTACAATTGTGTAAGATCTTCGGAATACTGAGAAAAATAGGGAAAGAAGGTAACATGCATTTTGTGCAAGAAATAAGACGGACAATAAGAGTGGGAGACAAAGACCGAGTGCTCGGATTAAGAAGGATGTGACACAGTGATGCAGTCTTACGCCCATTCTGTTCAGTCTAAACATCGAAGAAGAAACGATGGAAATAAAAGAAAGATTCAAGCGAGGAATTAAAATGGGAGGTGAAACGATATCAATGATAAGAATCGCTGATGACATTGCTATCCTCAGCGAAAGTGAAGAAGAATTACGGGATATGCTGAATGGTATGAATAGTACAGACAATGGACTAACAGTGAATTGAAGAAAGACGAAAGCAATGAGAAGTAGCTGAAATGATAACAGTGAGAAACGTAACATCAGAATTGGTGATCACCAAGTAGATGAAGTTAAGGAATTCAGTAACTTAGGCAGCAAATAACCCATGACGGTCGCACGAAGGAGGACATTGAAAGCAAACTAGCACAGGAAAAAAGTGCATTCAGGGCCAAGAGAAGCCTACTAGTATCAAACATAGGCTTTAATTAGATGATGAAATTTTGAGAATGTACGTTTGGAGGACAGCAGTGTACGGTAGCGAAACATGGACATTGCAAAAACTGGAACAGAGAAGAATGGAAGCATTTGAGATGTGGTGCTACAGAAGAATGATAAAATTAGGTGGACAGATAAGGTTCTCCGGAGAATCGAATAGGAAAGGAATATATGGCAAGCACTGAAACGAAGAAGGCACAGGATGGTAGGACATCTGTTACGACGGTACTAGAAGCAGCTGTAGCCGGTAAAAACTGCAAAGAAAAACACAGACTAGAATACATGCAGCAAATAACTAGGGATGTAGGTTGCAAATGCTACTCTGAGATGAAGAGGGTGGCACAGGAGACGAATTCATGGCAGGTGACATCAAACCAGTCACATGCTGATACTAAAATTACAAGTTCCATTTGTGTGTATGACCATGTACACAGCAGTAAAGACAGGTGGACAACAACATGTTGCGCAACTTACAAGTTCCATTTGTTGTGTATGACCTTGTACACAGCAGTAAGGAGAGTTGGACAACAACATGTTGTGCAACCTCTCCTATAGGAAAGCAGGACAAGAGCAGAATTGATTAGTAAACGTGATAGCAAACAAAAGATTTCCTTAACTAGTATTTTTCCAAGTGTACAAAGACGTCACAAATAATGCAGAAAGAAACAGAGTCCAGCTGTTACAACAGCAACAGTGGAGAAGTCGGAGCAGTGCCTAGACGGCTTCTGCATAGCGCACCAAGGTAAGTGGCTCCATATGCGAGTGGGTTGAGTTGTAGCCAGCAGCGACCCTATATCGTGGCGACAGAGAGCTCTCTTGTAACCAAGCCGCTAGAATTGTGCCTCAGAGGGTGTGCTCCATTGGGTCGCCGGATCCCTCAAGATCGGTTTCGGCGTCTCATGGAAAACTGCAGTTCCGTTGCTACGACACCCATCTTCTTAACACTGCAGGCACTGCAATATCGTATTTATCTGTCAACAGTCGACGGCGACTTTCAGTTAAAATCTCCTCCTCCAAAAGGGGGAGTATGATTACAGGCTGTGCACAGGAACGACGACTTGTCAATTTGTAGCTGGTGAACAATTGTATTCGCAATTTGCGGATCAACTTCATCATTTAATACGGCTGTCAATCTTCAGCAGTATCAGTTCGTACATGACCGAAGGAACATTCCGTCGAATTTTATAGACTCTGCTTTATTGTATCAGTCATTTATTATAACTTGAATAATGTAAATACTTAACTTGGAAAAACAATTACTGTCCACACAGATGACACATATCTGATGCTATCGCTACGTTAGCACTTTATTCATTGCAGAGTTTTAGTTTCACATTAGAGTACAATTGTCTGTACGTGGATATAGGTTCAGAACAACTACTAACACCCAGCCGGATCTGTGCTAAGACACTACAGTGGTCATTAGCAATGATTGCAAGTGATCACCGAATACGTAGAGGCTGGTAGACTACGTAGAGGCTGGCTGGCTGGCACTGCGCGCTAACACCGATCACTTTCTGGCTGCGAAGGCATAAGGAAGAACTTGGTGTGGAGGAGGAGGGAGTGTTGTCTATACCGACGTCACAGATTCCTTGAGGCGTTTGTGAGCGAATGTCTTCACTTCTGGCGCCGTCGTGAGATACCAGCTTTCGTATAAGACCTTCTGCGGACGACACCACAGAACTATTACTTGATGTCATCGGAAGATCTACATCTGCCTGCAACTTATTATCTGCTTTACTTCAAGTGAACCAGTATGGGCTTCGTAAACATTGGTCATCAAGAACCCACCTCGCGCTTTTCTTTACTTTATCTCCTCGAATCCATGGATCAATGTAATCATGTAGATGCAGTGTTTCTAGAAAGCATTTGGGTGTGTACCACACCAATGTTTGTTAACAATAGTACGATCACATTTGGTTTGAAATAAAATGTGTGACTTGGTTGAGAATCTCTTTCGAGGGAGGACGCAACTCTCTATGTTGGAATGGAGATTCGTTGAAAGAGGAAGACGAAACGTCAGGCTTGTCCCAGGGAAATGCGCTGGGACCTTGTTGGGGATATTGTGTATTAATGACCTTGCAGACGACTTAGGTAGTGACTAAAGGCATTGTGCAGATGATGCAGTGCTCTATAATAGACCAGATGGCTATAATTACATTGCGCAACTCACGGAGGTCCACTGAGGGCTGTAGTTATTGTATGGGAGCTCATTTGGATGATATGCTAAAATGTTAATGGGGACCCGACTTACGCTGGAGAAAAATTAGCTCCAATTTTGGTCACCAGGTTTAAACGGGCGCTGTGAACGCAAGAAAGACGAATATTAATAGTTTCATGTGTACTTGGGTGGTAAAGGGATGTGCGTACAAAAGTTCAAACAACTGAGGAAGACAATGTTGATTACATTACTAACATTAACACAATTTATTCAATGTGACAACCGGAGACGTCAACGAGAAACTGTACAGCGCCAGCTACGCACCTGGTAGCGTAATTGGAAACAATTTTTTTCAGTGTAAATCGGCTCGGCGTTAATGCAGGAGCATATTTACAAAATTTCGCTGTGATACGATGGTTATAGCCCTACTGGACCTCCGTAAGTAGCTGCACTTTAATTATAACAACCCAGTAGTACTATTTGAGAAAAGCTTGACAGATATCCAGGCCGATCTGACGAAAGTTTCAAATTGACGCAGATATCGGTAAATTGTTTTAAATGTGCAATAGTGTAAAATTACGTACATCACAAAACGCAGAAAAATAGTAAAAGTATGATTACAATGGATTCGTCAACTCTGAAGTCAGTCAACTCTTCGCCCCCGGTAGCTGAGTGGTCGGTGCGACAGAATGTCAAATGGTTCAAATGGCTCTGAGCACTATGGGACTTAACATCTATGGTCATCATTCCCCTAGAACTTAGAACTACTTAAACCTAACTAATCTAAGGACAGCACACAACACCCAGTCATCACGAGGCAGAGAAAATCCCTGACCCCGCCGGGAATCGAACCCGGGAACCCGGGCGTGGGAAGCGAGAACGCTACCGCACGACCACGAGCTGCAGACGACAGAATGTCAAGCCCAAGGGTCCGGGTTCGGTTCCCGGCTGGGTTGGAGATTTTCTCTCCTCAGAGACTGGGTGTTGTGTTGCCCTAATCGTCATCATTTCATCCCCATCGACGCTCAAGTCGCTAAGTGGCGTCAAATCGAAAGACTTGCACTCTGCGAACGGTCTACCCGACGGGAGGCCCTAGTCACACAACACGACCCAGTCAACTCTTATGAATACCAAGGCGTGAAAATTTGTATGGAAATGACATTGAACGATCACATAACCTGAACGTAGGTACATCAGGTTACAGACTTCGATTCATTGAATGTTGCTGTGAAAATCCAGTCAGGCACAACGGTGATTGTTCCTGAACCACTTATGCGCCCCGTCTTGGAGCATTGCTCCAGTGTGGAAGACGCATACCAAATTGAAGTAACGGGTGGTGATGGACGAATTCGAAGATTAGCAGCACAAATGCCTTATGATACAGAGCAACCAGCTACTTCTTTATGTATTTTTGTTTCTACTGATACAGTTTCTGGCATTCGCCCATCTTCAGTTGGCGTAATATATATTTCAGTCTTCAATCAACACATCGAGGAAAACGTCGACTGCAGTTCGGATGCTGGCACCTTCCCTGTGCAAAGTGTGGTCGATAAGCGAAATTGTTATTTTGTGAATTGCAGCTGCATCATCCAAACTACAGTAGATGTTTTTAACGATGTGCTAATTGAATATTTAAATACGTATTGCTGCAACTGAAGAAGGGTGAAAGCCCGAAACGCGTAATAGTATAAATAAAAGTACATTAAAAAGTGGCTGGATGCTGTATTTCTTAGAGAAATACACTGAGAGACGGAAATCGCAACGCGAAGAATTTGTGAAACACAAACAAAAGTTGGTAGACGTGTTTCTAAATCTGAAAGATGACGTCTATCAATATTTCGTGCCAGTTGCATAAAAGTCGGGCTAGTAACGCCTCAATGAGAATGCAAATCCAGGTTTGCTTTAACTATACACCGTACCGGTCAGCAGTTACCTTTGACGTAATTGAGCCGTGTGAGGCTCGCGTTGATGCCGTTCATAGTTTGGCTTCTTGTAATAGTGATAATGGCGTCTCGTTTTCTTAGTGTGTTCACTGATGCCACTACGTTTGCTCGCCTTGTCTTCCCGTGAGTGGCAGCAGCTGCGCTTATCGATAGCGTGTACTGTGGTACCATGTTTGGAGTGGCCTCTAGTATTTTCGGGTCGTCGTGTGTCGAGCGAGGGGAGTTGGGACGGAGCAGCAGTGAGGTTCGGACAGCCAGTACTCGCCCGACCGCTGGCGACACACATGCACTGTGCGAGGGAAGACGGAAGGATGTGGTCGCGAGGCTGCACGACCACGTCAAGGACTGGATTCAGCGAGTTTTAGTTGAATGGACCGTATATTCCAGTAGTGCAAATATCACCTCTGTGTGTGTGTGTGTGTTTGTGTGTGTTCGACCGTCGAAGTGACCTCATGGCAATAAGAGACGACGATTTATACTGGGATCTTTCCCGTGCCTGATTTGAGTGGGGACGACCGTTGGTCGGTCGTTCGGTCGGTCGTCGCAGCGGACGCCGTACCTTTGGTCTTCCGACCACTTCTGGCTTCTCTGTGTTTGTGCCGACTTATAATTCGTCCATGTTGTTTCACAGTGTCTGGTTGTGAATTGCTGATGAAATTGTTTTCCCGGATCCGTGTGTATCTTGTGGTTTTGAAAGAGCAGTTATTTTAATGCTGTCTGCGTACTGGACTGGGTGGGAGTTGCGAACGGAGATTAGTTCGGTTGGGGCGCAGCAGCGAGCAGGTCCGTGCAGCGCGAGTGCAAGCCGGGGCCACTGGCGGCGTGCTGCCACTGCCGGGTCGAGGAGGGTAGCTGCGAGAGCGACGACGTCGTTGCACACCGAACCCTGGACGTCTAAGCTGAGTGAAGAGTTAACTGTTAATGCAACCCCGACTATTATGAGATCTCGCCTTTGGTCGGCGGGTTGTTGCTCCGAAGGCCGCTGAGCCTGGCAGCAATGAGTGAATTGTTTCGAGGCGGTGAAATACAGCAGCCGCATTTCTCTATTTGTTATTCATCATTGAGTTTAGTATTATTCTTATTAGTGAAGTGCAACGAGCGATATTTTCTGCCTTGTGGCCGCTAATGCTCCAGATACCTCCCCTGGAGATTAGCGTACTTTTCCGGCAGTCTACTTTTCCTCGTAATGTTGATGCTGTCCGACACGCCATGTAGTTCGACAGCCTCTTGTATTGTACTGTGCATATTTCTTTGGGAGGCCTACCTTGGTAATAGTGTTTGCTCCGGCCTTGGGTGTTTTCTGAAGACGTAGTGCTGTCTGTCTCTTCAACCTTGCCTAAAAATATTCCGTCGGTGTACCGGTGACAGGACGTTAGGCGGATTGGTTACTCGGTCGCCATCCTGTTACGTGAGTAAAACTCTTGGCTGCCTGTCTCACCTTACCTTATGTTTGAGTTACCTTCTCAGGCCGACCCTTGGAACACTTGCTGAGAACCGCTTGGCCTGATTGTGATGATGTTTTAAGGGTATTTATAATTTTCTAAAAAATGGTTCAAACGGCTCTGAGCACTATGGGACTTAACATCTGAGTTCGTCAGTCCCCTAGAACTTAGAACTACTTAAACCTAACTAACCTAAGGACATCACACACATCCATGCCTGAGGCAGGATTCGAACCTGCGACCGTAGCGGTCACGCGGTTCCAGACTGAAGCGCCCAGAAACGCACGGCCACACCGGCCGGCTATAATTTTCTAATTATTGTTGTTGTGGCCTCCAGCCGAGCAATTATTTCATCATTTTGGTGATAAGGCCTTCAGCCGTCATACAGTCAACTGTGTTTTTTTAAGAGATTGTTTTAAAATTTTAATTTTTTGAATAAAGTTTACGTATTTGTTGTGCAACCGAGAGTAGCTGATTACGGCCCCATCCACAATCGTAACCTTACCCTGCCCCATCCTGAGAAAACAGGTCCCAGTGATGAGTTGGTATTAGTTAAGAACGCTTTTAAGACGACAAAGAAAACACTATCAACATCTCACTAAGTTTAAATGCGGTCTTGTAATACGGCTACACGAAACTAGATATTGTTTCTGAGATATTTCAGAAAGACTTGGTTGGTATTAAGGAGATTGGCCTGCGCACTGCAACGTGACTGTACCGAGGGATAAGACTACCGTGTTCGGCGTGTGGTTCTGACACATCGTACCGCATCTGCAGCAGCAATTTGAGCAGCAGTTGGGTCCACACTGACAAAATGAACTGTTACGAAACGGACTCTTCAACCGACAACTCTGGGCAAGACGCCCTGTTGCGTGCGTTCCACTGAACCCAAACCAGCGCCATATGCGACTTCAGCTGTGTCAATCGGGAGCTCGTTGGAGGGATATAACCCGGTTCCGCCTCGGTCCCAGTAACGGCCTAAGTTGGTTAGAAAGCGAAAGCTCAGGGCCTGCAACCAATCTGCCTGCGTGATTGACGCACTGGACCTACATCTGGAGTTACGGTCTGGGAAGCGATTTTGTATCACAGCAGGAGCAATCTCGTGGTTATCCCACGCACCTTGACTGCAAATCTGTACATCGATCTGATGATTGTATCTGTCGTGCGCCACCTATGAACAACATTCCAGGAGGTGTTTTCCAACTAGATAACGCTTGTCCACATACCGCTGCTACAGCCCAACATGCTCTGCAGTGTCGACATGTTGCCTTGGCCTGCTTGGCCACTAGATCCGTCTCAAGTCGACAACATATGGGATACCATCGGACAACTCCAGCATCATCCACCACCGTCCCTGTATTGACCGACCAAGTGCAGCAGCCATGGAACTCCCCACAAACTGACATCTGCCTCCTGCACGATACAATGCATGCACGCTTGCATGCTCGTATGCTCGTATTCAAGATCATGAAGGCTACATCGCTTATTAATGTGTCATCATTTCACATTTTCCATGGTTTATCTCGCGCTTACATTAACCTGTCATTTTGCAATGTTAATCTCTTAAATATGTTATCCACACAAAAGTGTTCCCGAAATTTCATTACTCTTTATTAATTATTTTTTTGGTGTTGGTTTTTTTCATCAGCATATAAACCTGTAAAACGGAAATTCTGAAAAGGCCGACATTAGCACACGCTTTATACAAATGCCAGCCATTCTGCGAAAGCCTACTTGCAAAGTTTCAAAAACCAGTACTGACAAGAATATAGAAAAATACTTCCGATTCCTACATATCGGTGCCGGTCGAGCCGGAAATGCAACATTAGACCAGTTATAGTGCACACTGGGGCTTTGAAAAGACATTCTAGCCAATCTTTTTATGCATCATAATTCCAGTCATTCTTTTTGTGCACCGCACACGACTGGAACAGAAAGAAACACTAAGATGTGATACAATTGGTAGCCTCTGCCATACACTTCTAAGTGGTTCGCAGAGTATGAAATTTCCTTAAATTACTTTCGCAGCACAAATACAGAGAGCATAGAGGAACGGACTCGATAAAGGAGAAAGAAAGAGGGTAATGAAAATTCTAAGAGGCGAGGAGACCGCCAGATTCTTTGCAATGAAAAGCAGTCTCAGCGCTTTCGAGTACTTAGAGGGACAAAGGCGAAGTTTTGAGAAGGCTGAAGCCCGCTGGGGACCACCAGATGCTGAGGATTCGTTTCGTTTCAATGATGTCGCCGATTCATCGAGTCATACCGACAGGGTGCTTACAGTTTTACGTGTTCCTTCCTGATAGAAATCTAATCCATGTGTTCCTCTCTTGTCGCAGGCAATTGTGTGGAAAATTATGTGTACAACAGGTAAATCAATCACCCACAGAAAAGTTTTTAAGTTTTGAATGAGAACAAAGTGTAAGTTCTTATAGCTGTCACTGAATTTATGTGGCTTAGCAGTCTTAGTATTTGATGTGGAGTGGAATGTAATTTATAGCAGCATACCTTCAATGTTTCTATTCTGTAATGCTTTAATATTTGTTTCATACGGTCTGCGTTTTAACATGTTTTAGTGCCTCACTGAGTGCTTTACGTGGTTTACTGAAAGGTGGTTATCGAGAAGACGTGATTTTCAAAAATGTAACTTACTTAAAACGCACGAATGACAGTTGCTGTTTGTATGTCAACTATCAAGATTTGGTAAGATGATACTAGGGTCGTAAGGCTCAAATGCCAATAAAAACTGAAGAAAGTTTCATGGCTGGTCATTTGTATAAAGTTGCATTGAAATAGGTGATGCAGTCAATAGTATTCAATGTCAGTAAATATAACAAATGAGCTCTACTTCTCTAAAAGTTGGCAACGAACCTCGAGCATGCTAGGACTCTGACTAACCGTTGTCTGAATAGAATCTCAAATGGGGGTCACTATAACTTTCTGTTAAATTCTTTTCCCACATTATAACGGTTTTCGACGTAAGTCATCTACAGATGTCTTGTGTAAAATGCAAATGAACGTATCGACCATGTAATAACAAATATAGCTCTATATATGTCAGAACATGCAACATATATCACACATACCTCCGAAACCTTTCACTACGAAGTGTATTGTTTACATGTCCTCGGCAGAGACATTAGTGTTTCCTAACACAGAGTTGGGTAAAAAGAATGAAGAATCATATGTACTACCAAAGGCTGTTGGCTCCACACCGTAGTCGAATTAGCATATCAAAAGACCAATGAAAGGTCATATCTCGTAGCTAAGAAATGGAACAAACATCTATTTCAGAAAATATCAATATAAAGTTCCTCTTGGGCATATGTAGACGAAGCCATCGACTTGACATACATGAAGAAATACACTTTCATTTCACGTCACTACGATATTTTCTGCCTGGAACCTATTCACTGAGATGTAAATTAAAGTAGATCCAGTACCCTGGTTCTGACCAAATATTTAGGGAAGTTTCTCTTGGTTTTACGGCAGATACGGAAAATGGTAATCCCCTCACCCATATTCACAACTGCGACAACTTGTAATCTATGTACTACAGTCACTCTCGATGATTTTTAACTCCAGTGACCATGCAGAAAGTTCAAATTACCGAGAGTTCATAATAATAGCAATTCAAATAATCGAGAGGGACGGAGGAAAAAATTTAAATAAACGAGAGTCTGACTGAAAGGAGATTGTAGTACATACATATATACATTCATCTTTATTTTAATTATGCGCAAAATGAAACATACATTTATACATGTGGTACGTAATTACCGTATGTGAAAAACATACCAATGAAAATGTTACACGTCATTTAAAAAAAAAAAAAGAAGGTAATTTTCTTTTGAGAGACACCTCTATCTGGTATTGTCCAGCGAACTTTTGATAGTGATGAGAGCTGAGAAGAAACCTTAACTCGTTTCCGTTGTGAGGGTGTAGCAGTGCAGGGTATGGACAGAGGACCTTGACTCGTTCAATGTGACTCGAGTTCGTGTTGGTTCTTCGTCATCTTCTTCGTCCTCATCCTGACAGCATCGGTTAGGGCACCATGTGCGCCGACATCATCATGGATGGAGCCCTCAAAGGTTAACTTACCACAGATGGGAGGAAGTTCCCACCCTGAGTATGACGGGATTGACTTAATTAATTATCACGACTGATGGCTGTTTCGTGTTTTCTCTTTGCGTTACAAACTTGCACTTTCTGAAGCATCTAGAAAGAGTTGTAGCGCAGATATTTTTTCAAGCCTTATCAATCACAGTTAAGGCGGTCAAAACTGTTATGTCCGCTTTTTTATTTTTTTCAATGCTATCCCACAAAAGTGAAACAATTTCTTTGCTGTAGACAGTTTGAAAAATCTGAATTATGCCCTTGTCGAACGGTTGCAATCTTAATTTCTTCTCGGGTGAGAAAAAAACAGTTCTTCGTGGTCTCATGGTAGTGGGTTCTTACGTGTGGTGCAGTTGTCAAAAAACCGTAAAATTTCGCGTTTCTTGCGACCGTGTGGATTGTTTGAGAATGTGCAAGTGGTGTGGATGACGAAATTAAATACAGCCTCTCTCATCAGCTCGCCCAATATCAAAGCTGTAAACTGCGCACAAGATCTATACCACACATTACACAGCATAGACACTTAAACAGGCCCCCATAAATGTGGTTGCAATTACACGTTTGGATACGTTTCGGCAGTGGGGCGCCAACTCATATTCGTTGCACGAAAGTATTTCATTTAAATACAGGCAAGATGTGTTATGCAAAATAACATACGCACTCACGTATTTTTTTAAGTTACACGAGTTCGAGTTCATTTCTAATTACGACATAGAAAAATCGAAGGACACAATTCACAATAAATTATAATCCTATATAATATTGTTGGAGAAAGGCGACCTCTATTGTCATAAAATTATTTAAAAACAGTCTTGCTCGCTGCCGATGTTAACTTCTGACCGGTTTCGGAATTTTAATTACGGGCCATCATCAGAGTTTGCACTGTAACAACAAAAATAAAAATGCTATATTACATAAAGAAGCCAATGATGTAAAAGTATAGCCTAAAATGATACATCATTACCCACCTGGATGACCCGCTTTGGATGACTCACTCCATATAACTGTTGCTGATGGCTAATTTATAATAAAACCAAATGTCTGGCGTATTAACACGAAAATTATATTTATTAGTCTGTAGAATTCTAGTAAAATTATACATATTGACTCATTTGTATTTGTAGTCAGTAGTACACTACTAATACAAATAAGTCAATAAGCGTAATTTTCGTATTCATACGCCAGACATTTGGCTTTATTGCGAATAAATAGCAGTATCTATACAATTAACGAACTTATATTGATAATTATTTCCTCCAGACAACGCTCTTGACGTCAGTTAAATAAGTACACTAAGTTTTAATGCATTTTATGAGGCTGACTGTACTATAGGTCATGAACCTTAAATGAATATAAAATCGCTTCCTGATTAGTTAAATTTAAAAGGAAAATATTTAATAATGAAGACTAAAAACGATATGTAAGTCGTTCCTCATTGGCTGACGACGATGCCTTGAGCTCTGGAGCGCCCTCTCTCTCTACTTATATAACTCGTGGCTACTTAGCCA
This sequence comes from Schistocerca nitens, assembly GCF_023898315.1. Classification (NCBI taxonomy): domain Eukaryota; kingdom Metazoa; phylum Arthropoda; class Insecta; order Orthoptera; family Acrididae; genus Schistocerca; species Schistocerca nitens. The sequence continues at coordinate 430,759,915 of NC_064622.1, forward strand.
TCAGCAGCTGTTACAGTGAGTGAGGCCAGCACAGCGGGTCAGGAGCCAACGCCGTCATACAGATGGCTAATGACGCATCATTTTAGGCTATACTTTTACATCATCAGCTCCTCTATGTAATATAGAACTCTTACGTTTGTTATTACAGTGCAAACTCTGATGACGGCTCGTAATTAAAAGGCCGAAATCGGTTGGAAGTTAACATCGGCAGCGATCAAGGCTGTTTTTAAATAATTGTATGACAATAAATTAATTTCAGAGCCTTGCCGAAATTCTTAAGATCTTGGAGGCGGTCAAATAATCCACGATTAATAGTGTGAGTTGTCTTTAGAAAGCCGTTGAATTTTCACAGTATATCAAACTATAGATTCCACAATGGCTACACACTGAAATCTTGTAAGTGCGGTTTTTACCACCCGCAACCTAAAAAGAAACCAGTTCATCAGGTGTCGTAAAATACCTATCTCCAAACTAGGTACTCTGAACTAACAGCTATTTCATCGCTCATCAGACAAAATCTTACCCTAACACAGACTAACACAGCCTGACACCTCCAACGACGTCCAAACCTAGCCTCCCTCCAAATTGCTGGCGTTCACCCAGGAAACCTCGGTCAAGGACCACTGAAGTGAGTTAAACTGCTGACCTTGAAAATAGCTGAAATCCTCAATTTTAACCTTTTATTCACACATGATCCATCAAATCACAGTGAAATTTTTCGAGATATTTTGTACTGTTATCAGTTCTCTTTATCTACCATAGTTTATTTATAAACAATAACTTCTGTGATTTTACTCCGTTCGCGGATTTATAATTGAAAATATTAACAAACAATTTAAATCATACATTAAATAATTTGCTGTGTATGTCAAGTTAACAGTACTGCAGCAATTTTTAATTGTGCGAATTCCGCTTTTCGGACTCTCATTTAGTGCGGTAGCGTTCTCGCTTCCCGCGCCCGGGTTCCTGGGTTCGATTCCCAGCGGGGTCATGGATTTTCTCTGCCTCGTGATGACTGGGTGTTGTGTGATGTCCTTAGGTTAGTTAGGTTTAAGTAGTTCTAAGTTCTAGGGGACTGATGACCATAGATGTTAAGTCCCAGAGTGCTCAGATCCATTTTTGAACTCTCATTTAAATTTATGAGCAACTTCAGTAAAGCTCCTATCACAGTACGGTGCAGTTCTATGAGATGTACCCGAAGACACCTTGTTTGTTGCAATCGGATAATTCGTTTCCGAGATATTCACTTTTACACTCAGGAACATTTAACGTACAATAACTATAAACTAACAGGGATATAGAAGGCGCGTCTTCACACCCGTTATTGTGCTTCTGTTTTGCTACAGAGTCTTCAGTGAAACATACGGTTCAATAGTTATTAATTATGGGGTAAGCATCAGTTTTGCACTGGACGCGAAAAGCGGCAATGAGAAATGAGCAGCCATTGTGTTGCCAAACGGACGGGTTTTCCCGGTCATGCTGTCACCCTAGCGGCTGGTGGAAGTCCAGAGACGACCACGTACTCCTGTCCACCTGCTTCCAGCTGTCAACACGAATATGACCCTATCTTAGCTGCCTGCTGTGCGCCTGTAGTGGCGTGTTTGTGATTGAATTGTATCTTCCCTCTACCGTAGGCTGTCGTTTTACGTCCTCTTTCTTCATATCACTATTAACCGAGCTCAACCATTCATTAGACAATCCTTTCGTCAACCATGATTTTTTTGAGTGATGCGCTATGACGAGCGATTTTATTCCCTCGGAACAGTGTGGTTTTCGCAGATTTCCCTACTATGAGTGGCTTCAACTTCAGAGATCGGTCTATGTTACAGGATAGAATGGCAGTTACTCTGTTTTCCTCCCAGACGCCTTTCGTTTTTGAATTCTTGACTGTGATAGAGATTACATTCACGAAAAACCTTGTTTTTATGTGTGTAATATGTTACGTGGGTCGCAGCCATGTAAAAGTTATTTTACTTCATCAGTCCATTCCGCAAAATGGGAACTGTCCTCGCTGGTGCACACCTCTAAAATTGCCACACGACCTGTACTCTATGGTCACAGTAACCCTGAATTATTTGTGGAGAAATTGCCTGAATAAAGATAATTTTGTAATTAAACTGGACTCTAACACAGTAAATGCATTTTATTTAACCTCTGTCATTTCCTTTTTCAGTCAATATTGGTATTAATGCATCCACAGATCGATACTAAGCAAAAATTGCTAGGGAAGGTTTTAAATGATGAAACTTCAAAGTGATCCGGATCTAAAGACTTTATTGACAAATTACTTAGACGAAGATGCTATTCATTTCATGAAATGCACGTACTACACAAATACTCTGAGGTATTCCCAATTATTCGTAAAAACCTTCATCTATTATTTCCTCACTCTTGAAGTATGGATTTCAATGTTATCAGAAATTAACAGGCCTCTAGTATTAGGGGCGTTTGTGCTCCAAGAATGACGATTCCTACAGTGGACGGCTTTTGGTTTGTTGGTTGGTATGGGGTCTAAAGGGATCAAACTACAGGGTGATCAGTCCCGTGGGATGGTGTATTCCCTTCATCGCTGTTTGGAGCTTCGGCAGACTGACCAATTTCCCCATTGTCCATAACTGCCGCAAGAGCATCAGCTTCAGAACCACATTCATCACGAAAGTCACTTACGTCACTTTGTGTTTTTCTAACAATGCTTACCATACAGTATCTTCCGTTAGTAAAAATTCAGTCCTGTATCCCATTTTCACATAAATGTCCTCCACAATCAGTAACAGAAGAGTTACACAATGTGTACTCACAGTGAACTTACAAAAAATATTTCTGTCAGATTATGAAAAGGATAGATTCCACTCACCATAAAGCGGATATGCTGAGTCGCAGATAGCCACAACGAAAAGACTGTCACAAATGAGCTTCCTGCCAGTAAGACCTTCGTCAAAAATAAACCACACACACACACACACACACACACACACACACACACACACACACACAAACGCACGCGCGCTCGTTTGTGCTCCAAAGCTCTTTCAATCTCCGATTGTAATACTGGATCCCCTATCACCTCTAATCCGACTTCTGTTTCTTCTTCTATTACATCAGACAAATCTTCCCCCTCATAGAGGCTTTCAATGTATTCTTTCCACCTATCAGTTCTCTCCTCTGCATTTAACAGTGGAATTCCCGTGGCACTCTTAATGTTACCACCCCTGCTTTTAATGTCACCGAAGTTTGTTTTGACTTTCCTGTATGATGAGTCTGTCCTTCCGACAATAATTTCTTTTTCGATATCTTCACATTTTTCCTGCAGCCATTTCATCGTAGCTTCCCTGCACTATCTATTTATTTCATTTCGCAGTGACTTGTGTTTCTTTATACCTGAGTTTCTCGGAACATTTAGGTACTTCCTCCTTTCATCGTTCAACTGAAGTATTTCTTCTGTTACCCATGGTTTCTTCGCAGTTACCTTTTCTGTACCTAGGTTTTCCTTCCCAACTTCTGTGATGGAGATGTCCATTCCTCTTCAACTGTACTGCATACTGAGCTATTCCTTATTGCTGTATCTATAATCTTAGAGAACTTAAAACGTGTCTCGTCATTCCTTAGTACTTCCGTATCCCACTTCTTTGCTTATCGGTTCTTCCTGACTACTCTTCATCACTACTATATTGTGATCTGAGTCTATATCTGCTCCTGGGTACGCATTACGATCCAGTATCTGATTTCGGAATCTCTGAGTGAGCAAGATGTAATATAACTGAAATCTTACCGTATCACCCGGCCTTTTCCAAGTATGCCTCCTCCTCTTGTGATTTTTGAACAGGGTATTCGCTGTTACTACCTGAAACTTGTTTCAGAACTCTCTCATTCCTTGTCCCAAGGCTACATTCTCCTGTAACCTTTGTACTACTCCTTCCCCTAAAACTGCATTCCAGTTACCCAATGACTATTAGATTTTCATCCCCCTTTATGTACTGTATTACCATTTCAGTATCGTCATACACTTCATCTTCAGCTTGCGACGTCGGCATGTATACCTGAACTATCGTCCTACAGGAAAATTAAAGGAATGTCAAGAGGTCAGATGGAAAACCAGTCCAAAGCAAAAAAGGGAGAACAGAAAGGTGGAAGGAGTTTATAGAGGGTCTATAGAAGGGCGATGTACTTGATGGGAATTATATGGAAATGGAACAGAATGTAGATGAAGATGAAGCGAGAGATATCACACTGCATGAAGAATTTGACAGGACACTGAAAAACCTAACTCGAAACAAGGCCAGGGGTGTAGACAACGTTCCGTTAGAACTACTGGAAGGCTTGGGAGACGCAGCCGTGACAAAACTCTTGCATCTGGTGAGTAAAACGTATGAGACAGACAAAATACCCTCAGACTTCAAGGTGAAGGTAATAACTCCAGTTCCAAAGAAAGCAGGTGTTGACAGGTGCGAGAATTAGGTGTGAAAATTACCGAACTATCAGTTTAAATAGTCACGGTTGCAAAATACTAATTCTCTGAAGACGAATGGAAAAACTGTAGAAGCTGACCTCGAGGAAAATCAGTTTTGATTCCGTAGAAATTTAGGAACACGCAAGGCAATACTGACCCTATGATTCATCATAGAAGATAGGTTATGGAGAGGCAAACCTACGTTTATAGCATTTCTAGACTTAAAGAAAGCTTTTGACAAAGTTGACTCTTCTTCAGATTCTGAAGGCTAGAGGGATAAAATAGAGGCAGCGAAAGGCTATTTACAATATTTACAGAAACCAGATGGCAGTTGATGAGCACGAAAGGGAAGCAGTGGTTGAGAAGGGAGTGAGACAAGTTCCTCAGCTACACCCCCCCCCCCCCACCCACCCGCGCGATGTTATTAAATCTGCATATTGAGCAAACAGTAAAGTAAACAAGCATTGTCAGAAATGAATGTAGATTCGCAATGTACAGATTAGAAAAGAACGGCAATAAGTTGAACTTTGCAGCAAACTTTTTCGTATGACCCATCATCTCGACGTATAAATAATATTGTGTTGCTCAGTAATGTACAAGTATAGAGGGTAGATATACTTGGTATGCTAGGGTTCTTTAAAGTGCTGCACTGCTGCAGGATAGAGTCACAGTCATCGGTGATGTCTATATAAACGGCCAGGTAGTACGCCTTGTTACTAACAAGGCGGGGGTCTGAAAAGTGGGTCACTCATTTTGATCAAATCTTACGACATTCGATATGGAAAATAAAGAGACACATGTTTCGTTTTTTTGCGAAATACTGTTTAGTTTTTTAAAGAAGTCTAGGTCAAAGTGACGACGGGAAATCGTATTTTCAGTGCTATAGGTCGATAGATCGTCTAAAAGCAAACATTTTTATTTATGTAATGTGGGATCCAAATTAGTAACGTCCGAGTTATTAATGTTTCTGTGTTTTCATGCTGTTACCTGGGTAACCGTCATTTTACACGCCTAGCAGAGGGAAGCCGGTGATCGAGCATCAGAATACTTCTCTTAGCCCTCTTTATTGATTTTTTTAAAGTGAAACATCGGGAAATGTAATTAACAATCAAAAAGGCACACTGAAAGTCTTGCAGTTATTTTCATCATGATATATAGTATAACGTATGTTACTGCGTAATGGTCTATTCGTGAGCGCTCTCGCAATCTCTGGGGTGAAACGCATCATAGAAACAGGCATAATATAAATATTTCTCGCATCATACGATACACACGAGCGAAATATTGTGGGTACCACTGTTCGTGGAAAACATATCTCATTCAAGTTTCTATAAATAGGGCTGACAGATATCAATTTTCATGCATACCAAGCGCATAAAAGACTATTGTGAAAGACAGGCGCGGACAACTGGTTATGGACCAACGAATGAAATTTGATAGCATCAACCATATGTTGTCATTTTCTGCTTTGCTGTGATATCACATGATTTTGAAGTCGTGAGATGAAATTCTTTACATGGGACAAAATGTAAACGCCACACGGGTGATAGAGTTACGTTTCGGTGGTATCACTTTCACATTATCTAAGAAAGTCTTATCGTAGCGCACCATGAATCACAATGAAAGTAATTGTCAGTAAGTTATATGTACTTGTTTGACTATCATGTTTTCCGATGTATGATTTCAACGAAAGGCAAAGAAAAATATTTTCACATATAAAAAAATAACGAATAAAATAAAGCGAGTACCAAGAATCGAACACGGACTGTCGTTTGTTAGTTTAGCGTCTTGCCAGCTCGCCACCGACATGGCTTTAGTAGACGGGTACCCAATTTAGAGCATGCAAACACAAAAACATTAATAACTCGAACTTTGGGCTCCATAGTATAGGTATTTATAAAAACATTGGTTTTTAGAGGACCTATCGATGGATAGTGTTGAAAATACGATTTTCCGTCATCTCCTCTAACCTAGGTTTTCTATTTTCAAAAACTAGGGAGTGTTTCTTAATTTTCAATATACAAAGTCCTAGCAAAAGTTGATGTAAATCGTTGCTCTCGGTGTCAGACTTTCTCCTTGTAAATGAAAGCTGGATATCTGTAAATAATGCGATGGGAATAACGACCTTCTCTAAAACCGTATGTATAAATGATGTGGCCGCTACCTGTGGCATCTCACTCTTGTAAATAGCTACATTCCATGCTGTTTTCAGCTCTGGGGTATCAGTATGAGTTGAATCATACTGTGTGGAGTATTTTTCTCATTTCAAGAAGCACACTGATTGTATTATACGATATGTTGAACGTTCCTGGAGCGATATTCGTATCCCGTACCAGTGCCTTGTGCAGGCCATTTTCACAGAATACTTTATTGACAATATGGCGTAGATAATTCTCCTGTTGAATATTTTTCACTTCATTTTCCACTTGATCTAGGACGATGGACGTAAAATTGCAGTCAGAATGTGTGGAAAATGTGTGAATAATGTATCAGGCATAATGGACGCTCTTCATATACGACTTTTTTGAGCTGCGGGTGAGAGGGGTGGGGGGGGGGGGGGGGGGGTGAATGTCGGTGTGGATCGTACTTTCGTATTTGCTCAGTCTATAGAGCAACTGTCCGTGGAAGGTAAAGTTTCAAATACTGGTAATGATATAGAGTGGGATTACTGTGTCACCGGCATGTTACATCATTTTAATTAATTGGAGTAGTCTTTGTAAACGTTGTCACGATTGGCGTAATTGTTCAGTTCCTTCACAGTCTTCATTTCACATAGTTCCCAGTTCGCGTTTCGGGTGTTCCACTTATAAACTGGAGCGTTCATTTTATTTACACGTGAGTTATTCAGAACCGTTACAAAAATTGGTAGGTGGTCCGAATCTAGTGGTTCCGTGGTTCCGTGGTTCCTGCAGCACCTCCCGTAATGTGAAGCGAGTAGAAGTAGTGGCACGTTTTCATGGCCTGCAACGTGCAGGTGCGCCGTCGTTCAAGACTGTAAGATTGACCTCTTCATTTATCTTCACGACTGTTGTTCCTATTCTGTCAGTGCGTTGTAATAGAACATTGCAGAATATAACTGACAGCTTGCCAAACCCAGAGATGATACAATTGAGTATGTACGTCTCACAGACATACATTACTAGACTGGCTCCGTATACAGTATCGCTGGTGTCACTGAAGCCAGGGCTTTAGAATAGCAGTATGGCTGTGAGTGCAGAGCACGTGTAAACACCTTTTTATTTACTGATAAAACACTCGTAAAAATGGGATTAACTATTACTATTAAGTTACCTTTAGCACAACTAGAAACATCTTACGTGTTTTTGCTTTTGTACTGCATGTAAGCCTAATTAATTACATTACTAAATTAAACCAAAATCCGTTCGAACATGCGTTGGCAGGCCCAACGGTACCGACCGGCCGCCGTGTCATCCTCAGTCCACAGGCGTCACTGGATGAGGATATGGAGGAGAATGTGGTCAGCACACCGCTCTCCCGGCCGTATGTCAGTCTACGAGACCAAAGCCGCTACTTTTCAGTCAAGTAGCTCCTCAGTTTGCCTCACAAGGGCTGAGTGCACCCCGATAGCCAACAGCGCTCGGCAGACCGGATGGTCACCCATCCAAGTGCTAGCCCAGCCCGACAGCGCTTAACTTAGGTGATCTGACGGGAACCGGTGTTACCACTGCGGCAAGTCCGTTGGCAAATAATTACATTATCCGAAATACCGGCACTATTTAAATAGTTTATGTATATTGGAGAAGGTTTGATAATCTAATACTAAAAGACGCAGCTTAATGGTGTGCTTTTAGCAAGATTTGATCAACTTTGGCTCTTCTTCGAATGGTATGCTAGTTATGAAAGTGCGCTATAAGTAGAACGTGCTATTTGTCGTTGATAACAAGTTCCTTTATTCGTTTGCGTGTTCTTACTATAATTTTAGTCTGCTTTAAACTTGTATATATTTAACTTGATGCACTTCTCATAACACGATTATACACTCGACTAGTACGCAAATATTTGATCAGCTGCAGAAATTCTTTAAACCATCTCGTAAAGCTCACTGCCCCATTTCGTTTCAGAAAATTGTGTTAGTACCACACACAAACTTCCTGACGCCGCCATCTTACCACACCAAAGGTTAGGCTTTAGTAAAAGCTACGCCTTTGCCAGTCTAGTAATGTATGTCTGTGGTATGTGTATATAAAAGTACTCAATGTTCATTTTTCAGTTATATAATGCTGGCACTGCAGAAACTACTACTTTCTTCTCCTGGGGCTTCTCCTGACTCCACCTCAGGCCGAAGATGGTCCCACTTTCTTTTTTTATATGTTACGACAATGACAGTCTTAGTTAGATGTATACTGCAATTACTTAGTTTTAAACATTGCTTATCCTAACCTGCCTTTTAAACGTTTGTTCAGCAGTTTCTCGGAGAGGTTGAATCAGTTCGGTTGTCTTAATTCGATGATGCCGTGATTGGTCGCCAGTGTAGCACCCTTAAATGCATGACGCATGATCAATGCAAGAACCTGCCTTCATTTTAAATTTACATTACGAATTCCGATGTCATTTTGGTAGATTCATTTTATTACAAAGCCTAGACAGGCGTTATTTCTTCCAAATTTTCTCCTCGCGGTCACACCATCATCTTATTAACGACAGATCTACAAATACTAGTTAAACTGATTTCATTACAGCTTGCATCTTTCATATAATCACACTACCTCTATTTACTTTCGTAATCGTTTGCGACTGACATTTAATATCAAATACCACAGGGAAAGAACGATTACAAAGTATCAGACCCCAAGCCGAATTCTAAGTATTGACATAACCTGTTGTCAGTAATACTGATCAAGTCACACCAGTGTTCAATGAGCGATATACTGACCAGATTTTGTGTTATGTCCAGAAACCTTTAAAATTGGTCCTACTAAATCAAGAGTTTCCACCTAGGCAGATAAGTTCAGTTGCGAATATACGGTTCCTAGTCTTATCAAGATAGTAGTACCTCCACAGCCGTCATCGGGATGTTCTGCAGTAGCTGGTAGCGCAAAAAAATGGCTCTGATCACTATGGGACTTAACTTCTGAGGTCATCAGTACCCTAGAACTTAGAACTACTTAACCAAACTAACCTAAGGACATCACACACATCCAAGCCCGAGGCAGGATTCGAACCTGCGGCCGTAGCGGTCGCGCGGTTCCAGACTGTAGCGCCTAGAACCGCTCGGCCATTCCGGCCGGCGCTGGTAGCGCAGAATTTACATATGTTGAATCAGATGAAATCAGGTTAGTGCAAGAACGAAGAATGAAATCTCTCTCTTAGTAAGGGAGCTAAACACTATTTGTTCACAGTGAGTGCTCTTTCCATTGCGATATTCACTTAATCATTTTATCCAATAAGGACAGACCGTGAAGTTAGCACTGAAACAGTGAGTCCTTTGATACCGGTGTCAAGTATGGTGGACGCGAGCTGTAGCGTCGCGCTGAATTGTCGAGATACTGTTAACCTGAAGTCTTAAACACCATTGTCAAATTTGCGTGTGTTGGGCACTTTGTCCGTTAATCTATGGTATTGTAATGGCAAGACATTAATAGAAATCGTTGTGACGTCATAATAGTTTGTCAAGCAACAGTTTTGGTATTCTAGACACTGCACACTCACTGCAGGCTGGTGCAGCACCCTGTGGGAGGGGGGCAAGGCACTCTCCGAGGGGGAGCGGGCGGGGAGGGGGGTGCGTAAAGACACAGAAGCTTACCGGGAGGGAAATTTATTTTTAGATGCAGTCACATTTCCCTCACGTTCTCTTGTGTCCGTTTTTTTTTATGAGAGTTACAAAGACCTGCATCATCTTCTACAATGGTACATTCTCTCTCAAGATTCTTTTCACGCTTCTCATTCCATTCTACACATTCAAATTGTTGTCTCTAGGTTTCTGTCCGTTAATCAGTAAAAATGGATCCCATATATAACATCTCTTTGTTGCCTGTCTGCCTATTAGAAACCTTTTTCTCACTAACGGTTAGATGCATCAAACTGAAATTTATATCACATGATAAGGTCTATAGGCCCCCAGCAGTGTAAAAAATCTATGCTTCTGAGTCAATGAAATCAAGAACTATGGCCATTTATGGTACATATTGTTGTGGATTGGCAGGAGAGCCAACCCACGAATGTTAGAGGAAGCCGAAAGGCACGCGTTTAAGCTCACGCAGGCTGGCGTGAGGTGTGGAACAGGACAAGGAATTTAGACTTCAGAAAAAAGGAGGTAACTGGTGGAATACTTAACTTTAATCCATTAATGCTGAACGTAGCTCTTGTCTGTACATTATTTACAATATCAATAGTAACTGAACATGGCGTCTTGCTAGGTCGTAGCAAATGACGTAGCTGAAGGCTATGCTAACTATCGTCTCGGCAAATGAGAGCGTATGTAGACAGTGAACCATCGCTAGCAAAGTCGGCTGTACAACTGGGGCGAATGCTAGGAAGTCTCTCTAGACCTGCCGTGTAGCGACGCTCGGTCTGCAATCACTGATAGTGGCGACACGCGGGTCCGACATATACTACCGGACCGCGGCCGATTTAAAGGCTACCACCTAGCCAGTGTGGTGTCTGGCGGTGGCACCACACATATTTTGACACTCGCTAAGTCACTCATCGAAACACAAACTAGACGAGCTGCAACGTTCACAGTAATAATAAAAGAAAATTTCAGAAAATTGTTAATTTTTAAATCTGTCAGATAAAAAAAAATATTTTCGCCATGTTATCCTACTGTCCGTGTGTTACGACCCGTTCTTCTCAGGAGTAGCTGAACGTGTCAAGTTGAAATTCATCTCACGTAGAAAGGACTGTAGTCCTTTGGTGGTCTAAAATAGTTTATCTTCTAAGACATGCAATCAAAAGATAGGGCCGTTTATGTCACTTGTTTTGATAGTCGCAAACCCACTTGTTAAAATTTGTCGAATATTCCCATTGACCTAGAATCATGAAATTTGGCAAGAAGCGAGGTTTCGCAGTACAAGAAAAGCAAAAAATACGAAAATTGTTAATTTGTAATTATATCAAACAAAAATATTTCATTGTCATTTGTTATTCGACTTGAAACTTAAAATTAAAACACTGTCCAAAGTTTTGGGATTCCCAGAACCGAGACCTTGCTCGTATTAATGTCGCTGACAGTCAAAAATCGTCGAGAGTATTGATTCCCCGGATCGAAAAACTGTCTATATACATAGTAATAGCAGCCTTGGCGTAGCTGTTGAGTACAAGGGGACACGAGCCACACACCCTTTTCGTGTCCTTCAAACTGCTAAATGTGAGTCAATTGTGAAGGTTCAATGATTTAGAAGCAAATGTCAAGCACAAGGTCCAACAACGGTCTAACACATCCAGTAAGACTGGTTGTTTGTACTGCGAACAAAACATTCAAGTGTGTCCGTCAGCAGAGAAGGTGCAGCATCTGCTTGTGTAATCATTCATCAGGAAAAAAATGTGTATTACGAATGGAAACTTGGAGAATTCTGTGAAATTTATCCCATATGATAGGCGTCATGAATACCAGAGAGCCCTGCTCTGAGTATACCAGTGAGGCAAGAAACATATTACTTCGGCCAGTTTAAATCTCCAGGTCTGCAAAGCTGCCAACAGACACGAGAGTGGTACGCTCTGTGTATTCCTGCATGCCGCATTCAAACGACGTCAGGGGATTCCCGACAGAGCGGCCAGTCGTCACTGCGAGCGCTATCAAGGCAAGCATATGAACCCGCTATCTCTACAGTCTCTACCTTTACAGTCAGTTTCTGAAGGCTACACCTTACAGTTCGTACCACTGTCATCCCTATTTCTTGATAAATTAAGACAGATATTAAGGGAGAATTGGTGCCTACTATTTACACGTCTATCAGACAATGGAAATTCCAGGTTGAAATATCAACAATATTAGGAAAAGAATAGATTGCTATTATTGGACTATGACACTAAAATGTATTAAATTTAAGTCATATATAGAAGGGTATTGACAATTTTAACTCCAGTGTAAAATATTCACAGTTGGAAATGAAGGATGGGGAAGGAGAGGGGGAGGAACTTTGGTATACCGAAGACCCCTCAAAGTGCTAGAAAGTTTTACTTATTTAGGGAGTGAAATATCTAGGGATGGAAGAATAACGAAAGAAATTAATAGGAGGTTACAGAAGGGAGGCAATTTCTACCAAACAATAAAACACCTGATTTGGAATAATGATGTTTCAGAAAGAGCAAAACTCCTTATGTATAAGAATTATTACATCCTTATTGGCACCTATGGTGGAGAAACATGGACAATGACAGAAAGGGACTGGAGCAGACTGCAAGCAGAGGAAATGAAATTTCTCAGAGCAGTTAAGGGAAAGACAAGAGTGGTTCATATGGTTCAAATGGCTCTGAGCACTATGGGACTTAACTGCTGTGGTCATGAGTCCCCTAGAACTTAGAACTACTTCAACCTACCTAACCTAAGGACATCACACACATCCATGCCCGAGGCAGGATTGGAACCTGCGACCGTAGCAGTCGTGCGGTTCCGGACTGAGCGCCTAGAACCGCTAGACCACTGCGGCCGGCAAAAAAAAAAAAAAAAAAAAAAAAAACAAGAATGGACAGAGTAAAGAATGTAGAGATTAGAGAGGACCTCAAACAAGAAAGTATGAGAGAAGAAATTGAAAGAAAGAGATTAAGATGGTATGGTCATGTTAAGAGGATGCATGGGCAGGGACTCCCCAAAATTATGGAAGAACTAAAGATGGACGGGAAAAGACCTAGAGGGCGCGCGAGAACACGGTGGAAAATGGGAGTGAGAATATCTTTAGAAAGGAGAGGTGTGACCTGGCAGCAAGTGGAGGAAGAAAAGTGGTGGGAGGATCGAGCCAAATGGAGAGGACTCATCAGCACCCAGACCCGGCAGTAGCTGGAGCGGGATTCGGATGTAGATATAAGACCCTATATCACACAACGTGTGTTGTCTTCTACACCTACATTACGGCTACATGAGTAATCGACGAGCATCAATATTGTGCCGCGCGGGGTATCCGCGTGCCTAAAACGCCTTGCCACGTCGGAGATTCGAGTCATCCCTCGGGCATGGGTGTGTGTGTTCTCCTTCGCGTAAGTCAGATTAAGTAGTGAGTAAGCCTAGTGACCGATGACCTCAGCAGTTTTGTCCCATAGCAACTTACCACAATATTGTGTCTGGTGGAAGGTCCATAGTGTACCTCCACCCTTCCTGTTCCCTACTCCAGTAGTATGCGAGAAGAGTTGTCGTTATCCCTTTGTATCCGAATTACTCAGTTATTACCGTCTCGATCATTATTCGATTTACAAGTTTCCTGATTCGAACTGTGGCCTCCGGGAATTGTCTGAGTAAGGCTTCCCGCGTTGCACAACTCTCTCTTGTAACGTCTCCCACAGCATTTAGTTGATCATTCGTTAACACTCTCTCGTTGGCTAAATAAATCCTAGCCATCTTTGCATCTCATCTCTGTTTTCCGTGACAAGAACTTGTTAAGAATGGGAGAGCTACAAAAAGTACTAAAAATAGGGTGAAAAGGGTACCTGTAAGCTACCTCTTTCGTTCGTGAATTAGAGTTCTCCCAACAAGTTGAGTCTGACATTCACCTTCTCCATAACTATATTTATGTGGTCATGCGACCTTAAATCACTTTACAACGATACTCCTAGATACTTGAAAGACATGTCTTATTACCGCAATAGAGCTGCGATCGTGAAAGCGAACGATATGGACTATTCACATTTTTTAAAAATATTTATGGTCAATTGCATTGGACTCTGGCCTTCTGCAAGGCTTTCCGAATCCCATAGCACGTTTATATAAAAGAGTGTTAGTTTCATGAGCAGTAGTTCCGCACTTTCTCTATAACTTCATTCTTAAAGCTCTTGTTGTTGTTGTGGTCTTCAGTCCTGAGACTAGTTTGATGCAGCTCTCTATGCTACTCTATCCTGTGCAAGCTTCATCATCTCCCAGTACATACTGCAACCTACATCCTTCTGAATCTGCTTAGTGTATTGATCTCTTGGTCTCCCTCTACGATTTTTACCCTCCACGCTGCCCTCCAATGCTAAATTTGTGATCCCTTGATGCCTCAAAACATGTCCTACCATCCATTCCCTTCTTCTAGTCAAGTTGTGCCACATACTTCTCTTCTCCCCAATCCTATTCAATACCTCCTCATTAGTTACGTGATCTACCCACCTTATCTTCAGCATTCTTCTGTAGCACCACATTTCGAAAGCTTCTATTCTCTTCTTGTCTAAACTATTTATCGTCCATGTTTCACTTCCATACATGGCTACACTCCATACAAATACTTTCAGAAACGATTTCCTGATACTTAAATCTATACTCGATGTTAACAAATTTCTCTTCTTCAAAATCGATTTCCTTGCCATTGCCAGTCTACATTTTATATCCTCTCTACTTCGACCATCATCAGTTATTTTACTCCCTAAATAGCAAAACTCCTTCACTACTTTAAGTGTCTCATTTCCTAATCTAATTCCCTCAGCATCACCCGATTTAATTTGACTACATTCCATTATCCTCGTTTTGCTTTTGTTGATGTTCATCTTATATCCTCCTTTCAAGACACTGTCCATTCCGTTCAACTGCTCTTCCAAGTCGTTTGCTGTCTCTGACAGAATTACAATGTCATCTGCGAACCTCAAAGTTTTTACTTTTCCATGAATTTTAATACCTACTCCGAATTTTTCTTTTGTTTCCTTTACTGCTTGCTCAATATACAGATTGAATAACATCGGGGAGAGGCTACAAGCCTGTCTCACTCCTTTCCCAAACACTGCTTCCCTTTCATGCCCCTCGACCCTTATAACTGCCATCTGGTTTCTGTACAAATTGTAAATAGCCTTTTGCTCCCTGTATTTTACCCCTGCCACCTTCAGAATTTGAAAGAGAGTATTCCAGTTAACGTTGTCAAAAGCTTTCTCTAAGTCTACAAATGCTAGAAACGTAGGTTTGCCTTTTCTTAATCTTTCTTCTAAGATAAGTCGTAAGGTTAGTATTGCCTCACGTGTTCCAACATTTCTACGGAATCCAAACTGATCTTCCCCGAGGTCCGCTTCTACCAGTTTTTCCATTCGTCTGTAAAGACGTCTGTTAAGAGCACCAAAAGGCAACGGCCTTGCCGCAGTGGATACAGCGGTTCCTCTCAGATCACCGAAGTTAAGCGTTTCCGTGCGTGGCCGGCACTTGGATGGGTGACTATCCAAGACGCCATGCGCTGTTGCCATTTTTCGGGGTTCTCAGCCTCGTGATGCCAATTAAGGAGCTACTCCACCGAATACTAGCGGCTTCGGTCACAGAAAACCATCATAACGACAGGGAGAGCAGTGTGCTGACCACAAGCTCCTCCTATCCGCATCCTCATCTGAGGATGACACAGCGGTCGGATGGTCCCGATGGGCCACTTGTGGCCTGAAGACGGAGTGCTTTAATAGCTCTACTCAGTATCTACTCTCGGTGTCTAAGGGTCGACGTCTCATTTCCACACACTGCTTGTTGGTTGTGTCTGCACGTATATTACTAACAAATATCATTTTTTAATTTGATTATAATCATTTATGTATTGGATTTTGTTTGACCGGATCTTACAAGTGTTGTCTCAGTCTTATGAAGTAGAATCTTCACGTATTGTGCACAAAGGGTTTAGTAGAGAGGATGAAGTCAGCGGAAGCAATTCGAAACATTTATGCCAAATGTATTGAACTGCGACATCTGCATTGAACGGACAAGATTCGGTAGACAGCTGGAGGGATATAGCAAGCTCCAGTTCAAAGCAGCAAACAGATTTGCTTGAATGTCATCAGTTCACCTAGTGACCCGGTAGTCAGTGGCCGGTGGTGGGAACATTGCGAGAAAACTCGCGAGTATAAATTGTTCTTATCTCGCTGCACAGACGAGCTCTTTCGGGCAAATGTTTCTGGAAGGATTTGCTATTACTAGTCGGTATGGAAACGAAGCAAATTATCTTTGAGGCTACAGCAGAAAACAAATTCAGATTTCTACATTTATATGGTTACTCTGCGAAACACACTTAGGTGCGTGGCAGAGAGTTAAAGGAATGAGAGGACTCGAACTCGCAACTTTCTGTCTAAAGTGCGCGACTTTTACCACTAGATCAGAAGAAGGTTTTCTTGAGTCAGTAGTCTTCTGACAGATTTAATGCAACCTGCCACAGATCCCTCTCCTGTGCCAACTTCTTCATCTCAGAGTAGTGCCTGCAAATCATGTCCTAAATTATTTGTTCGGTGTATTCCAAGGCCTGTCTTCCTCTACAGTTTTTCACTGTAGGGATCCCTCTAGTGCCATGGAAATTATCCCCCGGTACCGAACGGGGTAGCGCAGTGGTTGGCACATTGTACTTCCATCCGGGAGGACGACTCTTCAAACACGCGTCCGACCATCCTGATTTAGGTTTTCGGTTAATTCCTTAAATCACTCAAGGAAAATATGGGCATGGTTCCCTCGAAAGGGTGCGCCCGCTTTCCTTCTCGATCCCCCATAATTCGAGCTTGTTCTCCGTCTCTTAACACAAATTTTCTCCTGCTCCTGCTCCTCCTCCTGTCCTTTTTTTTCCAAATATTTCTTTTCTCGCCGATTCTGCGGAGAATTGATTCATCCTTTACCTTATCTGCCCACCTGATTTTCAACATTATTCTGTAGTACATCTCAAATGCTTCGATTCTCTTCTGTTCCTGTTTGTTTCACTTCCATTCAAAGCCCTCTTCCAAACTTACACTCTCGGAAATTTCTTCCTAAATTTAAGGTCTATGTTTGATACTAGTAGATTTATTTTGCCGAGGAATGCCTCTACGCTTGTGCTTATCTCCTACGTAAGTCCTCCTTGCTCCGCCATTGTTTATTTTGTTGCCAAAGTAGCAGAATTCCATAAATTGTCTGCTTCGTGATCCCAAATTCCGATGTCACGTTGCTCGTTGTTCTCATTTCTGCTACTTCTTATTACTTTCGTCTTTCTTTGATTTACACACAGTACATATTCTGTACAGATAAGGCTGTTAAGGGGCTCCGGAACACCCTATACTTGCAATGTTAAAATAACGCTTATAAATTACATCTTTCCTCACAAAGTATTTGAGGTAGGAAGTTGAACTTTTTACAGATTATTTATTGGAATATGGGCTACAACTTAACACAGGGATTTTACAAAATTTTAGTTCAGTTATTAAAGATGATTTTTTTTCAATTGTAATGAAAATTCACAACATTTTTTGCAATTTTTTATTTATATATTCAAAAATATACAGTTTTTTGGAAAAAGGCTGTGTTAAATTATGCAGAAGGTACTGTGTAACATTTACTGAGAGTTTGAAACAAATATGTTTGGAAGATCCTTAGAAAACATGTAATTAGTATGAGAAAATAAAAGTTTTGGGAATCGAGCGACAAAGATTGGATTAATTTTTTAGTGCATTCCAGGTCCATAGGATGGATTATCTTCATCCTCTGCAAACTCCTCCTCCTGCTTCCTCTTGTTCCTCCTCCTGTTTACTCTTGCTTGTATTTCTAGACTCTTTACAGCCCTGTCTGCAGCCCGAAGGCGTTCCTTGTCTAAAGCAAGCATCGCTCGTACCATGTTAGAACCTATCTTCATTCCCATATTTCTAAATACCTTTGGCTTTCCAACATTTCTCCTTTTCTTAAAAGCCTTCAGAGGATTTTTAATAACTTCACTTTTACTCATTATTATACTTCAACAAAACGGAGACTCAAGAAACAGAATTAATTACGAATATTTTCGAGATAACGACAGAGTAAATAAACATGAAACAATCGACAATCACACCAGCGATATATATTGAACCATCACAGGTTAGCCACAACACATACTTTATCTCACATCACTAAAATGTACCTGATGAACACGGACGTTAATAATAACACCATTTGACAGCAGTTTAACAGCGCCACAGTGGGTCACGCCCATGTAGAACACATTTCAAAAAAAAATTAAAAATAGTTGTAGCCTTCGGAATTGAATAAATTATATATCTATTAAAAGGTAATAGTATGCAGATTCAGAAAACGCAAAAAAGTAAAAATTGAACTTTTCATGATTTTGAGCCTTTCCGGAGCCCCTTAATTCGGTTCAACAAGGGGTGTAATTCTTCTTCACTTCCACTGACTATAGCAATGTTATCATGGACTCTTGTCGTTGATAGCCTTTCACCTTGAATTTCAATTCTACTCTTGTTCTTTTACTTTGGTCATTGCTTCTTCAGTGTATAGACTGGACACTAGGGTCGAAAGACTACGTCCCTGTCTTACATCTTTTAATGCAAACACTTCGGTCTTGCTCTTCCACTCCTATTGGTCCGTCTTGATTTTTGTACACATTCTACAGTATATTACCTGTCTTCTTTCCATATAGCTTACTCATATTTTTCTCAGAATTCCGAACCACTTGACATTGTCAACTAATCCTATGAACGTGTCTTGAGTGATCTAAGTCTTGCCTTTGTTATCAACCACAACAGCGGAACTGCCTCGTTGGTGCCTTAACCTTTCCTAAAGCTAAACTGATCGTCATGTAACACATACTTTTTCTTTCCGTTTTTTTCTTTTTTTTTTTTCTCTCTTCCATCCTTCTGTCTGTTATTCTTGTCTACAACTTGGGTGCACGAGATTCTAAGCTGACTGTGCGATACTTCTTGCACTTGTCAATTCTTGAAATATCCGATGTTTTCCGAAAGTTTGATGGTATATCGCCAGGCTCAGACGTTCTACACACCGATTTAAATAGTCGTTTTGTTGTCACTTCACCCAATGATTTTAGAAATTTTGAAGGAATGTTATCTACCCTTTTGCCTTATTTGATATTAAATCTTCCAAATCTCTCTTAAATTGTGATTCTAATGCTGGATGGCCTATCTCTTCTATACGGACTCCTGTTTATTCTCCTACCACGTCATTAAACAAGTTTTCCTCCTCGTAGACGTCGTAAATGTACTCTTTCCACCTATCTACTTTCTCTTCTGCATTTAACAGCCGAATTCCCATAGCACTCTTAGTGTTACCGGCTTTGCTTTTAATTTCACCGACGTGATTTTGATTTTTCTACATGCTGAGTCGTTCTAGAATCATTTCTTTTTCGATTTCTTCACATTTTTCCTGCAGACACTTCCTCCTAGCTTCCCAGCACTTCCTACTTATTTCATTCCTAAGTATTTTCTGAATTTCTAGCCGAGCGGTCTAGGGCGCTGCAGTCATGGACTGTGCGGCTGGTCCCGGCGGAGGTTCCCTCGGGCATGCTTGTGTGTGTTTGTGCTTAGGATAATTTAGGTTAAGTAGTGTGTAAGCTTAGGGACTGATGACCTTAGCAGTTTATTCCCATAAGATTCCACACACATTTGAACATTTTCTTTCTGAATTTCTCCGAACATAGTCCACCTGCTTTGCTGGGTTGTAACGAGTTTAACTACAATGCAGTGGGCCCAGGCTCGATTCCCGGTTGTGTTGGAGAGTTCCTCCGCTGGTTGTTGTGCTGTCCTCATTACCGTTTCAGCATCACCGACGTGCAAGTCGTCCAATGTTGCGTCACTTGAAATAAGACTTGCAACCCGGTGGCCGAACTACCACAGTTGGGGCCTCCCAGCCATCAATGCCACATTATCATTTCATCTGTCTGCACATTTTTATGCTTCAGCCTTTCATCGATCAACTGAATTATTTCTTCTGTTATCATGGATTCTTCAGAGCCCTAAGTTTTCCTTTCCAGCTTCTGTGATTCCCCTTTTTAGAGCCGTCCATTCCTCTTCATTTGAACAGCCCACTGAGCTATTCATTATCGCAGTATCTATAGACTAATAGAAGTTCAGGAGTATGATTCCTTAGTAATTCGGTATCCTGCTTCATTGCGCACTGTATTTTCCTGACTGGTCCCTTATACTACAGCCTACTCTTTAGCATTACCAAATTGTGATCTATCTGCCTTAAAGTCAAATATCTGATTTCGGAATCTCTGCCTATGAAGTATCTGAAATCTCCCCGCATCTCTCGGTCTTTTGCAAGTATGCCTCCTCCACTTATGATTCGCTATTACTATCTTAAATTTGTTGTAGAACTCAATTACGCTTTCCCCTTTCTCATTCCTAGTGATAAGCCCACACGGATCTGTAACTCTTCCCTACAACCGCATTGCAATCCTCTATGAGTATTAGATTTTCATCTTTATATACCCCCATAGTGCTCAGAGCCATTTTTCATCTTTATATACCGAGTTACTGGCTGGACTCTCTCTCTCTCACTTCGCCTTCCGCTTGCAACGTCTGCATTTACACGTGAACTACCGTTGTCGGTGTAGGTACAAGTGGCTCTAGTGCTGGATAGCACTTTCTAATATTCCAATGTAGCCAAACTGTTTAGATTAATGGCGGGCAGTTTTATTGTCGTCTTAAATGAGCGCTTCGGACTTAGTCTTTGGGGCGGCTGGATTTTGTCAAAGACTATAAACTGTCAGGAATTTCTTCCTTCATTCCATTTCAGTATTTGAATTCTTTGCCCTGTGCCATATTCGATAAGCAAACATTCCATTTACAACTAGACAATGTGCAATTATACCGAAGGCCACCAGGAATTCAAAAACTATGGTATCAAGTATCTACTGGATACGGACAAAAACACACAGGAAACCATTACACATTACTATGAATAAAATAGACTATGTAACCCAGTGGCATTCAAAACAGCTTCCTGTCGTCTCGTAATTGTTAAATACTGATTATATATGGTTTGCAAGGGAATTCTGTACCATTCTTCCTGCCAGATAGTGGGATGTTCAGGTTGTGGTGATGGAAGTGGATAGGAGGAGGAGATTAGTGTTTAACGTCCCGTCGACAACGAGGTCATTAGAGACGGAGCGCAAGCTCGGGTGAGGGAAGGATGGGGAAGGAAATCGGCCGTGCCCTTTCAAAGGAACCATCCCGGCATTTGCCTGAAGCGATTTAGGGAAATCACGGAAAACCTAAATCAGGATGGCCGGAGACGGGATTGAACCGTCGTCCTCCCGAATGCAAGTCCAGTGTACTAACCACTGCGCCACCTCGCTCGGTGAAGTGGATAGCGATCAACCACCATTCTCTCCAAAGTAGACCACAAAGGCTCGATAATATTGAAATCGGGTGACTGTGATGCCAGAAAAGATGCGACAATTCATCTTCGTGCTCACTAAAGCAGCCCTGGACGATGCGGGTTCTGTGAGCAGGGACTCTATCGTCTTTAACGTAGTATCGGAATTAGGGGAACATACGAGGGTCACTCCACAAGAAATGCACACTATTTTTGTAAAAGTACAGTTTTCATTCTGCATGTGTGAAAGTTTTACAGTGTGTAGATACATTCTTCCTGCTTGTTTTCAAACTTAGTTTAACCTGTTCCCGTGAGTGGCACCGTCACAGCATGTCCAAGATGGCTGCTACACTTGACGTTCGTCAGAAGGAACGTGCTGTCATAGAATTCCTGTGCTGTGAAAACGAGACAGTGGGAAACATCCACAAGAGGTTGAAAAAGGTTTATGGAGATGTTGCTGTCGATCGCAGTACAGTTAGTCGGTGGGCAAGCAGGTTACGTGATGAAAGGGGGCACGGCAATATTATCGTCCTCGCAGCGGCAGGCCTCGCACTGCACACACTCCAGACAATGTGCAGAGAGTTAACGAATTGGTGACTCCTGACAGACGCATCACAGTGAACGAATTGTCATGCTACGTTGGGATAGGGGAAGGAAGTGTTTGCAGAATACTGAAAGTGTTGGCGTTAAAAATGGTTTGTGCCAGGTGGGTTCCCAGGATGTTGACAGTGGCTCACAAAGAAACAAGAAAAACGGTATGCTGCGAATTTCTGGAACAGTACGAGAATGGTGGAGATGAATTTCTTGGAAGAATTGTGACAGTTGATGAAACACGGCTCCATCATTTTTCACCAGAGACGAAGAGGCAATCAATGGAGTGGCATCATGCAAATTCACCAAAGAAAAAAAAATCAAAACCACACCTTGTGCTGAAAAAGTTATGGCCTCGGTGTTTTTTGATTCCGAAGGACTCTTGCTTGTGGACATCATGCCAAATGGAAACACCATAAATTCTGATGCATATGTGACAACACTGAAGAAACTTCAAGCTCGACTCAGTCGTGTTCGACCACATCGACAAAAGCAGGATGTTTTGCTGTTGCACGAGAATGCACGGTCACATGTCGGTCAAAAAACCATGGAACTCGGATGGACAACACTGAAACACCCGCCTTACAGTCCTGACCTAGCTCCATATGACTATCATCTCTTTGGAAAACTGAAATACTCTCTTCGTGGAACAAGGTTTAAAGATGATGACTCCTTTGCGCACGCTGCCAAACAGTGGCTCCAACAGGTTGGTCCAGAATCCTATCATGCGGTTATACAGACGCCGGTTCTAGGATGGCGTAAGGCAGTTGAGAGAGATGGAAATTATGTGGAGAAATGAAAATATTGTTCCTAAAGGATGTAACTACACACTGTAAAACTTTCAAATATGTAGAATATAAGATAAAAAAAATGGTGTGCATTTCTTTTGGAGTGACCCTCGTACATTGTACCATGGAATGGACCTTATCAACCAAAATCACATAATAGTTGGTGTAACGCGACCTTGCAGGGTATCACGTGGCCAATAGAATACCACAATATGGCTGCCCAAATCATCACCCACCAGTCGCTATGTTTCATTTTTATCAGCAAGCAATTTGTATCGGAAATCTGGGGCGGCGCACGGTAGAGGTAAACACAGCCAAAATTTGGAAACAGTGCGAAACAAGACTCATCCGACCAGCAGATTTCCTGCCATTGCACCTTAGGCCAGATTTTAAGGATTCGGCAGCACATTTTCTAGTTGCGGGCGTTCACATCACAAGTGATCTTGGAATTCCTGCCTCGCCCTGAAGTTCCAGGTTCATGGAGCTCCCTTCGTGCTTCTAGGTGCTAACCGGGTTCGCGACTGCAACATTCAGCTTTTCAGTGATTGTTGAAGCCGTCTTCGTGTTATTCTTTGTCTCATACCTCTCCAACGACCGTCCATCACAATCACTGTCCGCCCCCGATAGCTGAGTGGTCAGCGTGACGACAGCATGTCAATTCTAGGGGCCCGGGTTCGATTCCCGGCTGGGTTGGAGATTTCCTCCTCTCAGGGACTGGGTGTTGTGTTGTCCTAATCATCATCATTTCATCCCCATCGACGCGCAAGTCGCCGAAGTGGCGTCAAATCGAAAGACTTGCACCCGGCAAACGGTCTACCCGACGGAGGCCCTAGTCACACGACATTTATTTATCACTATAACTGAAAGTAACACTTTCACTCCTGGCTTAGCGGAATATGTTTTTTTCCCCCCTTTCCCGGTGTGAATGCAGTATAAATCTTGGATATGGCGCCTCTTGAAACACGGCACACTTCGGCCACCCATCACCAAGCACCATCAATTTGCCCACATTCGCATTCACTCAGGTCCGACATAATGCTTACAACTACACAGAACGCTGTTCTGACGACAAATGACGTTGCACAGCATTATGGACATTGCAAAGATGCCGTCTGCGGTCAAATAAAACAGCGAAACCTGCAGGCTTAGCTAGGATCTGCATTGATGTTCAAGCTTAGATTCCTCGTAAATTTTTCTATGTTTCTGTCCAACTTCTGTACCCCATATATTGTCTTCGAAACCTCACTCATGACTAGATCAAATTGTGTTTCACTTGACAGCTGCCGAAGTATATCATGTTGATTCCTACATAGAAATCTATGTTCCTCTAGAACGTAAAACTACCTAAACCTAACTAACTTAAAAACAGCACACACATCCATGCCCGAGGCAGGATTCGAACCTGCGACCGTAGCGGTCGCGCAGTTCCAGACTGAAGCGCCTAAAACCTTTCGGCCACTCCGGTCGGCATAGAAATCTTTCCATCACCGATAACTCTTAAGCAAACACAATACTTAGCCATGACGAGGCTGATGGAGGCAAAGATCGAAAGTCAGGTATTTTTTCCGATTTTGTCCCGGTAAGTAAACCGAGCACTTTTTGTGCAAGCACGCTGTACTTTCAAGCACACTGTATTTTCTATAGAAAAGAAAAACTGGCTTCAGTGTAGAAGGTCGGTAGTTTTGTGTTAAGGTTTTGCGACCCTTGCAACAGATCGGTGAAACCTCTGCCTTCTGTCTATAACGTGGCACAAATCGCTGATCGAGTGACGTACGTTGAACTGATGCTACAAGAAGCGCCACGGTATCCAATATTGAATCTATCAGGCTGCTCCATCAATTCCTGTAGTGTTTCCTTATCGGTATGATCTGGTGGCGTTTTTCTTTTTCTTTTTTTCAATTCCGTGCTCATTTGCTAAATGTATATGTACTCAACCACATCCCCAATCTTGCCATAGAAGTGGCGTCGTGTGACTGTGTAAAGGAGACGCTACAACAATACGTGTCGTACTAGTGAATGACAAGTACCGGCAGCAACGATTCCCAGAAGCGACTCGGCGATCTTTTCGTATTCTTTGTGGAGCGCAGTAAGATCCAGGTAACGAGTCGCCAGACAGAAATGAATTTCAGATGTCGTCATTGTGGATTCTGACAGCGCCGTGGACCGCTCGGGCGACTGACGAGATATTCCGGCGTGGGACGCGGCAGGTGCGTCCTTCTCGGCAAAAACAGGCGCCGGGCGACGACCCGGATCCCTGGGACATCGCCCCCCACGTCAGTCACCCGCTAGTGCTGCAGCGCTGTACCCACGTTTTGCTTGCCACGTGGCGCTGGTTGTTTGCTACAGCGCTCGCAAGGCCACCGCTGACGCCACACGTGGCTTCCAAGATGAAACCCAAGTGGTGGCGCTGTTGTTGAGGTAGTGGATTTGCAGCTGGTATGTTCTGGGATCAGCTGCACAGGCTTCCCGTTCATGCCTTACAGTTACACACACTCCGTTATTTCCCTAAATGTTGTGTGGAGAATACTCAACAGCAAGGCTAATCCCGTTCCCTGCTCGTGCCGATTCGAGCTTGAGCTACGTCTTTTACGGTCAAGACGTCGACTTGCGAAAGTAGTTCATGTTCGTTCTTTTTCTTTAGAAAATAAAGAAAAAGCTGAAGCTGCCATTACATCATTACATATCCTACATACGCATGGAGACCTGCTGAACTGAAGTGTAGGACTATGTAGCGGAACACTCGCCCCGTGCTTTGAGGTACAAAATAAAATTCTTCAGTGCCAAGGTAATCGTATCAATATCCTGGTTAACTTCCCCACTACAGAAACAACCAGCGTTTCTGTCAAACACTTTTGTGTGCGACTCATAATACAGTATATTGCACGCCAACGACACACATTAAATCCTTATTTTCTCTAACATCCGGCCGGCGTGGCCGAGCGGTTCTAGGCCCTTCAGTCCGGAACCACGCGACAGCTACGGTCGCAGGTTCGAATCCTCACTCATGACTAGATCAAATTGTGTTTCACTTGACAGCTGCCGAAGTATATCATGTTGATTCCTACATACAAATCTATGTTCCCCTGGAACGTAGAACTACCTAAACCTAACTAACTTAAAAACAGCGCACACATCCATGCCCGAGGCAGGATTCGAACCTTCGACCGTGGCGGTCGCGCAGTTCCAGACTGAAGCGCCTAAAACCGTTCGGCCATTCCGGCCGGCATAGAAATCTTTCCATCACCGATAACTCTTAAGCAGACACAATACTTAGCCATGACGACGCTGATGGAGGCAAAGATCGAAAGTCAGGTATTTTTTCTGATTTTGCCCCGGTAAGTAAACCGAGCACTTTTTGTGCAAGCACGCTGTACTTTCAAGCACACAGTATTTTCTATAGAAAAGAAAAACTGACTTCAGTGTGGAAGGTCGGTAGTGTTGTGTTAAGGTTTTACGACCCTTGTAACAGATCGGTGAAACCTCTGCCTTCTGTCTATAATGTGGCACAAATCGCTGATCGGGCATGGATGTGTGTGATGTCCTTAGGATAGGTTTAAGTAGGACTGATGACCTCAGATGTTGAGTCCCATAGTTCTCAGAGCCATTTGAACCATTTTTTTCTCCAACAATTTGCTTATAAACACGAAGTGCACCGACAAAGTTTTGAAGATTGTTCAGTGACACTTTCCGAATAAATTGGAATAAGGGACCCGTGACATCTTTACAAAGTAATTAAATTGTCGCGATTTATTCGGTTTATTATTATAAATATCTATGTTACTTTGAAACTATACTTTCTAAGACAAAAAAAGCGCACTACGAATGAAATATCCGAGTGGGACGGAAATCGGTAGATTTGATATACAGGTGCAGACAGACAAAAGATTACAATTTCGGAGAATTGCATGCTTTATTCAAGACGTTTTGGCCCTCCTCTGGCCCCTATGCGAGGAGCTTTCGGCATTGATTAATAGAGTTGTTGGATGGTCCTCCTCAGAAACATCGTGGCAAATTCTGTCCAGCTGGGCGTTAGATCGTCAAAAGCCTCGAATGTTAAATTAGGGAGAGATCCCGCGACCTTGCTGGTCAAGATAAGGTCTGTCAACCGAGAAGACAATCAGAACAAACTCTCGCCATGTGCAGGTGGGCGTTGAAACGCCCGCTAAATCATGCAGCGGTAACGGGTAATTAGGGTTGTGGAAAGGGCCAAGGGAGTTGCGGTCGGATTCATTTCACAATTGTAATTTATTATCATTTAGTTCACAACTACACTTTTGAAAGAATTAAATTTGCTTCGCGGCTGAAGGCCTCCAAACAAATGCTGCAGAATAAGTTAAACTTTGGAAAGACATGACACGTTTAAATTTACGAATAATATATATCGTATACATATGCGATATCAGCATCCAGGGCGGCTGAAGGCCACCGGATTAAATCTTCAAAATTCCAAATATACTATGATGATTACTGAAGGCAGAAGGCCACAATGTTTTAAGATGCTAAAAGGGCTGATGCCCCGCAAGGTGCACAGAAGGAGATAAACAAACGCAATAAGATGGCTGAAGGCCGCAAACTTAAATTCTGAAAATCAAGGAAATATATAATATACTGCAGCAATCGGTAAAACAATACATTAAGTTTACAAATTTCGTTTTGCAACACCAACGGCGGAAGGCCCACAATCTCTTGTAAAATCTTTCAGAGGATATTACAATAACCTTTAAAGAGCCGAAGGCAATAATGTTTGGACTTGAAGGAAACTCTGAGAACATGTTTCCAGGGCTGAATGCCCTCCATTAACTTCACCCAATTGAAAATTTAAAATACAGTAAATCCCCAAAAAACCTTTTAAAATAAATTACAACAACATTAACACTGTCAAAGAATAATTAATGGAACAGCACTCAGGAGCCTCCAGAGGATCGGTCTGCCCTCCTTCACTTAGGCGAGACAGGCGGTGAGCCCAACTACACTCGATTCGTCGGATTCAAGGGACAGTCACGGACCGACCTACCAACCACTTGCTTGCGACGACGATGAAAGTTGAAGGTCCCAAAAAGTTGTAAGTATCACATCCCCAATCAAACGCGTATGTTAACTGAGCTGCCAAAACTACACACCATGTTGGGCAGCAACAAACGGTGAAGAAAAGACACTGCCTAAAAAATACGTTAGCGGCCAGTACAGGTAACCAGAACACGGCCACAAGGCAGAAAATTCCACTGGTATCACGTAACTGCAAAAGAAGATAATACGGTTAACTTCACCCAAAATGAACACTGCCTGAATTTACGTTAGCGGTCAGGCAGGTAACCAGAACATTAACGGCCACAAGGCAGAAAATTCCGCTGGTGCACTTTATTATTATTATTATTATTTATTTTATGGCTTTCATTGGACCACTGTAGTCAAAAATACAAAGTTCTAAACAAGTTGTTACACATGGATACAATTTGGTTCGACAATAACTTAATATGATGTTTAGGTAATATAATTATTAGAGGCTATTCTTATATGAAAGAAGTTTTGCTCTTCTGTCTGCCCAATATTTCTTCATTCTTTCAGATATTTTCTTTCTTTCTTCATCTGAGACAACTCTTCCTGTACTCCTTTTATTGATTTTCATTTGTAGTCTGGTTTGCGGGTCTTGCAGTATTCTGGTTTTCTCTGTCTTGTTTTTTAGGTAATCTACTGTAATTTGAAGTTCTTTTATATCTTCCTTAATTTCTGTGATCCATTTAATGTCGCTCTTGCTATTCCACAATTTTTTAATTATTTTTTTACTAATTCTGTTTTCTGGGGTTCTCATCAGATGTCCAAAGAATGAGATGCGTTTCTTCCTGATTGTGCTCATGACTGGTTCTATTTTCTTATATACTGTTTCATTTGATGCTATTCTCCTATGTCCATTTATTTTTAATTGTTTATTTATACATGACCTGATTATTCTTCTTTCTATTTTTAGTATTCTGTCAATTTCTGCTGTATTAGTTGTTTTGAAGATAGTTTCAGCTGGTGCACTTTACTGTGGATAAATTAATTTAATCAATTCCACCTGACGGTAGCTATCTTGAACACTTCACTCCTTGTTGCTCACAGGAAAACCTCCACAACAGCAACGGCGGAACCAACAACGTAGTGCTCAAACTACTTAACCTTCACGTCCTGGGTCGGCGAGCGGCGATACCCGTACAGAGCGGACAGCTCCAGACTCCGACACTGCGCAGAGACCGACAGCGGGCCAGTCGACTACGCCGCACTGACATGTCCTCGGACGAACCGACCGACCAACAATCCACCAAAGGTCAGGCCCGGCTCAAGTGATGAGTGGCGGCAATGGTCGGTCGGGCGATGTCCACGGAGGGCTCACTGCTGCTGCAAGCCTGCGACTGGCTGGCCGGGTTGCGCTCCAGACGCGTTGCAACTGACTGCCAGGGTCCAACTCACGACCCGAACTGCCACCGTGAACTCTCCTCCTCGCACATTCCGACTGACTCCTCGAGAGAATGCCGACAACATCTAAAATAGTCGCCAGTGGAAATAATGCCAACTACACACACAACCTGAGAAACACTTGCACGAAGACCTGCACGATACCCAGCAGTAACTAAATACACACGATGACAAATCTGGAGTTGATGCACACACACACACACACACACACACACACATACACACACACACACAGCAGACTCATGAACGATTGGCGAGCCAAAACGCGTCGTCCGGTTGGACGACCGACCGACGATCCACCAAGACGGTAGCCCGGCTCAAGTGATAAGTAGCGGCAATGGTCGGGCGAGCCATGTCGACGCAGACCTCACTACTGCTCCTACCCGACTGCACTAGTGCCGCATTGAACCTCCCGACTGCCAGGTCCGGACTGCTCTCCAGACACGTTCCAGCTGGTTGGCAGACCGGAACTCGCTATCCGAACTCGCTTACGACAGACAACGGCCGGGAAGTCATAATAGCCGAGCAAAGATACTACCAGACGGGATATATCAACAAGCGCTGGTAGCGCCGGTCACGGTCAGGCACAGCAGCAACTCAATAACATTAGTAATTTAAATTAACGTAGTGAGGTAGAAGTACGTTAAAAACAGGGTGTAAAATCCATGACGGCGGGAACACGAGCCACGCACTGCTCAGGTGTTATCTTGGTGAAATGTAACCCCTGAAGGTTTGTCATGAAGGACAATAAAACGGAGCGTTGAATATCGTCGACGTACGGCTGTACTGTAAGAGTCGCGCGGATGACAACTGAACCGGGCCCGCTGAAATGAAACAACACCAAACCATCACACCTGGTTGTCGGGCTGTATGGGGCGACAGTCAGGTGGGATTGTGTATCCCACTGCTGTCTAGGGGTTCTCCAGACACGTCTTTGGCCTAGCATCTCATAGACTGGAGTAGAATTATCTTCATTGATGAGTTCCGCTTTGAACTGAGCCCACATGTCCAGCGAAGAAGCCTCAGATAGCGGTGGGATACCAATTTGACAGCCACCCGCTATACGGGCCAACAACCGGGAATGAACGTCTGAGGTAACATTTCATTTCATAGCAGGACCGTTTGGTTGTCATTCGCGGCACCCTTGCAGCATAACGGTGTTTCGATGTTCTGTGCCCCATTTATTTGCCATTAATGGCAAGCCATACTGTGCTCACATTTCAGCAAGATAACGCCAACCAGCGAGCAGTGAGAGCCCCTACTGCACGACTTCATGCTTGTCGAGCCCTTCCTAGGCCAGCAAGGTCGCCGGACGTCTCACCAAATGGTTCAAATGGCTCTGAGAACTATGGGACTTAACATCTATGGTCATCAGTCCCCTAGAACTACTTAAACCGAACTAACCTAAGGACATCACACAACACCCAGCCATCACGAGGCAGAGAAAATCCCTGACCCCGCCGGGAATCGAACCCGGGAACCCGGGCGTGGGAAGCGAGAATGCTACCGCA
This sequence comes from Schistocerca nitens, assembly GCF_023898315.1. Lineage (NCBI taxonomy): Eukaryota > Metazoa > Arthropoda > Insecta > Orthoptera > Acrididae > Schistocerca > Schistocerca nitens. The sequence continues at coordinate 430,790,872 of NC_064622.1, forward strand.
TGACCACGAGATGCGGGCGACGTCTCACCAATTGACGACGTTTGGACCATTATAAACCGGGCACGTCGACCAGTAATTTCTTAAGATTTAACGCTCCAGTTGTACAGAATTTACCACGATATCTTTTACGAGGACGTACATCAACTCTGTCAATTAATACCAACCTGAATCACTGTTTCTATAAGGTCTACAAGTGGACCACCGTTTTATTGACTTGTTCTGTTTGTGTAGCCCTTTCTATTGAATAGGTCAGCCAATTCTTACGATACTGTAATCATCTGTTGTCTGTCTGTTATGCGCATCTACCAGTTTCCGCCCCATTCAGGCGATTCCTTTGTAGTTCGATAGCGACACACGTTAAATTCTTATTTCCTACAACATTTTGCCTACAGTACGAGGTGCATTGAAGTTCTAAGGCCTCTGATTTTTTTTCTCCGGACTGGAAAGAGATAGAAAAATGCGTACTGTTTTAAAATGAGGCCGCATTCATTGTCAATACGTCCCAGAGATGGCAGCACCGTACGGCAGATGGAATTTTACCGCCAGCGGCGAGAATGAGAACTGTTTTAAATACTTAAAATGGCGACGTTTTCCTTACTTGAACAGCGTGCAATCATTCGTTTTCTGACTTGCGTGGTGTGAAACCAATTGAGGGGTTGGGTTGTTTGGGGGAAGAGACAGCGAGGTCATCGGTCTCATCGGATTAGGGAAGGATGGGGAAGGAAATCGGCCGTGCCCTTTCAAAGGAACCATCCCAGCATTTGCCTGGAGCGATTTAGGGAAATCACGGAAAACCTAAATCAGGATGGCCAGACGTGGGATCGAACCGTCGTCCTCCCGAATGCGAGTCCAGTGTTCTACCACTGCGCCACCTCGCTCGGTGAAACCAATTGAAATTCATCACAGTTGAAGGAGACATGTGGTGATGGAGTTATGGATGTGTCGAAAGTGCGTTCGTGGGTGCGACAGTAATGAAGGCAGAACATCGTGTGACAACAAACCGAAACAACCTCTGGCTCGCACAAGCCGGTCTGACGACATGATCGAGAAAGTGGAGAGAATTGTTTTAGGGGATCGCCGAATGACTGTTGAACAGATCGCCTCCAGAGTTGGCATTTCTGTGGGTTCTGTGCACACAATCCTGCATGACGACCTGAAAATGCGAAAAGTGTCATCCAGGTGGGTGCCACGAATGCTGACGGACGACCACACGGCTGCCCGTGTGGCATGTTGCCAAGCAATGTTGACGCGCAACGACAGCATGAATGGGACTTTCTTTTCGTCGGTTGTGACAATGGATGAGACATGGATGCCATTTTTCAATCCAGAAACAAAGCGCCAGTCAGCTCAATGGAAGAACACAGATTCACCGCTACCAAAAAAATTTCGGGTAACCGCCAGTGCTGAAAAAATGATGGTGTCCATGTTCTGGGACAGCGAGGGCGTAATCCTTACCCATTGCGTTCCAAAGGGCACTACGGTAACAGGTGCATCCTACGAAAATGTTTTGAAGAACAAATTCCTTCCTTCACTGCAACAAAAACGTCTGGGAAGGGCTGCGCATGTGCTGTTTCACCAAGACAACGCACCCGCACATCGAGCTGACGTTACGCAACAGTTTCTTCGTGATAACAACTTTGAAGTTGGCTCCTAGTGACTTTTGGCTTTTTCCAACAATGAAAGACACTCTCCGTGGCCGCACATTCACCAGCCGTGCTGCTATTGCCTCAGCGATTTTCCAGTGGTCAAAACAGACTCCTAAAGAAGTCTTCGCCGCTGCCATGGAATCATGGCGTCAGCGTTGTGAAAAATATGTACGTCTGCAGGGCGAGTACGTCGAGAAGTAACGCCAGTCTCATCGATTTCGGATGAGTAGTTAATTAGAAAAAAAATCGGAGGCCTTAGAACTTGAATGCACCTTGTAGAGGTTAAACCTGAAGAGCAGCGACCAAATTTCTCAGGTTGTTCAGTGGTATTTTCTGAATGATTTGCTATATCGTTTATATTTAACCCACGATATCTTATCGTTCTTACATAATAAGTATTTAATATGCAATTATCAAAACGAACAACAGAAAACCGTCGCTGCGGCAACTTGTCATTTATGCATCCTCATAGCGTCGCTCTGGCGTTCCTCTACCAGGCGGCCCACACCAGCCGTTCGCTGTGGTTTTATGTGTCCCGCCTACGTTAGTGCTAGAAGGGTTGCCTCGCCATTTCTGTCCATGGGGAAAGTACACGTACAAGCAAACCTCCGCCGAGCTGTGCCTTCATCCGCGTGCGTTTTCCTCCTGGTTTCACTTCGATAAGGTCTGCTTGTATTTCGAGTCAGATCTTACAAACTGGTAAAACT